>NC_081762.1:5699011-6071511 GCF_963082965.1 Carassius carassius | reverse complement strand
GCTTTAGTACATTCGGCAGGCAATTATACAATAATGATATTAAATAGTGTGGCAAAATCAGCTGCCAGGCCACCGGGAATTGTCCCGGTTCTCTCGATGTCCAGTCCGCGCCTGGTTTCCAACACGCAGAATGTGCAAGTCATATATTGCATTTTTGGGGCTTAATATTCACAGACACTAGTCGATGTCATGTTTTGATTCAAGTGTACTGACCTACTTTTGATTTAGTCATCCAAAATGTGGCATATTCCGTCCGCGTTAGGCATTCCGTTTTTATGACTGGATTCTACGAACCAGACTGTATTTCCGCATCCCGGAAATTATTAGGGCGGTATGTCTCAGAATAGTCAGTGCAATTTGGGAAAGAAATCAGTTAAATCTGTATGTGGATGTGTGTAAATATTCAAATGTAATCCCCTTTGTAATCGTTAAAAATTTCATAAGTAACTGTAATTTAATTACTCATTTTTTCGTAGTAACTGTAACTAATTACAGTTACAATAATTGCAGAACATGAATTCTGAGTATGGGTCACCATACTTGGCTGTATGTCACGTCACTTTCATTTGTTGTCAATGTTTTAATTATTCATCATGTGATAAATTAAATTTTTTCCTGTCTTGCAGGATTTCTCACAGATTACTGAGTCCTTCTCCATCAGCTCTCCACAATAGCAGCCCTTCCAAAAGCATCCACATCGCTCTCTCTTGTGTGGCACATCTGCTCTCAGTCGTTAGCATGTCTACTTGTATTATTTCTCCTCTAGTCAACACTCCCATCTCTACTGTGAACACTCCTGTCACTATCACCATCCCACCTACTGTATTCTATATGCCATATATATATATATATATATATATATATATGTGTGTGTGTGTGTGTGTGTGTGTGTGTGTGTGTGTGTGTGTTTGCATGTGTGTCAAAAGACAAAAGTGGTTGTAGATTCACATTACATTAATATGACGTGTTTCGCTGCAAGACCCGGTTTCCCATATGCTCTAACAAAGAGCACACCTTGTTTAATTACATGACAAATTCAAAGAATTCAGCCACTCCTGCAATTTTTGTCTTGACATAAAAGGAGATTTCACATTTGCGGTAACAATGTGGAAAAACCTGAATGATGTCACTGCACTTTTTCCGTTGTAGCTTGTGAAATTAGGTGTGTAATTAAATAGCACCTTCAAATAATTAGTTTACATTTTGAATTTGCACATGATGTACATGTGCTTACAAAACTATTGTATCATGTACATAACATTATAAATCTGTATATTGTTATTCCATACTTATATGAGTTTTTGTCCTGTCATGCCATCCTGTTACACTGTGGAAGCTTCTGCCAGGAAAACAATTTCCTTGCATGTGTAAACATACTTGGCAATAAAGCTCATTCTGATTCTGATTCAGGTTCTGGTAAGGAAATAAAACATCTCAGAATATTAGGGTGGGAATTCAAGGTAAAGCTAGAAAGCCTACATCTTTATATCTTATTTACGCCTGGTACACATTTACTTTACTTTACAACTTTCAAAGTAAATAGTAGGAATAGTAAATAGTAGGATTAGTAAATAGTAGGACCTAAAGTATACATACAGGTGCATCTCAATAAATTAGAATGTTGTGTAAACGTTAATTTATTTCAGTAATTCAACTCAAATTGTGAAACTTGTGTATTAAATAAATCCAATGCACACAGACTAAAGAAGTTTAAGTCTTTGGTTCTTGTAATTGTGTTGGGGCTCCTTTTGCTTTAATTACTGCATCAATTCTGGGTGGCATGGAGGTGATCAGTTTTTGGCACTGCTGAGGTGCTATGGAAGCCCAGGTTTCTTTGACAGTGGCCTTCAGCTCATCTGCATTTGTGGCCTCTTGTTTTTCATTTTCCTCTTGACAATTTCTCATTGATTTTCCGTTGCATTCAGGTCTGTTGAGTTTGTTGGCCAGTAAAGCACACCAACACCATGGTCATTTAAACAACTTTTGGTGCTTGTGTCAAATTCCTTGACACATCTGTATTCCTTGACCCCAGACTCAGTCCATTCTTTGTGAAGATCACTCAAATTCTTGAATTGATTTTGCTTGACAATCCTCATAAGGCTGTGGTTCTCTCGGTTGCTTGGATCCAGCACTCTGTGAACAGCAAGCTTCTTTGGAAATGAATGTTTGTGGCTTACACTCCTTGTGAAGGGTGTCAATGATTGTCTTCTGGACAACTGTCAGATCAGCAGTCTTCCCCATAACTGTATACCCTTGTTACCCAAAAAACTGAGAGACCATTTTGAAGGCTCGGGGAAACTTTTGAAGGCTCAGGAAAATCATCACAATTAAAAGAACCAAAGACTAAAACTACTTCAGTCTGTGTGCACTGAATTGTTTTTGTACACAAGTTTCACAGTTAGAGTTGAATTATTGAAATGAATAATTCAACTTTTTTCCTCTTAATCCTTGGATCATGCCAAGTCGATTTAACACCAAAATTAAAAAATATTTTTTTTTTTCCAATTAAAATTTTTCGAAAAACCTACTTTTTCAAACTCGTCCTAGACGGTTAGTCCGATTTTCACGAAAATTGGCTCAGTTCATCTTCAGACCATGCTGGCAAAAAGTTATGGAATTCAAGCTGATTTGTCCGACTGTTCTCGAATGACACGTGAACAAATTTGATGAAAAGCACTCAAAAATACATGTGAGGCTATATCTCGGCAACGGTTTGGCATATTGAGACCAAACTTGGTGTCTGTTATAATAACCATGACCTGAGACTACCTACAATGTTTCGACACAGAGCCACCTTGTGTTCAGGAGATTTGAAAAATCCATATTTTGGCTTATAACATCTGAATGGTTTGGCCAAAAATCGCACAGCTGGTCTCTTTAGATTCAGTGAGTCTTGTTGAGATTTCCCATGTCAGCCATTTTAGGCGTCTGCCATTTTGAATTATGTTTTAAAATGCTGTATTTTTTTAACGCATTATCGTATCGTTACAAAAATAATTCCATGCCCTGAAGGTACTCAAAAGTTTGGTGGCAGCGCCACCTTGTGGTCAAGAGTTATAATGAAATATCAAAAAATGCTAATAACTTTTCGATTAGACTATTGAAATGAAAAATGGTCTCTCTATATTCTTTGCGTCATGCCAAGAACATCGATTCCAATTATGCCAAAATTGGCCATACTTCCTGTCCGCCATTTTGATTAATGTTGAAAATTTACTTTTTCTAACTCATCCTAGACCGTTAGTCCGATTTTCACCAAATCTGACACGGATCATCTTCAGACCCCACTGGCCAAAAGTTATGGACTTCGTGTCGATATACGAAACGGTTCTCATTTAGCGCATCAACAAATTTGCTGGAAGGATGCCAAAATGCATTTGAGGCTGTATCTCTGCAAAGCTTTGGCATATATGCACCAAACTTTGTATCTGTGATTGTCACCTCAAACTGAACATGCAACATAAATTTGGTAACAGCGCCACCTATTGATAAAGAGTAATAAACCATTCATTAACCATGAATAATTACACTTTTAAAAATGCTAATAACTTTTTAATGCATTAGCTTATTGCAATGAAACTGGACTCAAAATATTCCCTGGTTTATGCCAACAACATAGATACCAAATATGCCAGTGTAAGCTGAACTTCCGGTCCGCCATTTTGATTTATGTTGAAAACCGACTTTTTCGAACTCTTCATCAACCGTTGGTCCGATTTTCACCAGATTCGAATCAGATGATCTTCAGACTGTGCTGACAAAATGATATGGATTTTGTGTCGATAGACAAAACCGTTTTCACATACCACAGCGACGAATTTGAGGCAGAGTGTTGGGAAGGTTACTTTGGAAATGTAATAGGTTACATATTACAAGATACCCTGTTTAAAATGTAATAGTAGTGTAACTTTTTCAATTACTTTATTAAAGTAATGTAACTAAGTACTTTTGAGTACTTTTTGATTACTTTTCTAAATTTGTGGAAATTAAATAATAATAAATAAAAGCATTTACATCAACTCAAATACAGTTATTGTCACAGTGTCTGGGTTGTGTTCCCTGGGTTTCCACTAGGTGTCCTCAGTTCCCACTGTGTTTATCATATCACCTCCTGTCTCCTTATTTGGTCACCTTCCTCCTTGTTTAGTTAATTGATTGTTCCCCACCTGTCTCCTGTTTCCCCATTATCCTTTTGTGTATTTATACCTGGTCTGTCTGAGTCTTAGTCACGGAGTCCTTGTCGTTTGCGTGATACTTCCCTGAGTCTGCTCTGTCTGTATGTTCTTGTTATGTTATTGGATATTCTGGTTTTGACCCTGCCTGGACTGTTGACCTCTTTTGGATTGCCCCTCAACCTCGTACCTGCATTTGGATCTCTCCCTTGTTTCTTGTATCACCTTACATGACAGATGGACTCCGTCCAAACATTGAGATCCAGCGGTATGTCGACTAACGCTTCTTCCCCAGCCACCGAGCGGGAGAGAGATAGTCGGTTTGAGGGAACCCGCCTGGTCGTGTTTCGCGGGACCAGGGGAGGTCGCCGAGGAGGAGGTGGACGAGAGGAAATTCAGCACAAGATGGCCGCCAACCCAGCGCCGCTGCGGTGCATGACCACAAACCCCGCACCACGAGGCAAGATGGAAGCCAGCCTCACCCCACAGGATAATATGGCTGCCAGCCCAGCACCAACGCCCAGGATGGCCGCTGACACCCTTCTTGATTACTTCGAGATGCTATCAAGGATCTTAGAGGTTCCCAAAACGGTTCACGTCATGGCTGCTGAGCTAGAGCCACAGCACAAAATGGCCGCCAGCCCAGCGCCACAGCACAAGATGGCTGCCAGCCCAGAGCCACAGCACAAGATGGCTGCCAGCCCAGAGCCACAGCACAAGATGGCTGCCAGCCCAGAGCCACAGCACAAGATGGCTGCCAGCCCAGAGCCACAGCACAAGATGGCTGCCAGCCCAGCGCCACAGCACAAGATGGCTGCCAGCTTAGAGCCACAGCACAAGATGGCCGACTCAACGCCTGAGTCTCCATACAAGGTGCCACCGACTCGGCATCATAGAGGGCGGAGGAGGAGGAGACAGGCACCTACCGTTCCTCAAAGTCCGGAGAACGTTCCCGAGCAGGCCGTTGCCGTCCAGGAGCACGTTCCCGAGCGGGCCGCTGCCGTCCAGGAGGACGTTCCCGAGCAGGCCGTCCCCGAGGCGGTGCCCAATGCTGTTCTGGAGGCCGGGGCGGTGCCCGATGCTGTTCCGGAGGCCGAGGCGGTGCCCGATGCTGTTCCGGAGGCCGAGGCAGTGACCGATGCTGTTCCGGAGGCGGTGCCCGATGCTGTTCCGGAGGCCGAGGCGGTGACCGATGCTGTTCCGGAGGCCGAGGCGGTGACCGATGCTGTTCCGGAGGCGGTGACCGATGCTGTTCCGGAGGCGGTGACCGATGCGGTTCCGGAGGCGGTGACCGATGCGGTTCCGGAGGCCGAGGCGATGCGGTTCCGGAGGCCGAGGCGGTGACCGATGCGGTTCCGGAGGCCGAGGCGGTGCCCGAGACCGTTACCGAGGCAGTGCCCGAGGCCGTTACCGAGGCAGTGCCAGAGGCCGTTCCCGAGGCGGTGCCCGAAGCCGAGGCGTCTCACGTCTCCACAGGCAGTCCAAAGTCAAGTCAGGTGCCCATTGACTTTCCAGAGTCGAGTCAGGTCCCAGTGGACCCTCCAGAGTCGAGTCAGGTCCCAGTGGACCCTCCAGAGTCGAGTCAGGTGTTGGCTGACCCTCCAGAGGCAGGGCCAGTCACCGGGGACCTTCCAGAGACAAGGCGGGTCACCGTTAAACTTTCAGAGTCAAGTTAAGTCACTGGGTGGTCTGCTGCTCGGCCCTGTTGGACTCCGGCATCGACCACAGGGGCGCGGTGATCATCTGCTCCACCCTGGGGGACTCTGGCGTCGACCACGAGGATGTGGTGGTCCTCTGCTCCGCCCTGGGGGGCTTCCGCTCTGACCACACGGACATGGTGGTCTTCTGCTCCGCCCTGGAGGACTCTGGCATTGACTACACGGTTGTGGTGGTCTTCCGCTCCGCCCTGGGGAGCTTCATGTTTTTGTTTTATGTGTTCACTTCTGTCCCTGTTCCCCTCTGTTAGTCTGGCCCTCCGTCCCTCCCCCTGAGCCTCCACCTGTCCCACTCCCTCCTGGTCTCGGTTTTGTGTCTGTCTTGGAGCGTCTGGGAGCCGCTCCGTAGAGGGGGAGGGGGGTACTGTCACAGTGTCTGGGTTGTGTTCCCTGGGTTTCCACTAGGTGTCCTCAGTTCCCACGGTGTTTATCATATCACTTCCTGTCTCCTTATTTGGTCACCTTCCTCCTTGTTTAGTTAATTGATTGTTCCCCACCTGTCTCCTGTTTCCCCATTATCCTTTTGTGTATTTATACCTGGTCTGTCTGAGTCTTAGTCACGGAGTCCTTGTCGTTTGTGTGATACTTCCCTGAGTCTGCTCTGTCTGTATGTTCTTGTTATGTTATTGGATATTCTGGTTTTGACCCTGCCTGGACCTCTTTTGGATTGCCCCTCAATAAACCTCGTACCTGCATTTGGATCTCTCCCTTGTTTCTTGTATCACCGTACGTGACAATTATCTAATAAGCATGTGTCATATTCTGTATAATAGACTCCTGAAACATTAGTGTTTTTTTAAACTGCTGTCTCTTTGTATATGATATGATGATAGTTTTCTCAAAATAAGTAAAATGCATGAAGTGACACATAGCAGTTCTAGAAATTATGTTTATGTGCTCGTGTACTCCTATATTGAGGCGGCAGAGGTTGAAAACACTGCGAGCTTCAGTAGGCCTATGTGTAGTAAATGAAACTGCATGTCTTTGCCATTAATTTACAGGAGGGGCGGACTGGGAAAAAAAATCAGACTGGAAAATTCAGATTCATACAAACAAATTCATGGACAAAACTATTTTTTTTTATGGACCTGACATAAAAAAGGTTTAAATCTTTAATTTGGGGACATGCAAAATAATTAAAAGTTATCTCCTGAACTGCACCTTCACTTCTATTTTTCTCTTCAGTCTCTTTATTTTGCCCTGTTATCCATCTCAAGATTGAAACTCAATATTGAAAAAAACTATACTTTACAATACAATACTCTACAATACTACAATATGTTTATAGAAAAATCCTAATACTGTACAGGACTCATTTTTTTCCCTTACAAAAATTGACCATGCTTTTATTAGCCTATATAAAAATACAATAACATTGTTTTGTTTTTTGTTTTGCAAATGGATTTGTATTTATTTTTAAATAAATACATTTGTAAAATAATTTAACATTTTTGGTTACCACAGTTAAACAATAGTAAACATTTTCTCTGGATTTATAGTAAAATAATAAAACGTTAATAATAACGTTTATAATAATGATGTCCTTTATATAGTATTTTGAGTTATGACTAATCAGCAACATGCTGCTGCTTGATTAAATAAATAAGAAAACTAAGACAAAAAAGCATCTTTACAGATGAAACTGACCTGAAACCCTGAACAGTAGTTCTAATTCTCTGCTCCAGCTGTGCGCTTCCACAGTCCACTCTATTCTCTCTCTATCTCGCATTGATTACTCTTGAGTCTGATCCAAACCGTTTGGTGGAGGCGCGGAGAGCGTGCGAGTCATGACTAACACTATGACTTTTTAGAGATTTAATTATTAAATGGCAGATTCGCAAATGATCGCTTAAGTACATTCGTTAGGCAATTATTCAATAATGATATTAAAATAGAGGGCCAAATCGGCTCCCAGGCCACTGGGAATTGTCCCGGTTCTACCGGTGTCCAGTCCGTGCCTGATTTCCACAGACACGCGGAACTTGCAGGAGTCATACTGTATATTGCATTTTTGGAGCTTAATATTCACAGACACTAGTCCATGTCATGTTTTGATTCAAGTGTACTGACCTACTTTTGATATAGTAATCCAAAATGTGGCACATTCCGTCCACGTTAGGCATTTCGTTTTTATAACTGGATTCTATGAACCAGACTGTATTTCCGCATCCCGGAAATTATTAGGGCGTATGTCTCATAATAGTCAGTGCAATTTGGGAAAGAAATCAGTTAAATCTGTATGTGGATGTGTGTAAATATTCAAATGTAATCCCCTTTGTAATCGTTAAAAATTTCATAAGTAACTGTGATTTAATTACTCATTTTTTCTTAGTAACTGTAACTAATTACAGTTACATTAATTTTGTAATTAAATTACATTGCCGTTACATGTAACTAGTTACTCCCCAACACTGTTGAGGCATCATGCCAAAATCACACTTCATCATGCATCGCTGCAATGCTTTGGCATATTGACACCAAACTTTGTGTGTGCCATTGTCGGGAATCCCTCAATGCACCCTTCCTGGACTCACGAGGACACCAGTGTGCATGCACAGGGAAGAGACCGGTCTCCCGAGGAGAGGCGCGTTGGGTTTTTTAGACAGCGGCAGTGATGAGGCTCCCTTTCCATCAGGTGTGCCCCATCACATGCCAGCCATGACTCATCCAGCGCCCCTCCTCTCTCACACACCCACTCCTGTTGGGAGCCTGGTGAAGGGTGGCGATTTGGGACGGGGTGCCGATGATAATTAGGGGGGAGGCAGCTGACTCGTCACAATATATATATTACACCAGGGGCTTGTACCATTAAGATAGATTAGCTGGCTAGCCAGGTACGTTTCAGGTAAGTTTGCACCAATCCTGGGTTTTAGGTACCATGTAAGTGGCTTCGCTTTTAGCGGCATTCATTGCCATAGTAACTTACACTCCACAGTTAACCTGCTCCAGGGCAGGTTATGTTCTGGGTTAGAGATCTCAAACTGAAGTTGGACCAATCAGATGTGAGAGAAGTGACACATGTCTGACACAAAGTCACTCCAGTTTATCTTCCTCCAAATTAAAGGTCACTAATGTTAAATATATATATGAAGTCTGGCTTTAATGAAAATTACGGAGTCATTTTATGACTTAAATAATAATGAATCACAACAATTGTCAATGTCAATGTCAATGTCACCTTTATTTATATAGCGCTTTAAACAAAATACATTGCGTCAAAGCAACTGAACAACATTCATTAGGAAAACAGTGTCAATAATGCAAAAATGATAGTTAAAGGCAGTTCATCATTGGATTCAGTTATGTCATCTCTGTTCAGTTAAATAGTGTCTGTGCATTTATTTGCAATCAAGTCAACGATATCGCTGTAGATGAAGTGTCCCCAACTAAGCAAGCCAGAGGCGACAGCGTCAAGGAACCGAAACTCCATCGGTGACAGAATGGAGAAAAAAACCTTGGGAGAAACCAGGCTCAGTTGGGGGGCCAGTTCTCCTCTGACCAGATGAAACCAGTAGTTCAATTCCAGGCTGCAGCAAAGTCAGATTGTGCAGAAGAATCATCTGTTTCCTGTGGTCTTGTCCTGGTGCTCCTCTGAGACAAGGTCTTTACAGGGGATCTGTATCTGGGGCTCTAGTTGTCCTGGTCTCCGCTGTCTTTCAGGGATGTAGAGGTCCTTTCTAGGTGCTGATCCAGCATCTGGTCTGGATACGTACTGGATCCGGGTGACTGCAGTGACCCTCTGATCTGGACACAGACTGGATCTGGTGGCCATGGTGACCTCGGAACAAGAGAGAAACAGACAAATATTAGCGTAGATGCCATTCTTCTAATGATGTAGCAAGTACATAGGTTGTTATGGGAAGTGTTTCCGGTTCCGGTTTACCTAATTAATGCAGCCTAAAAATCCTTTAACGGATTTGGATAATAAAAGCATATTAGTATGTTATGTGTATGCCAGGTTAAAGAGATGGGTCTTTAATCTAGATTTAAACTGCAAGAGTGTGTCTGCCTCCCGAACAATGTTAGGTAGGTTATTCCAGAGTTTGGGCGCCAAATAGGAAAAGGATCTGCCGCCTGCAGTTGATTTTGATATTCTAGGTATTATCAAATTGCCTGAGTTTTGAGAACGTAGCGGACGTAGAGGATTATAATGTAAAAGGAGCTCATTCAAATACTGAGGTGCTAAACCATTCAGGGCTTTATAAGTAATAAGCAATATTTTAAAATCTATGCGATGCTTGATAGGGAGCCAGTGCAGTGTTGACAGGACCGGGCTAATATGGTCATACTTCCTGGTTCTAGTAAGAACTCTTGCTGCTGCATTTTGGACTAGCTGTAGTTTGTTTACTAAGCGTGCAGAACAACCACCCAATAAAGCATTACAATAATCTAACCTTGAGGTCATAAATGCATGGATTAACATTTCTGCATTTGACATTGAGAGCATAGGTCGTAATTTAGATATATTTTTGAGATGGAAAAATGCAGTTTTACAAATGCTAGAAACGTGGCTTTCTAAGGAAAGATTGCGATCAAGTAGCACACCTAGGTTCCTAACTGATGACGAAGAATTGACAGAGCAACCATCAAGTCTTAGACAGTGTTCTAGGTTATTACAAGCAGAGTTTTTAGGTCCTATAATTAACACCTCTGTTTTTTCAGAATTTAGCAGTAAGAAATTACTCGTCATCCAGTTTTTTATATCGACTATGCAATCCATTAGTTTTTCAAATTGGTGTGTTTCACCGGGCTGCGAAGAAATATAGAGCTGAGTATCATCAGCATAACAGTGAAAGCTAACACCATGTTTCCTGATGATATCTCCCAAGGGTAACATATAAAGCGTGAAGAGTAGCGGCCCTAGTACTGAGCCTTGAGGTACTCCATACTGCACTTGTGATCGATAGGATACATCTTCATTCACTGCTACGAACTGATGGCGGTCATATAAGTACGATTTAAACCATGCTAATGCACTTCCACTGATGCCAACAAAGTATTCAAGTCTATGCAAAAGAATGTTGTGGTCAATTGTGTCAAACGCAGCACTAAGATCCAATAAAACTAATAGAGAGATACACCCACGATCAGATGATAAGAGCAGATCATTTGTAACTCTAAGAAGAGCAGTCTCAGTACTATAATACGGTCTAAATCCTGACTGGAAATCCTCACATATACCATTTTTCTCTAAGAAGGAATATAATTGTGTGGATACCACCTTTTCTAGTATCTTGGACAGAAAAGGGAGATTCGAGATTGGTCTATAATTAACTAGTTCTTTGGGGTCAAGTTGTGTTTTTTTGATGAGAGGCTTAATAACAGCCAGTTTGAAGGTTTTGGGGACATGTCCTAATGACAATGAGGAATTAATAATAGTCAGAAGAGGATCTATGACTTCTGGAAGCACCTCTTTCAGGAGCTTAGATGGTATAGGGTCTAACATACATGTTGTTGGTTTAGATGATTTAACAAGTTTATACAATTCTTCCTCTCCTATGGTAGAGAATGAGTGGAACTGTTCCTCAGGGGGTCTATAGTGCACTGTCTGATGTGATACTGTAGCTGACGGCTGAATGGTTGCAATTTTATCTCTAATAGTATCGATTTTAGAAGTAAAGTAGTTCATAAACTCATAACTGCTGTGGTGTTGGGAAATGTCAACACTTGTTGAGGCTTTATTTTTCGTTAATTTAGCCACTGTATTGAATAAATACCTGGGGTTATGTTTGTTTTCTTCTAAAAGAGAAGAAAAGTAATCGGATCTAGCAGTTTTTAATGCTTTTCTGTAGGATATGTTACTTTCCCGCCAAGCAATACGAAATACCTCTAGTTTTGTTTTCCTCCAGCTGCGCTCCATTTTTCGGGCTGCTCTCTTTAGGGTGCGAGTATGCTCATTATACCATGGTGTCAAACTGTTTTCCTTAACCTTCCTTAAGCGTAAAGGAGCAACTTTATTTAAAGTGCTAGAAAAGAGAGAGTCCATAGTTTCTGTTACATCATCAATTTGTTCTGAGGTTTTGGATATGCTAAGGAATTTGGATACATCAGGAAGATAACTTAAAAAGCAGTCTTTTGTGTTAGAAGTGATGGTTCTTCCATACTTGTATCAAGAAGTAGAATTTACAATTTTGGCTATATGAATTTTGCAAAGAACTAAATAATGATCTGAGATATCATCACTTGGCTGAATAATTTCAACACCATCAACATCAATTCCATGTGACACTATTAAATCTAGAGTATGATTTCGACAATGAGTAGGTCCTGAAACGTGTTGTCTAACACCAATAGAGTTCAGAATGTCTATAAATGCTGATCCCAATGCATCGTTTTCATTATCAACATGGATATTAAAATCACCAACTATTAAAACTTTATCTGCAGCCAGAACTAACTCAGATGTAAAATCACCAAACTCTTTAATAAAGTCTGTATGGTGCCCTGGTGGCCTGTATACAGTAGCCAGTACAAACATAACAGGGGATTTATCATTAACATTTGTTTCTTTGGATAATGTTATATGAAGTACCATTACTTCAAACGAGTTATACTTGTAGCCTGCCCTCTGAGAAATCCTGAAAACGTTGTTATAAATTGAAGCAACACCTCCACCTTTGCCTTTTAGACGTGGCTCATGTTTATAACAGTAATCTTGGGGGGTGGACTCATTTAAAATAATGTAATCATCAGGTTTTAGCCAGGTTTCTGTCAAACAGAGTACATCTATATTATGATCAGTGATCATATTATTTACAAAAAGTGTTTTCGTAGAAAGGGATCTGATATTCAATAAGCCACGCTTTATCATTTGTTTATCCATATTGCTTCTGTTTTTTATTTGTTGAACCTCAATTAAATTGTTAATCTTAACTTGGTTTGGACGTTTTTTGTTTTTTCTAGTTCGGGGAACAGACACAGTCTCTATAGTGTGATATCTAGGTGAAAAAGTCTCTATGTGCTGAGAATTAACTGACCTCTGTGACGGGAGGCAGCTAGCAGACGGTCGGTTTAGCCAGTCTGTCTGCTTCCTGACCTGGGCCCCAGTTAGTCAAGTATAAACACTAAGACTATTTGCCATATTTCTAGAGAGAAGAGTGGCGCCACCCCAGGAGGGATGAAGACCATCTCTTTTAAACAGGTCAGGTCTGCCCCAAAAGCTCGTCCAATTGCCTATGAAACCTATGCTATTCTGTGGGCACCACTTAGACATCCAGCCATTGAGTGATGACAATCTGCTATGCATCTCATCACCACGGTAAGCAGGGAGGGGACCAGAGCATATTACAGTGTCTGACATCGTGCTTGCAAGTTCACACACCTCTTTAATGTTATTTTTAGTGATCTCCGACTGGCGAAGTCGAACATCATTAGCGCCGGCATGAATAACAATCTTACTGTATTTACGTTTAGCATTAGCCAGCACTTTTAAATTTGCCAAGATGTCAGGCGCTCTGGCTCCCGGTAAACATTTGACTATGGTGGCTGGTGTCTCTATATTCACGTTCCGTACAATAGAATCACCAATAACTAGAGCACTTTCATCAGGTTTCTCAGTGGGTGCATCACTGAGTGGGGAGAACCTGTTTAATGTTTTGATCGGAACAGAAGAGCGGTGTTTTGACCCACGACTACGCTGCCTCACCGTCACCCAGTTGCCCTGCTGCTGGGGCTCTGTTTCCGGAACCGAACAATGTACAGGAATCCCTGAGCTAGACGCATCCAAAGCCGTATCTAGAGCCCTAACATTCTTACTGTCCTCAATTAAAGTTTGGATGCGTGTCTCTAATTCTGAAATCTTCTCTGTCAGCCTAACTATTTCCCTGCATTTATCACATGTGAATCCCTCATCAGCGACAGAGATAGATAAACTGTACATGTGGCAAGAGGTGCAAGAAACAATGATAGGAGAAGCCATTACTCACCGTGCTTGATGAAAATTCTTACTGCGGTTGTTTGATGAACTTGTGAAAAACTGGAGCGAGGGAGAGGAGAAAAGAAAACAGCGATAGGTTCGAATGAAGACGCTAATGACAAGCTAACGAGTGCTAACGCTTTGCAGGTGTACTGCACTCACGGAAATAAAATAAAAGTGAACGATCAAAGTTAATCTGATAAGATTGATCGATAATATCAGAAATATGGTGTGAATTAAGTTATATTTTACCACTTTAAAAAACAGAGAGTGATAGTAAGATAAAGATTCTAGAGAAAAAAATAAAATAAAAACAGCTACACGGAGCTACAATTTGCTACAGAAGGCCAACAGGAAGTAGAGAAAACACTGTCCCACTGTCAATTATATATCTTTTACACACAAGCAGTTTGTCTATCACTATATATTTTCAAAGCAGACACTCGGGAAGGAGCAAAGACTGGTTGTGATGGTATGAAAATGATAGTTGTGAATCCCAATTTATACTTCTGTGTTGAATATGCCATAGTTTACGCCTAGACTGAAGCCTGGCGTGCAACTATTATACACGGACTGCAAGTACTGTGATTGGTCTGACCCTATACCCTCCATGTACTTGTGTTTTGTGTGTGTTTATGTGCACTTATTATTATTTTTAATCAATGCTCCTTCCCGAATCACTTAAATATAATTTTGAACTGATTGTAATGATGTAACTGGTTGAGCTTGTTCAAAAAACCTGATCTGAATCTAACTTTAGTTTCAAGTTGCCAATGCCTAGCCCAATTATTATACCTGACTCAAAAAGAATTGAATGAGCCAATTCATCCAGCTATCTGAGTTTGCAGAGGATTTTCAAAAAGTGTGTTGGCAATATTATTCAAGCCTGAGGCATACACTGAAAATTGTGATTTTTGTTATTAAATAACATTTTGTAAAAAATCTGCTAATGCCCTTTTGTCAAGAGATGTAAATACGATTTACTATAGTTTGTGCATGCAGATTATATATTTTTAAGTTAACCTTAATCAAGGAGTTTATAAGATATATTATTTCTATATACTTTAGACATGTAGAACATATCCACATTGGTGCTGTGCTGTAAATCGGTCCATCACATCCAATTTGAAGGATTAGTGCACGCAAATATGACAATACGCAATAATAAGCAATATGCCTTCACACAAATAACCGTATGAATGTTTTATTGATATAAAATAACATGACAGTGAGTTAGAAAAGAAATGCATAATGACGTGATTGCATAATAACGTAAGGAACTTCAGTGTGAAATTTGGGTGTAGAGTTTGATAGCTCTTTGAAATTTAATAAACAGATCACTTTTTCTACCTTCCTTCCCTTTCTAAATTTAAGCCTTTCTGTAGTTTCCCCATGATAGAAATTATTTTATTTTATTTTATCAGTGCTCCTTCCCGAATCACTTAAATAACAGCCTGAGGGTCCCTGATAGTGATGTCTGATTATTTAATTAATTTAAGCTGCCAATGCACAGCCCAAATATTATATCTGACTCAAAAAGAAAAGTTTGCTGAGGATTTCCAAGAAGTGTTTTACATTTTTAAGCTAAATCAAGGAGTTTATAAGACTGGTTTATTCTTTCTATATATAAAATCTATAGATATAGAACATATCCACATTGGTGCAAAAATGTCTGTAATTTGTGCTGTAGGTGCACATATGTAGGCTACTCAAAATCGATCCATCGTATCACACAAAAGATTAGTGCACAGTAATATGACCACAAGCAATAATAAGAAATATGCCTTCACACAAATAACCTTATGAATGTTTCATTGATATACAGTAACATGCCAGTGAGTTAGAAAGAAATGCATAGTGATGTAATTACATGATAGGGTCAGGGACTGAGGAGTTTTTTTTTTTTTTACCAATTCAGTGAAATGAAAACCAGTTTGCTGATTTGAATCTAACTATTAATGTTTAGTCCCTTGTTTTCCTCCCTTGTCAACTGTGCAACTGTCATGTGGTGTGTGTGTGGGTCACGCACACTTCCTTATCCACACTGCATCTCCTCAAAAAGCCAACCGTGCCTGCTTTGCATGTTCTGATGTCTTTAAGTTTGTATTTGGTTTCTATTTCATCCATTTCCTCATTGCCTGATTGTTATCACCTTTGTCTTGTTTGTCTATTTAACTCTTGTCTGTTCTTTGAGTATTGTTTGTTTTTTAGTAAGCTCTTCTGCATTTGGTTCAAGCTGTCCCTCATTTCTAAATCATTCTGGTATGACACACAACAGCAAGATCATTAAAGAGTCATGCAAGTAAAAGTAGCTACTTTAAGTAATAGTTCAGTCAGGATGAAAATTACTAACTATCAAGTTAATGAACTGCTGATTTATCTGTTTATTTGGTGATAACAGAACAATGAGGACTCAGATTTTAAATGTCACTGTCTTGGACTGCAAAACAAATGTTAATACATAACTCACATGTTATCATGCAGACTTAACAATGCTCCTTGTGAAGACTGCAGCTTCATCTTCAGAATTTAACAGAGGATTAAAGAACATATGAATACATATGGTTTAATAGTTTAATAATATTTGTGATCATGTGCAACACCAAAGGACTGAAGGAAAAACAATGATATGTATGTGCACTTAATATGTTGCCTTCAGTATATCAGTTCTTTATTTTTAAAATGTTGCATTTACAATACAAATTTAAAGTTAACATTTGATTAAATTACATAAAAAATGTTTGTTGCTTGCTTGTGTACACAAACATACCCAACTAATTGATGCAAAATCATAAAATCAATATCATTGGTATCTAAAAATTCAAAAAGTAAAAAAACAAAATACAAATAAAAACACACACAAAAGATTTCAGATCCAAAACACATTTTGAACAAGGAGTAAATGCATATAGTATATGCATTTATCATAAATAAAATTAAATATTGATAAATTGTGTTACTTCATGTCATTATCCTTTTCACCACCCCGTGTATAGATCAATCAGCCTCCTTTCATGAAGTTCTAAGAGGGTTTTAAGCTCAATCCCACCACTGTGTTTACCAGTGCGCTTCAAAGACTTGGGTGTTTTTTCGAAATAGTGGTGCCAGGTGCCATTATCGTTCGCACCAAAGCCAAACACATTTACCTAAGGGAAGTAAAGCAAATGAACAAAAAAACACATCAGCTACAGTAACTGACATTAGTGCACAGCACACAAACCTCAAAAAGTAACTGTTAAAAGCTTTACCTCATCACAAATGTGCAAGGCGTATATTAGGACAAGAAAACCTGTAGATGGATAAGATCTTCGAGACTTAATGTGTAGCCACGTATTGTGCACATAATGCATGAAAGCAGGGTGCATAACCATCACCTGAAAAAATGAAGAAAAAAAAACTATTATGAGCCACTTTAGAAACCTACAAAGGTGTCTAAAAGAAAATCTGGAACTCAGAACCTGATAAAGTTTTAAACAAATAAATGTTAAGGTGTAAAATTCTACACAAGTGTTTACAGCATCAATGTATTATGGTAATGCAAAAAGGTTTCAATTGAATGTATTGTCTGTGTATCTCAACATTGGTCTCCATAGCTGTTAGGTCTCTTTGGTGAAGTCTGTAGAGACGATTATCTTTTATGGAAAAGTTTATTGTTAAAAAAAAAAAAAAAAAAAAAGAATTTACTGATCTTACTTTGTCCTTGTTGGCTTGTAGCTTGTCTATAACCTTAAACCGTGTTCTGTTAAGAAATACAATAAGAGAAAACAGGTCAAACCATTTCAATAAATCAGTGAGTTATATGTTCTCTTGTGTGAACAGTGAAAATAAAAGTGACTTGAAATGCAGAATTCCACTGTTGTATAAAAACTGACATTGGAAAAGATTGTTAAATAAATATAATGTCACCATACGGGATCTGAATGTCAGATAAGTTTCACACCAGGAAACAGTGTCATAATAGTTCTTTCATAACTAGCTGTTCTGCAGGTTATCCTCTCAACTTAATTTGTGAAAAATTTACACATGGCTTAGTGACGTGTAAACAGAAAAACATTGTTGCTGATTTAAATAGATATAAATCTGGAAGCATTGTAAGAATGTATCCTGAAATCTGAAAAAATAACTGTTTAACTGTGATGAAAATGGTTGTAAAAATAAGCCTAATTTTCTTTATTAAAAACTTATATTCTTTTAATTTTGTGGTGAAATGTGACCTTGTTTTTGTGTTGGTCTCTCACCGTTTGATAGATCCATCAGTTAGAGCACTGGTAATCCACTGGATATCTATTGTTTTAAAGGGCAACAGCACCAGGTGTGTGTTGTTGTCCAGATGGGTGGCACTTTCTGGGTACATTAAACGATGGGTCGTCCTGGATCCCACATCTTTCTCATAGCCCTGAACTGTCGCCTTATTCATCCTGTAGTAATCAGAATTGTAAAATTAGCCTAAAGTCTCTATCATAATTAGCCTCTTGATTGTAAAGTGTCATGAAAATATAAGTTTACCTAAACACAAAATCGTGGTGGTCTATAACAGGACCATAGTATGATCCTAAAAGGTTCCCAGAGTTCCCCACCACAGCACAGGTTCGACAGCGGGACGGGCCAGCATCTCTGTACCATTCCTCTTCAGGAATGACAGAAAACAGCTCCTTAATTACTTGGGAGTAATTAGCTTTGCTCTTTGTAGATTGTAGAGACTGTGAATAGATTTAAAATGAATCAATGACTCAGAAAAGTACACTTCTACTATCAGCATGAAACCAGAATCAAATAAAAATCATTATGAACATTTTATGTAAACTAACACTAATGACATTAAAGAAGCTAATTAGTTTAAAGATGCATATGTACTACCATTCAAAAGTTTGAGGCCAGTAAGATTTTTTGTCTTCATCCAGAAAGAAATTAACTGTAGTGTACACATACACATTCTGTATGTGTCTACATTTTATATTTAAAAATAAATAAACATATTATTCTTCCTTGTTCTCCTTTTACAGTAAAGAATTCAAAGAACTGACTTCTATTCAGTGTGAATATGAATGGAATTGACCACACCTAAAATAGACTAAAATGGACTGCAATTAAATTCAAGAAGAATTCCCTTTTCACAACACAATGGAAAAAAAGTATAATTTGCTTGTAAATACAATGGAACAGAACTTGGTTTTGAAGATGTCAGAGTGCTTTCACAATGATTCAGCACACTAGAATGATTTCTGATAAATCGTTTGATACTGAACACTGAAATAATTGCTCCATAAAAAAGGATGTCTTAGACATAAATTGGAAGTATTCTCAGTTCAATTCTGAATTGTGAACAGTCCAGCTTAATGTACATTAAAGTGGGCTGAAGTAACAAATGAGAAACACACGAAGACAATACCTGCCACCACTTAAAGATGTGGTCAGGGAGGACACTGTTGTTGAGAGAGAGAACTGGTGGTACATCTTTTCTGTAATGTTCAGCAAACCACTTGTCGTCACTTGCAGCCAAACAGCGCTCCATACAGGCACAGGGTTCTTCACGAAAGAGCTGCTCCACCACACTATTGTTCACCAAAACTTTAAAATGTCCAAGAGGAACTTTATGTATTGTCACAATAAAGATGCAGGCACATAACAAAACCAAAATGACCTTTAGATATTTACACCAGCGCATTTTGAATGCTGAGGGGCTTCTACAGTTCAACTCTCTGATGTTTAGAGTGAGGTCGAGATGATTCCAGGTGATTTCTTTAGCACCTTTCTGCACTTTATCTTGAGATCAGCTGCAAGACCTTGAGCAATAAATAACAATAAAAACATTTATTTTTAGCAATGAAGGGTTAGAGGAAGAGTAGTATATTGACTTTTCATGCATGTTCTACATCAGCAGCACCATGTGCATTTGTTGTTTATGTGCAGGAAAATCTCAGGCATAAATGGGTCATTCTACAGAAACGTCCACTTTTGGTATGGCAAAATGCCTTAAAATGTATTTATTTTTCTAACATTTCAACTTAGACCACATTATTAGATTACCTTTTGACTTTATGAATACATATAAATGACAGCTTAATTATTTTTCTATTAATTTTTTTTGTGCAATTATTTCAAGACAACATGAACCATTTTGTGTCACTGGTGTTACCTTCTTTATCAATATAAAAAATATTTTATTAAATATTTTTTCTTGATATGTTTTCAGCACAGGAAAAAAATGAAAATGCAAGAAATAAGGAGATTATGTTTTATTTAATTTGGAAAAAAAAACAGTACGGTAACACAGCAGAATAACACCAGTGACACAATGAATCACAAGTGACATACTTAAGACCTGATATACTGATCTTTACTGGTCTTACCCATAAGGAAGGTAACACCAGTGACACTTTTCATGAAAAAAGCATTTTACTAAATGTCTGCTGTAAGGTACCAAACCATATATTGTCAATCATTGCATATACTCACTAAATTAAGTTTAATCCATTTTTATTATAGTATTTTTTTTTTTACAATTCCCTAACAATAAATAGGTCAATACCAGTGACGTCAACTAAAATCTTCATATGAAATCGTGAGTTAAATGAGAACATCTAGGATAATTGAAAAGATACAGTGGACTTAACATGGGCTTTTTTCATAGATCTTTAGAAAATAAGGAGGAAGTCAAGTGATGTCATCATTGTGATTTACTGAGCATTTTATTTTATTATGCCATTTATAACATATATTTTATAGTTATGAATACCTTTTTGTAATTTAAATGGTAGAAAACCTTGATTTTGACTGCAAAATAAAGACCTTTCCCTGTATACATGGCTGTGGGGACAAGCAGTTTTGTGGTTCTTGGAATTTTTTATAATTAATTAAAAACAAATATTGCCACATTTATTGTACAAGAATGTCTAATTGTTCAAATAATGTTTTATTTTAAAAGATACATTTTTCTTAACCCTAATGTGTTTTTCAATTGTAATATTTCTGTAAAGGGACAGAAAAATTGACGTTT
Source organism: Carassius carassius (assembly GCF_963082965.1). Classification (NCBI taxonomy): domain Eukaryota; kingdom Metazoa; phylum Chordata; class Actinopteri; order Cypriniformes; family Cyprinidae; genus Carassius; species Carassius carassius. The sequence goes on along the minus strand of NC_081762.1, from coordinate 6,050,712 downwards.
TTGTAGAATGACCGAAATGGAGGTGGGTTTGTTATGACACGGGTGAGTAAATGACAGAATTTTCATTTCTGGGTGAACTATCCCTTAAAGTCTAGAAGGAATACAGCTGCGACTACTGGGAATGTACACATCAATAGGCTATAGCATTTCTTTATTTATTTTGTCACATTGTACAACAATTACTGTTTTAGGTGTATGGATGTTAGTAAAACACAATATAATAGGTCGAAAATTAAATGTATTATTAGTTTCTGGTTGTAGCTTTGTCTGTTTCAGCAAATTTGTAGTAGCCTACTTAAAAGTAGCTTTTTTATGTGTATTCAATGGGTTGATTTGTTTAAAATAACATTTCAATTCACATGAATTTGTTATTTGCGATTTACTGAAGTTACAATAGAAAATGAGAACGAACACAAAAAGTGTTTATTAAGTAACATCGTATTTTATCATGATTGTGTCATAGGCTATTGCCTTTTAGAATTAAAGCAGAACCGCTTTTGATATTTGAAACGTACTCATGAAATAAAAAAATAATGCTTTGTGAACCTAATCTTCTAATTAATAATTATACTTTACGGAAATTAAGGTAAACACATTAACAAAATATATATTTATTTATTTATTTTTCAGTCGAGGATGAAGGTTTCACCCCACACTGTAAGCAACTGACATAAAAGACGGACTAAATATGTCTAATTCTTACACCTGAGAAATAAAGCGTAAAATGTGACAAAACGAAAACATGCACTCACATTTAGTGTTCAGCTTTGAATCCAGCGATGTGTGCTTGTCTGTGGACCTTGATCGTGAATGTCAGCAGGGTGTAGGGTGTGCGACTGGTTAGAGTAGATTTAACCTGCCATACAATCAACTCGCTTCTCATTAAAATTATGGATATCCACGGTGTGGACAAATCGAGTATTTTGATTCTCATAATCAGTGTTTTAAAATAATTGATAAATACATGCTCAAAGGCCGCAATTCAATGTAGCCTACGCTTTTTTATGCGATTAAACCTTTCTTCCCTTTTTGGACTGTTTATTCTTACAGTGCCACATATTATCCTCTTTTATTTTATCGGATGTAAAACATCTTATCCGTCTCACCAAAACCTTTAAGGTTATTCATTAAAAAAAAAAAAAAAAAGCTTTAAAGTGTCTTTTTAATATACTGGTATACTGACCAATATAAAATATATATTCAATATAATGATATGAAGAACCTAATATAACTTTTCATCTCAAAAGAATAATACAATAACCGAAGATCTTTACAGATACACACAAAAAAAAAAAAAATAATAATAATAATTATTATTATTATTATTATTATTATTATTATTATTATTATTATTTACTGAACCTCTAAACGAAATAAATCTTTATTTTAGAAATGAGTCAATGTACGTGCATGCTTATATGCATTGTTCTAAAAGCCCATCCTTGTGGAGTAAAGGTTGATGGCTGCTATTGAACAGGTAGGCTACATCACCCCCACTCACAATGCTGACTGTGACGCTACTTTTAAAGAACTCACTATGCAGACATATAGGCACAAATAAATCAGATTGAAAGGTATGAACAGGTAAAACCACTTGAGCGACAAACTTGAAATACTTTTCCGTCAAGGTGCAGAAGCTTTCAGATATTTTGATGTATCAGATGTCAAGAAATAAAGTCTAGAAAAAAAATTACTTACTTGCTTGTGATGGTTTATAGACCTCAATAAATACCGGCTTACAGAAGACTAAATAGGAACCTATCCTGACGTTCTTCATTCATAATTTTGGTAAGTTTGATAATATTTTAATTGATAATTAGTAGTCAATTTGTAATAAAATTCGATCAGAGAAATCAAATTAATGTTTTTGTCTCTGAAAATTGTGGAATATGAAACATTTGTATGGGCTACTTATTTAACAAAAGTTTTGACAAACTCAGCAAATCGGTCTGAGAATTATTGTTGAACGTGATTAACTCTTCTTTTTGGTAAAACACTGTTTTAAATATTTGTATTTATTTAAAAGTTATTTTATGTTTTACATTTTCAATCGAATTGAAACGATTGAATAAAGGAACCCTTTGACGCATTAATTATTAAATCATAACGAAAAAATATAGAATATTTATTTATTCACACCAAAACAATACATTTACTTAAGTTAAATTACAATGATAAATTATTTTTATTTTTTAAATAATGGCGGAGTCGAATTTACATTGTATTTGTTTATTGCCTCAGTTGAACTATAGATCGAAAATCTCGAGTTTAAAATCTCAGAACTCATACAATCAACCAGAAATTACAGAAATAATGAATTACAAAGTATCACTGTCGTTTTTCTATCTTTCTAATAAAATTGTATTTGTCCACCAGGAACACGACACACGCAAAAGATGAACATCTTCAATAGACTAACGCCTCGCTACATCACCCTGCTTTTCAGCTTCATGACTATCCTTCTTTTGTTCACCCAAAACCCGATCGATAATACTGTGGATTCCTTTGATGACTCGATCTTTCAAGCTTCATGCTCCTGTAAATCTTGCGTCATGGGTTTTATGGACGATGACTGGTTCATTTATCGATACGACCCCAGCATTACACCTCTGCTGAACAGAAAAAACAGTGTGTTACGTCGAGACACCTACAGATGGTGGAGGGTAAGTCTTTAAATATTAAATGCTAAATATTTTATCTGCCATAGAGTTCCACATTATAAGTAACATTTATATTTAATTATAACGGTATATTAACACATTTTTAATATATTAATGGATTTCCTCTCCATTTTTTTATTGTAATGCATAATTTTTTCTCTTTACATAATTATATATAATAAAAAAATACTGATTAAGATTTTTGTTTCAGTATTTCTACCGTAGAGTTCCACATTTTAAATCATATTTATAGTTTAATATAAAAGTAGCAAATTTATAAGGGACTTAATATCATCAAAGACTTCGGTGTGGAGTGTGTAGAACTAGTTTATTGTCCATTTTGATTAATTTGAGTAAAATTGTGTTTCCTTTACCAAGAAAGTGGCAAGATGAAAACCACTATTTTCTTTTTCAAACTTTCACATACCATCTTTAATAACAAACATTTCAAATCCAGATTTTGATTTTCAAATATTTATTATAAAGACAATAAATCCACTGAATCAATAAAAAAAAGGGATTGTGGGCTTTTCTAGTACTAGCATTGTATTATTGGAAATTCGTCCCCGGGTTCAAAACTGTTGCCACACCCCTCCATGAGTTAACAAAGAAATCAAAGTGGTTCCAGTTGGGGCAAGAATAGCAAAAGGCTTTTGAAAGCCTGATGGAGCCTTTGTGTCATGTGCCAGTCTTGGCCACCCCAGACCCTAGATTATCATTAATCTTGGACACAGATTCCAGCAACATAGATCTGGTTGCAGTAATTTCCCAGGAGGGGAAAAAGGGAGAGAGGGTGATTTCCTACTATAGTCGGGCCATCAACAGGGCAGAAGATAATTACTGTGTGACCAGACGTGAACTTTAACCATTGTGGAGGCAGTCAGCCATTTCAGGCATATCCTCTGTGGCCTTTGCTTTGGGATCCGAACAGATCATGTTTCTCTATGTTGGCTGTTCCCGGGAGTCAGAAGGACAGGTGGTATGGTGGACAGAACACCTGCAAGAGTTTCAATTTACCATTCAGCATCGCAAGGGGGAGAGTCTCCAGAATGTGGACAGCTTGCCAAGGCACACCTGTATGGCATCCTGCCCACAATGTGAGTGACTGGCTGGATATGTGATGCAGAAACCGTCTGACAAGATCCCAGAGATGGGGATGGAGGTGTCTTGTTGTATAGTGCTGCCTGATTCAAATGTAACATGGGCCATTGAACAGCATGGAACTCGAATCTGGAAGGAGGCTTACGTGGGAAGAGGTCATGGCTTTTGGATCAGTGGTGACGGGGGTTGTGGTCCATGCGGGATGGCCTGGCATTCAATTTGGGAGTGTTATAGAGAGAATTTGTGGAACCTGTAATGGATGTAACCAAGTGGCAGAAATTAGCGCCAAAGTCCTGTCACCGCCTTGATGGGTCAACCTCCAGACGGACCTAGAGCCCGGCCCAGACTGGACTATGCCTAACAGCTATATGTAATGATGAGACAGAGACGTTCGGATCCATGTGCAGAACTTTAATGAAGAGAATGGTCAGACAGGCAATGATCAGTAACGGCGTCAGGTATGTAGGGATAACCAGAATCGATAACAGAAACAAGCAGATGTCGGGGGCAAGCAGTAGAGAATCAGAGTCGGTATAAACAATCCAAAGGTCAGGTACAGAAGGAAAGCACAAGGAAAACGCTCGGAAATGTCAGACTGGCTAAACAAGACTTCCCAGAGAGTGGGAGTGAGTGTGCTGCTTTTATGTGTGTGTAAATGAGGTGCAGGTGTGGCAAGGAAATTGGCTGATGAATGATGTGCAGGTGTGGCAGGGTGATTGTGATGCAGTGACTCATGGGGAATGTAGTTCGGGTGTGGTGCAACAGATGAGAGGTGCTAGAGTCCGAGTGACATCTGGTGGTTGATGTGGAATGGTCCTGATTGGAGTGCCCTCTACTGAAGTTCATGGGCACTCCATCTAATGATTGTGACATAGCAGAGGACCACTACAGTGGAGTTGATGGCACAGGAAAGCAAGTCTGGTCAGGTGGGACTGAAACAGGGAACATAAACAGGTTAATAGCGGCCTCCGTGGCCGTGATGAGATGGTAGCTGGCCTCCATGGCCGTGACAGGGCAGGCGGTGAGTTCATGGAGGACCTCCGTAGCCATGACCGGAATGAATGAGAGCTCATAGACGGCCTCCATGGCCGTGACAAAATAGGACGAGAGTTCTGGAAGTGCGGCTGAGATGTGACGAGGCTCTGGTAGATTAGTGGTGATTTGACTGGATTCATGAAGATCGACTGTGACTTGACTGGGTTCCTGAAGATTGACTGTGACTTGACTTAGTTCACGGAGGTAAATGGTGACTTGACTTTGCTCATGAAGATCATTGGTGACTTGCCTTGGTTCCTGAGGATCAACTGTGACTTGACTTGGCTCAAGGAGGTTAATGGTGACTTGCCTTTGCTCATGAAGATCAACTGTGACTTGACTTAGTTCATGAAGATCAACTGTGACTTGACTTGGCTCATGAAGATCAACTGTGACTTGACTTGGCTCATGAAGATCAACTGTGACTTGACTTGACTCATGAAGATCAACTGTGACTTGACTTGGCTCATGAAGATCAACTGTGACTTGACTTGGCTCATGAAGATCAACTGTTACTTGACTTGGCTCATGAAGATCAACTGTGACTTGACTTGGCTCATGAAGATCATTGGGGACTTGACTGTGCTCTTGAGGATCGACTGTGACTTGACTTGGTTCCTGAAGAACGACTGTGATTTGACTCAGTCCTTGAAGATCACCGGTGACTAGACTCAGTCCTTGAAGATCACTGGTGACTTGACTCTGTCCTTGAAGATCACCGGTGACTTGACTCTGTCCTTGAAGATCACCAGTGACTTGACTCTGTCCTTGAAGATCACCAGTGACTTGACTCTGTCCTTGAAGATCACCAGTGACTTGACTCTGTCCTTGAAGATCACCAGTGAAATGACTCTCTCCTTGAAGATCACCAGTGACTTGACTTTGTCCTTGAAGATCACCAGTGACTTGACTCTGTCCTTGAAGATCACCAGTGACTTGACTCTGTCCTTGAAGATCACCAGTGACTTGACTCTGTCCTTGAAGATCACCAGTGACTTGACTCTGTCCTTGAAGATCACCAGTGACTTGACTCTGTCCTTGAAGATCACCAGTGACTTGACTTGACTCTGAAAGGTCAACGTGACTAGCCTCAACTCTGGAAGGTCCACAGGAGTAAGTAGGTCCACGAGTACCTGACTCGACTCTGGAGGTTCCACCGGAACCTGACTCAACTCTGAAAATTCAAAGGTCACCTGATTCGACTCTGGAAGGTCCACAGGAACTAGCCCTGACTCTGGAGGGTCAACGGTGACTAACCCTGACTCTGGAAGGTCGACGGCGACTAACCCTGACTCTGGAGGGTCGACGGTGACTAACCCTGACTCTGGAGGGTCCATGAGCACCTGACTCGACTTTGGAGGGTCCATGAGCACCTGACTCGACTTTGGGGGTCAACCGGAACCTGACTCAACTCCGGGAAATCAACAGGGACCTGATCAACTGTGAACGGAGTAGACTCATGAAGTTTAACTGTGGTTTTACTTGACTCACGGGTGTTAGTGGTGACTTGACCTGACTCTGGAAAGTCGACGGGGACCTGACTTGACTCTGGAAAGTCGACGGGGTCCTGACTTGACTCTGGAAAGCCCACGGGGACGTGACTTGACTCTGGAAAGCCGACGGGGACGTGACTTGACTCTGGAGAGCCGACGGGGACGTGACTTGACTCTGGAAAGTCGACCGTGGCTGCCATCTTGCACAGCGGCGCTGGGCTGGTGGCCATCTTGTGCAGCGGCGCTGAGCTGGCGGCCATCTTGAGCAGCGGCGCTGAGCTGGCGGCCATCTTGAGCAGCGGCGCTGAGCTGGCGGCCATCTTGTGCAGCGGCGCTGGGCTGGCGGCCATCTTGTGCAGCGGCGCTGGGCTGGCGGCCAGCTTGTGCAGAAGCTCAGGTACAGGGACCACCGAACGGATAGGAGCTGGATAGCTTGGAGAAGTGACCTCCTCGAGTGTAAAAGGAGAGCCACAAAACTGCAATACAAAGTCAATAAACTGTCCGAGGGTCCAGCTAGGGTCTCCTTCTGGTAAACTTAAGCTTATCTTAGCGTCAAGACCACTCCAGAAACAGTCCTTTACCAGATCTTCATCCCCAGGCAAAAGGTGACTATACTGAATGAATTCCTCCACAAAGAGCTCAATTGGTCGGCCATCTTGAAAAATGGAGCAAAGCACACCTACAGGGTTGAATAAACTTTAAGCTGGCTCCATACCTGGTCTGGGGTTCAATAAAGCTGCTGGATCCTGGTTTGGCGAAGTCTTCTGTAATGATGAGACAGAGACGTTCGGATCCATGTGCAGAACTTTAATGATGAGAATGGTCAGACAGGCAATGATCAGTAACGGCGTCAGGTAAGTAGGGATAACCAGAATCGATAACAGAAACAAGCAGATGTCGGGGGCAAGCAGCAGAAAATCAGAGTCGGTATAAACAATCCAAAGGTCAGGTACAGAAGGAAAACACAAGGAAAATGCTCGGAAATGTCAGACTGGCTAAACAAGACTTCCCAGAGAGTGGGACTCTCTACTGAAGTTCATGGGCACTCCATCTAATGATCGTGACACTATAGGACCAGCTGCAGTCAGTCCATGATTTTGCTCATTGTCAGGTTTTGCATGTGGGCTTTGCAACGGGAATTTATTTTAATGATGGTGAGCTGGTATGGGTCTATAGTCTGAAGAGGCAGAAGGGATGTTCACCTAAACTGGATTGCACCTGAATAGGACCCTGTTATGTAGTGAAGAGGCTCAGAAAGTGTTTTTACCGTGTTCAGAAGAGGCCTGGGGGACAGACGGTCGTTTCCCACCGGGACAGGATGGCTCCATACATCGGGGAAAGGCAACCCTTCAAGAGCAGAGGTCAACAGTAGTCCGCTGGAACTGAATATGCTGTGCTGGGAGGGTCTGGGGCTCTTCTGGGTCAGTCTGGGTTGGGGGCAGCTGAAGATAGCAATTTGAGCGCTGACATTGCAGTGAAGGCAGTCATAGCAGCCAGGATGTGGAGTTCTGGCGGATTAAACCCTTGAGGCATGGGATACCTGCCAGTGGCCCAGCAGCAGACCACAAAAGCGAAGACTGGATCACAGCTTCGGCCCAGTGAGGCACTTTGTGTGCCCCAGCATTTTGTGGATTTCACCTGTCCTTGGGGACGAGAAAACCTGAGGAGGGGGCAGTGGGGCAATGACACCGTTTATTCTTTGTTATAAATGTATATACTATATTTATATACACAGTTTATTTAGGTTACAGCATATATATATATATATATATATATATATATATATATATATATATATATATATATATATAAAATAGAAGCTTGAGAACTATTTAGAACCTCTAGAAGCTTGCGTTCTGCAAGTGAACGTCGCTTGATTGTGCCATCCCAAAGAAGCACAAAGTCACTTTTACGGACTTTTAAATTAAATGTTCCCTCCTGGTGAAATGACCTCCCCAACTCAATCCGAGCAGCTGAGTCTTTAGCCATCTTCAAGAATAGGCTTAAAACACATCTCTTCCATCTTTATTTGACCCTCTAACTTTAACACTCACTATTCTAATTCTATTCTTTAAAAAAATCTAACTACCTTTCTAATCTTTTTGTATTCTATTCTCTTTTCATTTATCATGCAATTGTATGTGTGTGTGTGTGTGTGTGTGTGTGTGTATGTGAAAAGATCTCTAACACTAGCTTGCTCTATTCTTTTTTATTCTATCGGTTTTCTTTTTTTTTTTTTTCTTTTTTTTTCTTTTTTTTATATTATTTAAAATCCCATGCTATGTGTACTGTGTTAACCTAACTGAGACTTGTTATAGCACTTATATATCATTGCTCATTTTGTTGTTTTTGATTGCTTCCACTGTCCTCATCTGTAAGTCGCTTTGGATAAAAGCGTCTGCTAAATGAATAAATGTAATGTAAATGTAATATATATATATATATATATATATATATATATATATATATATATATATATATATACACACAGTATATATATAGGCTTCCAGCAGTACTGTAGATCATGGGACCCCGCCCATAAATGAGGACTTCATGTGTTTGTATTGGGGTATAACATGCATATAAGTTCTCAAAAAAAAAGTGTTCATTATAAATTATATTAAACACTTTTTTATTCTTGTGACACATAATGCTTTTGGGTCTTTAACAGTGACAGTTTGCGATTCATGAGTAAGATTTTAACATTACTAAGACATTTTATTCTACAACAAAATCATACTTTAAAAGTACCTAAAAAGGTTTTTATAGGCCAGATTTTTTTTAAATGCTATGTGCTAAAATAAATAACATCCTGCAGTAGCTTTGTAAAACTAGTCATGCGATCATGTGAGGATGATTGCAGATCATTAAAACATGATTGGAGTCATGTTGAATTTCTCAATGTGAAAATGAAGATACAAATCAACGGTCTTCGCAAGTCCCTATTATGTAATGTCTATATTATGTAAACCAATTGTAACAAAACAATATTCATTGATGCTTATCTTGAAAATATCAAATATTTGTACAGGGTCTACAGCCATCAATGTTCAGGATCAACTACACAGAGGTGGTGGATCAGATGTTTTCTCTCTTCCCGGATAAAGAGCACTTCTCAGACGCCGGTCCAGATCGCTGCAGAACCTGTGCTGTTGTGGGAAACTCTGCAAACCTTCTGGGATCCCATTATGGGTCTCTAATAGATTTCCATGATGTTGTGATTAGGTACTAGAAGAACTGAATAATGCACATAATGATCTGATAAAATGTTCTCTACAACAACAGTTCTTTAGATAGCTTATTAATACCTGTTACTTGTATTGTTCACTCAGGATAAATAAAGGCCCGACAAAAGGTTACGAGAGGGATGTGGGGTCAAAGACAACTCACCGGATTCTGTATCCTGAAAGCGCCATGGACTTGGACAACTCCACCCATCTGGTGCTTTTTCCCTTTAAGATTCGCGACATGCAGTGGCTCATAAGTACCTTCACCACTAGACACATCACGCGGTTAGCACAGTTTAAAAAAAAAAAAAAAACTATGTAAGAAATATTAAACAATATATCTGCATAATTAGTAAGCCATCTTTTTGTTCCTCAGCACCTACACACGAGTCAAACCTTCAATCAAAGCAGATGAGAACAAGGTGAGTATCCATGTCATTAAATGAATGCAATGAAATTCAAGAGACTGATTATTAAGCCTCAAAATATGTATGGATCACACGTGTTGGTGTGTAAAGCAATTGCACGAAGGATATCAAAAATAGTCATTTTAATGATCCACAGAAAAAAAAGGGGGAGGGGGGATGTGGCACAACCAAACACAAATCCAGATGGTCAAACATCAAGTGGACAAATCAAAAACGGAAAACACAGATTTTGAAATACTGGGAATGTAATCAGTGGGAAAGAGAAACAGGTGTGGCGCTAATTAAATAACTGAACAAGAAAAGGAACATGACCAAATAAGGAAACTCAGTAAGAACAGAAGTCCATAACTATGACAGTATGTCTCATTAATGTTTTTGTTTCTGTTTAGGTGATGGTCCTCCATCCTTCTTTTATAAAATACGTCTATGACAAATGGCTTCTGAAACATGGCAGATATCCATCTACTGGCTTCATTACAATAATATTTGCCATGCATATCTGTGATAAGGTAAAACTGTTTGCATTTTCATTTTAGACTAATTTTATAAACAGATGTTAAGTTTGTGAAAGGCACATCATTTATTAGAAACCAAATCAAAAGGTACACATAAAACAGAAATGAAAATATTTACCTATAATTTGCCTATAAGTGGCACTAAAATCATTTGAACATGCACACAAAATTTGATCTTAACGATCACCTTCTATAACCTCAATATCCACAAATATGTTTTTGTGTCACAAACACAATTTTGCCAGCCATTAATTTGTGGATTTTCTGTACATTTTAAATAGTTTTCTTTGGATCTGTGCATTGCTACACACATTTGTGGATTTTAAAACATTTCTAGCATCAAAATGCACACTAATTCACAAAAAGGTAGAATCTGCCCACCATCTACTTAAAGGGTTAGTTCCCTCAAAAATGAAAATTAGTCCATAATTTACAACCTAGGCGTTCAAATGTAGTTTTCTGTCACAAATCAATAATTTTCTGTCACAATATGTCTTCTATTACAAAACAGTAACTATATGGAATCTTGACTGTCAGACCTTTCCAACGATATGTGTTTTGTTAGGATTACAAAAAGATTAGTTTTTCTAAACCACAAGCCAAAACTGCTCTGTCTCTTACACAGGTGAATGTCTTTGGGTTTGGGGCTTCAAGTACTGGAACCTGGCATCATTACTTTGACAGAACTCGCACTCACTATAAAGGCGGCCCTCATGGTGGAGACTTTGAAAACAAAACAATCCATCAACTTCAGCAGAGAAACAAGATTTCAATATATAAAGGGTATAGATAACACCAGGAATGGACATTTTCGGTTAAATGTATTAAGTCATTTTGTTAACATGTTGATAAAACTATATCACTTTCTTGTATCCAAAAGTTTAATGTGTTAACAAACCTTATGATTATCACAATGTTGCAACATTCACACAGATTTGTTCACGCATTTAACAGAGAAAAAAGATTTCTAAATATAAAGGGATAAATAAGACTTCCATTTAATGAAGTATCTCAAAATGGTGTATAAAACAAAACAAACCGAAACAAATGAATGTAAAAATGAAAGGCAAATAAATATATTTTATATCATATGGTATGTACCTGGTGTCCTTTTACTAAAGTAGCCAACTAATCTGTTAGACATTTGGAATGTTTTTATGGATATTCAAATTCTATTTTATTTCTATTTTATTTATTTCTACTCTATTTTGGTTGAAACAAAAAAAAAAAATTATTTTGCCAGAAATTCCTGTACCAATAAGAAATGTCAACACAAAACAAAAATCTTACTTTTCATATTGTTTAAGTAAGGGATAATTGATGAAAGGCCAATTAATTATTAAAGAAAGAATCCACACCCTTCGCGCCTGGGCCATTACACCTTGGGTGTGCATTATTTTTCTAATAATCCAATGGCCGGGAGTCAATTATTCCACTTATACTATGGTCACCACACCTCACAACATCAATCAGATGATATATTTAAAGGGATTAGTTCAGTTTTTGTACTTAAATCGCTATTGTGAGTAGGAATATTTCTTCCACATATCATTCAATGACTCTTGCTAATTCCAAAACATAATTTTAAAGCTGGTAATGGAGACTTGAACAAATGCAGTTATTAATTAAGCTATTAGAAAGAGAGCAAGAGAGAAGAGACACAGAGAGAGAGGTTAAAAAAATCTTTAATCAATCAAAAGATTGCACACTTGGCACAACACAATTTTTTTTAACAGTATTCACTAAATAAATGGTAGAGTCATCTTCAAAAAACAAAAAAGAACCACTATTTCAACCTATATACCAACCCAGAAGGAAGCCAGTGAACTCGTTCCCCAAAAAGATCCACAAATACCTTATATTATATACCTTATATTTTAGGGGGTCAATAACAGTCAAACTATGCCATAGCATTGATGCTGCTAGATTGTTTACAACAAGAACCCTCCCTCTATAAGAAGGATCCATTCTCCATTTCTGTAAGCGCCCAGCCACGTTTTTATAGAGGCCTACCCTATTTCTTTCCATGTATTGCTCTGTTCCAAAGAAAACCCCAGCACTTTAAGCCCCTCTAAACTCCAGGAGCAGCATTGAGGAAGTTTTGGAATGCCTTCTTCCTCCCACTGGCCTAATAACAAAGGTGTACTTTTGTTCCAGTTGACTCGAGCTGAAGAGGCGTTACACATCTTCCAGACTGTACACATCTTCATTTGCTCTGATTGCTACAGTGACATCGTCAGCGTAAGCACTGTTTAACATTTACCATCCCTGAAGTAGTAGATCCCACCATTGAAATTCCACAAAGTTGATGCTTCTGAGCAGTTAGGAAAGTTCAATGGCATATAAAATGCCTGAAATACAGTACTACATCCTTGCCGTATGCCTCTGCCAACTAGAAAAGGTCTTACTATATTCAAAATACTATAAATATCAGTATACAACAATTTCACAAAATAAATAAATGAAGAAACAAGTCCAAAAGCTTCAAAACGTTTGAAAAGGTCCATGCGATCCAAAGCTTTACTGATCCAAAGATAATAAACCCACATTAAAATTATTTTCTCTGGCAAATGAAATCAAATTATGAATCAGAAACAAATGATGAAATACTGTACGTTTTGGAGTACAGTACGACTGATCTGTGTGAATTCTTTTTAATATATTACGTTTTAATCTATTAGTTAATGCTTTGGACAGTGTCTCTGGCACGTGCAGGGGGGGGGGGGGTGCGTTGGGTGCTTGAGCAACTGCCCCTTTGCCCTTTGGTGCCCAAAGTGCCCTTTTGTCAGAGCAAAATTTCCTCAATTATTTTTTTGTCATAACATGCCCTGTTGTGAATGCCTGCCCATGCCCAATCTAAATATTAGTAAAATTTCTGAATAATAATTTAGCCGTAAATAAGCTGGTAAGAGGTGTTTCATTCTCAGCGAAGTGATTTTGATGTTTATTTACTTATTATTATTTTACAAGAATGATTTGATGTGAGAACAAGCAGATATGTTGTTTATATTGCTGTGTGTAGTCTGTAGTGTAGAAGTAACATAAGCGTGCTGTTTGAGGGAGAAACGTTTCACAGGCATCGAGGTCAGAGGCGTCATGCCCATTCAAAGTGAGGGAGCACGTGCCCCCTCAGATTTCTGAGCCAAGTGGATTTTAAATGCAGCTTCCAAACCGAGTAATATTTGTTTATATATTTTACACAATCACAGCGGTGTGATTAGATAGTTCAGTGCACAGCATCAGCTTCTAAAGTCAAATCTGCGTTCGCTGGCTGGCGCTGAGCCAGAGACAGACGCATTCGTACAACGATTCATGATAACCAATCAGAAACGATTCTGTTGTGCTTATGAATTCAATGGCCAATCAGAGACGTGCAGAAGAGTCATCACTGAAACGCAGTGTTTTTTTCACTTGCTCGCTGGCTGAATTATTTAGCGAATTCTCTCATCAGAAACAACAAAAAGTGCAGATGTGCGTACGAATGTAATATAAAGTGCTTCAGTGTGTAATAATTAAAGCCTTTGTAATCGTCGGGAAGGAGGAGGCGGGAACCGGCGGACAATCTAATGAAACTTTAATAATTCAAAATAAACACAAAACAGCGCATCAGCCCCTCACGGACGACTGATGCGCACAAAATAAAACCAAAACATAAAATAAAGCCCAGGCCTGGTCCTCTCTCGTCCTTCACTGTCGTCGCTCCAGTTTTATATCCATCCAATCTCCTCATTGGGACTCAAGACCGGTGGTGGGTCGCAGGTGTCGCTGATTTCCCAAACACTCCACCGGCCTCGCTCGTGTTCCCACATCCCTCGGCCCCGCCCCACTCGTCACACAGTGATTTTAATGGGAGATTTTGAGAGTGTCTGAACTCTGGCTAGACTAAATGAAAATGTTCTTTGATAATGTAAATGTTCTTTACTCTCTGTAAAATGAAAGTGTTAAAATAAGTAACTTACAATATTTGCAATATTGCAAATTAATTTGTATTAAAAATATTTTATGGCATGATATGGCACTTAAGTAAAAAGTCGGGTTTCTATGTGTAGTTAATAGATTAGACAACTTTTCCATTTATTGATCAAATAACAATCTATAAAGGTGCAGAATCCTCAGATTTTCACATTCTCTGAATTATCATTATGAAAATAAAAACAATTCAGAAATGAATTAAATTATAATTATATTTTTTCTACAATAGCAACAGTGTTTACAACAGCAAGACCACTTTAGCCTGTAAACTCAATAATATCTCTCTGGAAATAAATGTAGAAATATGTCAATATAAAATGAATAATATACCTGACCTGCCATCAAAGTGCAGTGTGAAGGAGATGAATAACACTTGTAGCCTGTCATTTGTTTACATTGCAAAGGTGTTCAATTTTAGACAACAACAACTACAACAGTAATAATAATATTAATCACTATATTCCAGTGTATCAGTTGTTTAATGTTTTGTATCAATATTTAAGGTGGACTTATTAATTAGGTGCAAGAGTAGTAGTGATGGTTAAAATAATAGATTAATGCTGAAATATAATTGTGCCTTGTTCCTAGATGGAAAGAGAGTGGAAAGTAATAGATCAGATGAGGAGATGAAGATAGAGGAAGAAAAAGAGGGAAATGTAGAGGCACAAGTGTTTTCTATAGTTTTTACTATAACAACTGTTCTTAATTATTCTGTAGAACAGAGAAGAAAAAGCCATCAGGTTGGGACAATTTAAGACATTTCGGTTTTTAATCCCAGAGTTATTATTAGGTGGAATATTCTTTATCAAAACTTCATCACAGCATTTGCTGCCATAGAAATACATAATCATCCATATCGATACACGAATCAGCAAGTAATGCATCACAATATATTGCTCTGTTGATATTTTGAACAGCGCTACTAAGGTCTCTGCACGGCCCTGCAGTGTCTTATAATCAACTCCAAGCAGATACACTGGTCGTCAGTTTCTTAAATCCGCAAGATCACCTTTCTTGGGTATCAAGGTTATAACTGCTCTTGGTAGAATCTTGGTAGTAGTGAAGTGCCAATATCAAAGCAAAAAGACTCTAAAAAAGACTGAGAACAAGTCTTCTCCTATGACTGGCCAAAACTGTTTATAAAATTCTGTAGTTAAGCCAGTTCTGATCAAGCTTAAAATTATCCCTTTCCCTCAAATGAGGCAGATCCTGAAGAATTGTTATTTCTAGACCACATGGTTCTGTTCTATAAAGTTTTTCATAAAAATGCAACTCACTAAAAATTATTTCATGTTTAGCAGATGACTTGAAGTTTTTCTATTTGCAACTTTCTTCTCCAAATTAAAAAAAAAGGATTTTGTAGAATCTATGGAGTTAAAAAAACTTGCACAAATCAAAGTCTCTTTGGCCTTCTCTTCCAAGAGATTATGGAGAATCATTTTTCTTGTTTCCAAAACTTCAACAGTACTTCCATCATCCTCTTCAATGTTCAACTGCAAGATACCTTGTTCAAGTTTGATTGGAATTTACTGATGTCCCACCATTGACTCAGAGACATGTACGGAGATTTTCTCTCTCTCAATGCCCCCATAAAAGTGTAAATGAGTGTAAAAAATTGTGATCCTGCAAAAGCATATTATTAAAACGGCAGTAGGGGCATTTAAATTTGCTCTGAGCAGTAGTGACATTGGCAGACATATAATGATGATCTGACAAAGGAGTGGGAGTAATACAACTATTGAAAAATAAAACTTATTTCTACATGAATTTTGTCAAGTCTTGCTGCAGAAAAAATATTATAATTTACTTTTATCCATGTATATTGTTTTACATCAGGAAAGCTTCTCTCCAAATATCTACAAGATCATAATACATGATAAATTTTCTATTAAAAACATCTGCTGATGGATAATGCGGTTCTTCATGATTCCTATCTAATGTATGATCTAAAGTGCAATTAAAATCACCGGCCAATACAATAATCCTACCCTATGGAACACTGCTTAAAGCTGTATGAAGTTTTTCAAATAAAAGCATACGTTCTGACCCAATATTTGGGTAATTTATTCCCATCAGTGTGAGTTTCGACACTACCATTCTTCATAATAATATAGTCAAAAAGAGATGCTCTTTTCACAGCATCACGACACCCATTAATATTTAAAGACCCAAAACACAAAGGTGACATGATGCTAAAGGAAAGAAGAATCAATGAAAAGAAAAAAAAAACTACAAAACTCTTTTCTTACCACGTAAATACAAAAAACGTATCAAATTACTCAGAATCTTCTTAAGACAATATTGTTTCTTCTTATCAAGTTCCTCAAAAGACGCTTTTCTCATTGTTACTGTACCAGTGTGATAAAATGATGAGATGGATTCAATAGCAAGTAAAAGTGAGTTTATTAGTAAATGTGGAACAGGGATGATGATGAAGATGCGAAGACAATGTCCAAGGAAGCAAACACTCAGTAACAGGGATGCTGTAGTACAGCCCAGTCCGGATGTGACGATCCCGTTAGGTGAGTGAAGATGAACAAAGATACAGAAGTTGACGGCTGTGATAATCCTAGAGATGTTGACGACGTGAAGGCGAATGTGTAGGACAAATGAACAGGCAGCGAAGAAACTGGACAGGTGGGAACAGGCAGGAACATCCAAACAATGATCCCTCCTGAACGTCATTCTTGGTAAGTGTAAGAGACTTGATAGAAAAGGTTATAGCGGGGAGTTCCTGACCGTCAAGGGCATTAACAGAAATGGTGTTCTTAAGTGGAGTGATGGGAATTCCAAGAGTTAGTGCTAGTGACCGGTCCATGATGTAACCCTCTGCTCCAGAGTCCAAAAGTGCTTGACAGATGTGGGACCGGGCCGCCCACAGCAGTCTTACCAGGATTTGAGTAGAGGATGAGGTCTTATCTACGGAGATCCCGCCCAACAGTAGCCCTCTATTTACTGACGTGCTCGGTCTTTTACCGGACAGTTGTTCAGGTAGTGTCCAGCTCCGCCGCAGTAGATGCAAAGACCCCAGGACCTCCGTCTCTCTCTCTCCTCCCGGGAAAGCCGAGCTCGACCCACCTGCAGGGGCTCAGGATCGAATACAGGGCTGACCGCATCAGCACCACTGACCTAAGGACATTCGATGCTCCCTGGGTGCAGACAGGTCCTAGAACGTCACTTCAGATGACTGAGTCGAGCGTCCAACCTCAAGGCCAGCTTAATCAGTCCATCCAGTTTATTGGGCAGGTCCAGGGAGAAGATCTCCCTTTTGATGCGGTCAGCCAACCCATCCAGGTACATGTTCCACTGCGCCTCCTCGTTCCAGTTGCACTCGGCAGCCAGGGTGTGGAAGTCTATGGAATAGTTGCTGACCGAGCGGTTGCCCTGACGGAGGTCGGCCAGTTGACAAGCCGCTTCCCTACCTGCCACCGCCCGGTCAAACACCCGCTTCATCTCATCTTCATCAGAGAGTGTCTGGAACTAGGAACAGCATTGGTGTTGATTCTCCCACACTGCCACCCCCCACAGTGCCGCTCGTCCCGTGAGAAGTGTTAAGATGAAAGCAACCTTCGACTCCTCAGAGCTTAAAGTCTGTGGCTTGATGGCAAAAAACAGAGAACACTTAGTTAGAAACGATCTGCAGAAATTCGGCTCACCGGAGTAACCTTCCGGGGGGGGGGGGGGTAAATGTGGAACAGGGCTGATGATGAAGAAGCGAAAACAATGTCCAAGGAAGCAAACACTCAGTGACACAGGGACACTGTAGTACAGCCCAGTCCGGACGTGACGATCCCGTGAGGTCATTGAAGATGAAAAAAGATCCGGAAGTTGATGTCGGTGATAATCCTAGAGATGTTGATGACAACATAATTTTGGGGGAAAAATCTCTCAATCTTGGGCTTACGAAGTCCTTTAGTGCAATCCAGGAAGTTGTTAATTTGTTTAAGTGAATAAAATTTATACCTAATGTTACTTCCCTCAACAGTAAGCAGCATCTGAACACTTGAACCAGTCTCATAGTTCTCATCCAAAATGCTCTCAATGTCTTTATTATCATTCTCAGAATCCTCAATTTGCAAATATGTACTAAATTCGTGAGCCCTTTCATCTTCTACACTTTGGCTAGTACTTCTCCGTTCAGTATTTCCCAATACCTTAGTAAGCCCCATTTGCTTTATCTCACTATGTGAATCGTGATCAGAATTTACCTGCACTTCACATAGGCCTGTTACTAATTGTGAGACCATGTTCTCACTACCGCTTATTAACAATTACCTTATGTGTATCCACAGAGGCATCTTTTCAGGTTTCTGAGACCACACTCACCTCATGCAAGGTACTCGATGCGGCAACTTCAACAACTGACACCTCCGTTAATGCAGTAGCCGTACCCCTATTTAACTCTCTACTTGCCTGGCTGTTACTTTCTTCATTAACAGCAGCAGCCGTGATTTTAACGTTCACTCCATTTTTATTCTGAAAAGTCTGCCAAACGTGTCCAAACTCTACGCATACAAAATATTTAATAGTCTTTCACGGACAAGTTCAGAGCCTCATTCTGGGAATTCAAAATCACAATTGCTCGGCATCTAAACAACATTACATGTTTAAGTTCGACACTTATACAGCCAAGTGAGATCATCTTGATAGGACCCATTACTGTAGCTTACCGTTCCTCCAAAGTACCTCCTCTAATTTTCACTTTTTACAATCAATTGTTCTGCGCATGTGTCAAACTCTGCACGAGATGGAATGGAATGCAGAAAGTAACGTGGACTATACCTGGGCCTTTTGAGATGTAAACATATATGAACAGGTTGCACAACAGTGAAAACAACAATAGCACTCATTATGTCTATTATTAGTGGAAAAGTGTTTTTTTTATTTTTTTTTATTTATTTATTTATTTATTTTTTCATTTTTGGAGTGTTTTCTACGGAAGCCCTGAACCAAATGGTAAAAAAAAATAATAAAAAATAAAAAACCAGGCCACTTATGGTGAAAAAAAGGAAACCTTATCTTGACATAATAAGTGGTTATTTCGACATAATAAGTGGTTATTTCGACATATTAAGTGGTTATTTCGACATATTAAGTCGTTATTTCAAAATTACTCGTTATTTCAACATAAGTCATTATTTCGACATATTAAGTCGTTATTTCAACATAAGTCATTATTTCGACATATTAAGTCGTTATTTTGGCATAAGTCATTATTATGACTTAAGTCATTATTTCAACATATAAAGTCGTTATTTCGACATAATAACTCGTTATTTCGACATAAGTCGTTACTTCAACATAACTTTAATGGACAAGTGTCCGTCTACAGCAGATGCTGAGGAATTCAGAAATCGTAAAAACTGGTTTTCAATAAATGTACAAGGAGTGTGCACTCCCACTATGCAGTTCTCCAATATTGTTGCAGGTTGGAAAGGTTCAACTCAGGACTCCTCTTTGTACGGTCAGTTTGAAACAAGACAGCACTCTGGAATTCTACTTGGTGACAGTGGGTATTCACAGACAAACTTTTTGTTCACCCCTTATCTCCATCCAGTCAGACCAGAGCAACAGCGCTATAACCAAGCTCACATGCTCACCAGAGGTCTAATAGAGCGCATGTTTGGTGTATGGAAGAATCGTTTCCAGTGTCTCCGAAATACACTGCAGTTTAAACCTAGGAGTTGCTGCATTGTTATTATTGCAACAGCAGTGCTTCATAATTTTCTTCAACAGTGTGGCTGCCCAGACCCTGATATTGAAGATGATGATGACCAACATGTCCCTATCGCTGAGCTAAACAATGACAGAAATTGACTTGCTTACAGAGATGCTTTTGCTTTTCAGCACTTCTCATAAATGAGCCTTGAGTGATACATAAATGATTGGCATAGACAGGTAAAAACAATTCAGGAAATTATTTAACTCAGATTTTGTTCCAAAGACAATTGACACTGCTGCTGCTTCATGTCTCTCTCTTTCATAGACAACTCAAGATGAAGAATTTTCATTTTGACTTCATGTTCTTCTTTTAAATATTGTAATTTACGTTCATGGAACTCTATGGCAAGTTTCTCATGAATGGTCATCCTTTTCCCTCTTGACCTGCTGCCTGGATTAGAGACTGCTGGATGCTGACTAATGCTACTGCAGGAGACTGGATGCTGCTGCATGTTGGTGCTGGCTGCTGCTGGATTCATTTGAGCATCTTGACTGTTCTCTGCACCCCCCAAGTCCTGTGTCAAGATCAGGTCATCTTTGTATGGAAAACAAAATGTAGCATTACATTTGACTTCAACAATAAAGGTCATTACATAATTTTTGTTACAAGACATGACTTGCATTTAATTATGTTGGATGGTATAGCACATGTTACTGTAAATGTCCTATCAAATGAGTCTTAGAAAGATTCCTCACCTGAACTGTCCAAATGGTCATCATCTTGAATACCTTCCAGGGGTTGCAAACTTTCAATAATCCCAGCCAACAAGTCCCCCAACTCCTCTGTGTCTGGTGGAACTGGGAGTCCCCCACCTGTCTTGAAACGCTCTTGACGCGTAGCAGCAGTTGTTTTTTTCAGGTTTATTTTTATGTTTTTCCACAGGACCTTTACAAGATAATATATACTCTGAAGTAGGAGTTCTATATAATATTGTTTTCTTTTTACATTTCATTAATGAAAACTTTTATAATTGACTGATTTGTAAGAATGGGGCAACAATAAATCTTACCTGAAATTGTTTGAGTGTCCGTTTGGTAACTTTTTCACTTGAGTTGAATTCATTCAATATGGAAATCCATGCCGCCACCTTCTTGTTTTCTGTACCTGAATCATGCTGTTTGTTTTCAATTACAGGATAGTTTAATACAATTTGTTTAAAAAGGGTCTTCTCAAATTCACTGAATTTTTTTGAGTGTTTTCTTCGGCCTTTATCAATTTTTGGGTTAAGTGTAGTGACTCCTGTTCCACACACTCCTTAAGACTAATGAATTACAGGTATTCCATACCAGGTTTTTATAGCAACCTCTCCTTAGCCACATGTGCATGCCATTAATCTAATTGGGTTTCCAAAAGATGATCTCACTGGTCCTTGATTACCTTAATCTGAGACTCTGTAGTCTAGAACTAGTTAATCCTAGTTAATAAATAGTTTCAGGTTTATTTTTATGTTTTTCCACAGGACCTTTACAAGATAATATATACTCTGAAGTAGGAGTTCTATATAATATTGTTTTCTTTTTACATTTCATTAATGAAAACTTTTATAATTGACTGATTTGTAAGAATGGGGCAACAATAAATCTTACCTGAAATTGTTTGAGTGTCCGTTTGGTAACTTTTTCACTTGAGTTGAATTCATTCAATATGGAAATCCATGCCGCCGCCTTCTTGTTTTCTGTACCAGAATCATGCTTTTTGTTTTCAATTACAGGATAGTTTGATACAATTTGTTTAAAAAGGGTCTTCTCAAATTCACTGAATTTTTTTGAGCGTTTTCTTCGGCCTTTATCAATTTTTTGGTTAAGTGTAGTGACTCCTGTTCCACACACTCCTTAAGACTAATGAATTACAGGTATTCCATACCAGGTTTTTATAGCAACCTCTCCTTAGCCACATGTGCATGCCAATAATCTAATCGGGTTTCCAAAAGATGATCTCACTGGTCCTTGATTACCTTAATCTGAGACTCTGTAGTCTAGAACTAGTTAATCCAAATTTAAGCAACATCTCAGAAAGTCAGTTGTTTAGTGTGGATTAATTTAAGAAGAATTAGCCTAGTCCTGGTTTATTTTAAGCCCTTAACGGGAAACTGGGCCAATATGACGAAATAACGACTTAAGTCGAAATAACTAGTTATTATGTCGAAATAACGACTTAATATCTCAAAAACGACTTATGTCGAAATAACAAGATATGTCCCCAGCATAATTATTCTTCCAGTTAAAAAAAAAAAAAAAGTTAAACCTGTATGTCACAAAAAGTGATGTATATGCTAATTTAGAGTGCCGATTGGCTGCTGTGGCTGAGAGTACGCGTCTATGTCATCAGTTTCCCGAGCTTTTCAGTATTCCAGAGCTTTACTGCGGTATTAATAAGTCAACTCTAGATCGGCTGCAACTAGTCCAGGATACTGCTGCAAGACTCCTGACCCGGATATGAAGATATAAACGCAATCACTCCCATCCTAGTTTCGTTGAATTGGCTACCTATAAAATACAGAATTGAGTTCAAAATGCTATTTTGTCTGTATTTATGTAGCACTGTGGTTCTGTGAGGCACGACAAAGTTCTACCAAATTGTGAACTTTGCAACAAGGTGAAAAAACACAGTGTATTGTGTTTACACAACAGAAAAGAATGCATACAAGGCTGTACCACGCCCCCACCTAGGGTACTTGGAAAACATCTTTGTTATAATAATTACAGCATACAGACCACTTCTGAAACTCACCAAACCTGTTCAAAAACTCATCACAGTTTGGCCAGATGATGCTACCTCAACACTACAAGACTGCTTTCAGTGCAGAGACTGGAACATGTTTAAAGAGACAGCCACCTACAGCAACCTCACAGACCAGCAGGAGTACACTGAAACTGTGAGTGCTTAAATCAAAAAGTGCACTGATGATGTGACAGTCACCAAGACCATCACCACACGTGCAAACCAAAAGCTTTGGATGACAGCAGAGGTTCATGGGCTGCTAAATACCAGAGATGAAGCATTCAGCTCAGGAGATAAAGCAACCCTCAAAACAGCAAGATTCAGTCTGTCCTGTGGCATCAAAAATGCCAAACTGTCATATGCTCAAAAAATCAGCAATCACTTCACAGACAGCAGAGACACAGAACTTGTGGCAAGACATTCAGACCATCACTGACAACAAGCTCCCGAAACAGGCCTGTGATAATGACACATCCCTCCCAGATGCCCTCAACCACTTTTATTCACAGTTTGAAATGTACAATGACACACCTGCACAAAAAATGCCCATACGTTTCAACGACCAGGCGCTCCGTCTGTCTCCAGCAGATGTAAGGAAAACCCTATCTAGGATTAACCAAAGCAAGGCTTCGGGCCCTGATGACAGACCTGGCTGTGTACTGAGAGACTGTGCTGCACAACTGACAGATGTGCTAACAGATCTCTTCAAAACCTCGCTGAGCCAGGCGGTCATCCCCACATGCCTCAAATCAGCAACAATCATAGCAGTACCAAAAAAATGGACTTCAGGAGAAACTCCATTGACCACCCCCTACTGACCATCAACAGCGCAAATGTGGAGAGAGTCAGCAGCACTACATTCCTGGGGGTGCACATTACAGAGGGTCTCACCTTTATATAGCGCTTTAAACAAAATACATTGCGTCAAAGCAACTGAACAACATTCATTAGGAAAACAGTGTGGTTGGTCAATAATGCAAAATGACAGTTAAAGGCAGTTCATCATTGAATTCAGTTATGTAATCTCTGTTCAGTTTAAATAGTGTCTGTGCATTTATTTGCAATCAAGTCAATGATATTGCTGCAGATGAAGTGACCCCGAAGGCGGCAAGGAACCGAAACTCCATCGGTGACAGAATGGAGAAAAAAACCTTGGGAGAAACCAGGCTCAGTTGGGGGGCCAGTTCTCCTCTGACCAGACGAAACCAGTAGTTCAATTCCAGGCTGCAGCAAAGTCAGATTGTGCAGAAGAATCATCTGTTTCCTGTGGTCTTGTCCTGGTGGTCGTCTGAGACAAGGTCTTTACAGGGGATCTGTATCTGGGGCTCTAGATATGTGATAATTTTAATAAAATAAGAGATATCATTATGTATGTTATTTTTATTTGTAGCTATCATGAATGTGGAATTCTACATAATAGATATTTACATTTACTGATTTTATAAAAATTTAAATGTATAATTTATAAAAAATAAAAAAAATAAAATGTTTATATACAGTGAATGACTCATATGTTCATTTAGTAGTGGCATTCAGAAGCTGTTTTCCCTGATCATCCAGTTCAAGTAATTCAAACCCTTTCTTTAGAATCAGTTAATATGTTTAACCTTTTAAATAGTTCTGTATAAGTCCCTCAATTGTCCTCAGGGTGTAAAAATTGGAAAGGGTTCAAATGTGCAAAAGATGCTGCAAAATCTGAGAAAGTTTAGGATCTGGAGGATTTTTCGGAAGAAAGCGGGCATTTAAACTGTTCAGGACAAAGGACTCATTAAATACAATGAACCACATTTTTTTTTTTATCAGCTATTATTCTAATTTGCAGACAAAACATATTTTTAATTAAATCACTTCATCAGGCCAGTCCTAAATAATAATAATAAAAAAGCTTATTATATAACTTATTATATAACAACTGTATGCGTGCAACAGTGAGTACAGCAGGCTAATTTCAGTGAAATATCAATACCCCTAACATCCTTTGCCATGCCCTTTCAATTTATCATGTGGAAACTGTCACCAGTAGTTCAACGGGTTCATATTTTCACAGTCCTTCAGATGAATGGTTGGGTCTGGGAACAGAGGATCCTGTAGAAATATAATAATATAAAAAAACGTATTATATAACTTTATTATTCTGCAATGTGATGTAAAAGTTTGACAACAACTGTATGCGTGAAACAGTGAGTATAGCAGGCTAATTTCAGTGAAATAGCAATACCCCTAACATTCTCTGCCACCCACTTCCAATTAACCATGTGGAAACTGTCACCAGTAGTTAAAAAAATGTTAGCAGTTTTGCATCATTTACAGGAGTGAATTAAACATATTTGCAGCAGCATTTACTCATCTGTATTCATACAGCTGGAGCAACACGCAGTCTAGATCATGTGTCTAGAGCTCTAAGGACATGCCGAACGAAAACAGGTTTAAAGGGGTCATATGATGCGATTTCTATTTTTCCTTTCTCTTTGGAATGTTACAAGCTCTTGGTGCATAAGGAAGATCTGTAAAGTTGCAAAGACTAAAGTCTCAAATCCAATGAGATATTCTTTATCAAAGTTAAGACTCTTCTGCCACTTTTCCCTAAAAAGGCTCATTCAAACACGCCCCCACAGGTCTACTTCACTATGTGGAAATATTTGCATAATTCCACCGTAATGTTCACACAAAGAAACAAGGCGTAGTTTCAGTAACCGCTGCTAGTGTCGAAGCAACCCGCCAGCCCAAAAAACAGAATCCAAAAGACCTGCTCTAAGGTTTAATGCTTATTTGGTCTTTTACATGCAGTTCTTCATTTATCAGGATTTAGTTATCAGGATTAAGTACACATGTTGTTTTAGATTTATGGTCTTTTATGTATGTCTGTCTGCTTAAAGAAAAAGACTGAGAATCATACAAGTGTGTAGCAATTTTTGTAAAATCTAAAATAAAACCAAGCTATAAGCAGTATTAAGGCTGACATTTGAACAGTTCTGTTGAGCCAAATATTGTGAGATTCGAGATTTTACTACTATTAAGTGGTTTTCAATACATTTAATTTGACTGATTTGACTGTTTGACTAATTCTCCCTCAGGAGAAGTTGTGGAAGACCTCTTGATGGGTTTAACCCTCAGACTTGGTTACGAGCCACTCAATAGCATCAAAATTATTATTATTTGCAATACAGTTTTAGATTATGAATTTCTAATGTCTACTCTTCTAGTCACTTTTCTTGCCCAATTTCATTTCCACACATAAAAGATTCTAGTGAGTATTTAATTATCTTTTTAATTTATACCAAAATTAAAATTGTAATAACATCATCCAAATTGTATTCTGGTGCTCAAAAGAGGGTCTTAAATTCTGATATTGATAATTTCCTGTCACTATTGTCTATTGGCTTTACAGCTATAACATTGCATCAATAAAAAAGCATTTATGTGAAAATAATTTCCTCATCTACTCTGCTGCTATCATGTCCCTGTCAATTCATGTGGTTTCATCTAATTCTTAAGCCCCACTGGTTTTCTGCGGTCTCCGGTCGAAGATGAGTGTTCTGAATCATCCTAAAAACATATGACTATATGGGGTGCATATAGTCTAAGATTTCCCTCGACATTTCTAAAAAGTCCAAAAAATTTGACTTACCCCAGCAACTGGAGAAAAGAAAAGAAAAGCTAAAACCCTTTTTAAAACAATCAGTCACTCGCCTGAGAGTGGGAGATCACGGAGGGATGGTCACCAACTGTAAGCATCCACCCACCAGCCCAAAAAGTGTAATCTAGTGACCTGGAATAGGATTTAATGTATATTCTGAAATTATTTGGATTTAGTGTAAATTTAAGTCTAGCTCTGTGATGGGGACCTATTGTCTCTTTTAAGTCTCACGCTGGCCCTACATGGATCTTACGATTACAAACTCGCCAGTCTGATGCTAGTCAGAGGGTGTAGGTAGACTAATAAATGTTTCGCCTGCCGCCTACTGCTTGCTTAAGACAAAAGTGTAGTTTATTTAGTAGGGCTGTGAATCTTTGGCAAGGCAGCGTTTCGATTCGATAACGATTCATAGGTTTTTGATTCCATTCAAGAACGATTTTTGCAAATTTAGAACGATTCAATTCGATTCGATTCACAATTAAATTCAATTCGATTCAATTATAACGATTCGATTATGCATTCTTTAAGTGCATTCATGGGATTATTTAAATGCTTCTACTAAATTCTTTAAATGCTTAGTCAGGGGGCAAATTACAGTAGCATTTATGGTTAGAGAACCATAGGTTAGAAAAAAAAAACGTTTGTCCATTGTTAAATGATAGTTTAATGATGCGACATGGCATACGTAAAAATCTATGGCAAGTTTTTAAAAAAGAGCTTAAAGAGTATTATGTATAAGCTAACATTTTGTCACAGCAGGGGCATAGCCATAATTTCAGAAGTGACAGAAATAAAATCATTTTATGTATGTAGCCTATATAATAATAATAATTATTATTATTATTATTATTATTTTTTTTTTGACAAACTACAGAAAAGTAAAACTTCACGTTAGCATTACTGGCCACGAGTCCTTTAGATCACACGTCAGCTGCGTCAGAGACGAACGGAGCGCGAGCGCAATCCTGTGACAGTCTCAGGCGGTAAACAGTGGAGCGCGTGAAGGACAGATAAGAGGCACGATTCACGAACAATCTTCAAGGTCTCCATTAATTCATGCATGTATTAATTTAATGTGTATACATTTTGAAAGCATTGAATCGCTATAGAAATCGGGGTTCATTCGATTCTTAGCATTTTGAATCGATTACTGTCCAAGATCGGCTATTCGCGATTCAAAAATCATGTTTCAAGACCGATGCATATGAATCGACAGGGTTTGTAATCGATGCATCGAGAAAACGAGTGAATCGTTACACCCCTATTATTTAGTCTTTTCCCATGCAACTTGCTAACATTAGCGATAGACAGCAATTAGAAGGTCTCCGAGGACACGTCTACTGCTCCTATCATTTTCGAGCCTTCAGTTTAACCTATCCTGGCCGTAGATTTATGCTAACAAAAGCCTCCTCAGTTTACTAGTCACAATGATTCCAGAAGAGTTCAGAAAAAAACTAATATAAAATGTAATTATTAGTCAGGTAAAACTGTATCTTGCCAATTATATAATAAAACAATTAGAGGCCAATTTAGAAAGGATAGTGCAATTGTGAATCACATTAAATGCGTGGCAACCTTGTTCCTATACAGACAGAGTAGCCATATGGGGAACGACCAAGTGATCCACGCAGGAGGCAAACTAATTTAACATAGTCATACTCACACATGTGAAAGTTATCCTAATTTAAGACATGATCTAAAATGCATAGCAAAGAGAAGGTGAACGTTGGTAAATATGTAGCTTGGTTAAGAGAATACTTGATGAACATACTTAACGCGAGGGACCACCAACAGAGCCTGGTCACAGGATCGTAGGCTTCTTGATGGAGTATAAGGATGAAGAAGTTCAGATAAATAGACAGGAGCTTTGTTATGAAGGGATTTATAAATGAACAGGAGAATTTTAAAGCCTATTCTCTGAGAAATCGGCAACCAGTGAAGGGATTTAAGAATTGGAGTGATGTGTTCATGTTTACGACAGTTTAAAAGAAGTCTGGCTGCAGCATTTTGGACAAGCTGAAGTCGTGCAATTTGAGATTTAGAAATACCGCAATATAAAGAATTGCAGTAATCTAGACGTGATGTAACAAATGCATGAACAGCCATTTCTAGAGTTTTTGGAGTGAGAAAGTTTTTAATTTTAGACAGTAAACGAAGCTGATAGAAACTGGATCCAATAACAGAAGAGATATGTCTATCAAATTTTAAGTGTTGGTCAATAATAATACCTAGTTTCTGCACCCGAGAGGATCTAAAAACGGACAAACTTTCTAGCTCAGGGCTTATAAACTGAGAGTTCTCATTAGGACCGAAAACAATTACCTCGGTCTTGTCCTCATTTAAGAAGAGGAAATTTTGGGCTAGCCATAATTTAACCTCCTCTAAACATTGGAGAAGAGAAGTGATCGCAGTGGAGTTGTTTTTCTTAACTGGAAGATAGATTTGAGTGTCATCGGCGTAGAAATGAAAAGACACACCATGTTTTCTTAGAATAGAACCCAGAGGTAGCATGTATAGAGAGAATAGAGAGGGAGCTAAAATAGAGCCTTGTGGAAGGCCACAGGTCAGAGGAGCAGGGGAAGAGAAAAAATTACCCAGTTTCACAAAAAACTTTCTGTCAGATAGGTATGACTGGAACCATTTCAGAGCGTTTGCTTTTAGACCTACCCAAGACTCTAATCTAGATAATAGACTTAGATAACATTAACTTTACTTTCGCTGCTTCTCATCTTCTTAAAGGGGATGGTGCCCCAGTCTATGCTATTTCAGAAGGTCTTTGCTTTAAAGCTTTTAGGGTATTGGGATTCTGCTTGCTTGTTGGGGCTTATCTAGTGTTCAGTATCATGTTTGTTGCTAGACTTGCTTGTTACTGCAAATGCTGGTACTTCGTTACACTTGCAACAGCAAGAAGCTAATGTTTAAGCTGTTGTTTAGGCATCTGGTTGCCTTGAAATATGCTTGCTGCTTATGGCTCATCTAGTATTGGGGATGTTATTGAGTAGAAAAGTTTCTCTGACTACTACAACATGCTTGTTGCAAAGCTATCTAGTGATTTTTTAAGGATTTAGCACATTTAGCTCACGCAGGTTGTAAGATTAAGACAAGTAACACAATGAGCACAAATCTCAATGGTAGACTACAAACCTGTAAAATAATGACGTGATTTAAGTTATTATATACTGTTTTTATAGAGTTTTTAAATGGATGCTGGATCTCTGATTGGTTCATTGCTCACGTATATGGCTGCAGAATGCTATGTTTGCTGACAACTAGGCTGACAAGTGTGTTTTCTGCATATTTTTCAGGTATTGAATTAAAAGGGCTTGCTTCTCTTCTTAGCTGCTTATAAAGAAAAGCACCCATTCGCTGTTGCTCTCCTCTGGCAATGGGCTTGCTACGCTTGTTACACTTAGATATCATTAAGTACATTAATGACATCTGCCTTGTTCTGTTCTTTTTACCATAGGGGGGTTATTATTGATGCTTTCCCTGCTCATTCATGACAAACTGCATGGATGGGCAGGGAGTTTTTGCCAAGTACAGAACCATACCATAAAACCAAGTATTTATCACTTTGACGATAGTGGTCCTGAAAAAAATATGGTTATTTTTCTTACAAAAACTAATCAATTTGCTACAGAAGGACTTTTTTCACCCCCAAGAGCCATGTGTGGCACTTTTTATTATGGATGGATGCGCTTTATTTCACTTCTTTTTGACTGATGAACTGCAACACCCACTGACTGCCGCAGCTTGGAAAAATTAAAGACTATTTTTAATATAACTCCCACTGGATTTTCGTCTGAAAGAATGAAGTCATATACGCCTACGATAACTTGTGGGTGAGTAATTCAGGGGCAAATTTTCATTTTTGGGTGAACTAACCTTTTAAACAGGTGGGGGTTTTGACAAATTGGACAATGGACAATATAATCCATTTATTGCTTTTAAAGGTCCCATTCTTCGTGATCCCATGTTTCAAACTTTAGTTAGTGTATAATGTTGTTGTTAGAGCATAAATAATATCTGTAAAATTCTAAAGCTCAAAGTTCAATGCCAAGCGAGATATTTTATTCAACAGAATTCGCCTACAACGAACGACCCGTTTGGACTCCATCTTTCTAATTCCTGCAGTAATGATGTCACTAAAACAGTTTTTTGACTAACCTCCGCCCACAGGAATACACAAAAAAGGGGGCATGGTCTTGTTGCGCTCCAACGGAGAAGGATAGAGTTGCATTTGTGTTTGCCGCCATGTCATCGAAATGCTGTTATTTTCATCTCGGAGTCCAATCATCTTTGTTTGGCCTTCCCAGGGACACTGTATTTAGAGATCAATGGTAACAATTTATGTTTAACTCTGTTCCCGAAAATTATAATCCACACGCAAAACTATGTGCAGCACATTTTGCTGAGGACAGCTTCCTCAATCTCAATCAGTTTAATGCCCGGATTCGCACAAAGATTATTCTTGAAAGATGGAGCAGTCCCCTCTTTGTCTGGAGAAGGCATTGTTTATGAACCACAACCGGTAAGTGTATTTTAAGTTGGTGCGTTTAACAGTTTCTGTAACTTATTACACAAAGGGCAACGCTGTTTAGCTTTGTTAACTAGATGTTAGGGCTGTGCAAAAAATCGAATGCGATTTTCATGCACATCTCGTCAGTAAAAACGCTCCTGTGATTATAAGTACATCTCCAACACGTGCGTTCAGACATTGTCTCTGGTTCAGATCAGGATTGCCAGGTTTTCAAAACAAATCCTGCCCATTTGCTTCTCAAAACTAGCCCAATCGCATTTCCAGGAGGGCCGCGTGTGCTCAGCTGGTGTCGAATCACATCACAGGAACCACTGGCACAATCAGAACTCGTTACGTATTTCTGAAGGAGGGACTTTATAGAACAAGGAAGACATCAGGGCCCGGTTCCCCGATAACGTTCACTCTTAGCGCGCTAAGAAGACATCGAAAGATATATCTTACCAAAGTTGTTGATGTTTCTAAGTGTGTTCCCCGAAGTGTCCCTTAGGAAGCTTCTTAGCACACTGCCTCTTACGTCCGACGTTACAAGAGCGCTGTCCAAAGTCAGGGTGCTGAATTAGTTGGCATCGATTGCTCATGAATCGATTTTCCACTTTACGCGAAGGTGCACTACAGCGTTAAGAAAGATAACACGTTCTATGCAAATGAAACATTCCTCAAATTATTACAGTAACATTTATTTTAACATAGTTTAAGTTATCAGTAAAATATAGACTATAAATTAAATTATCAAAGGGTCAGTAATGTTCACACGATATGTTGTGACGGTAAGACAAACCGGGTATCCCTCGCTAATCATCCATCCCGTTGTGCCACTTGTGCCGCTTCTTGACATGGGTTTAACGACTGTTTAATGCGGTATTGATTGCAATTGGTTTATGTTTTTAATAAAAAGCAACCTATCTACAATGAACAGAGAGAGAGAGAGAGAGAGAGAGAGTTAGATACAAAATATGCTGGGGAAGCAACGTAAAAACGGGCACCAAGCCTCTCGTCAGAGGAACTTGAAGTGTTGCTGGACCTTGCCACCAGGTCAGATATCACACCCCTATGGTCCACTATAACCTACACATTTATGGCCGCGTCTTCCTTTCGCGATAAGTAGCCTACACCTGATCATTCACTGATGGATTGGCGATAGGGATGAGTGTGCCATCCACCAGGATGTAATCCCCGGCATGGCGCAGAAGGGCGTTGGTGACAGTGTGGACGCACTTCCACACAGAGGTCTTGATTAGGCTGTAGCCCTCTCCCACGACCTCGATGAATCTCTCTGTAGCGAGATTCATCGAGGTCTACAAAAAAAAAAAAAAAAAAAAACGTAGCGCTGGCCTTCAGGGCTTAAAACAGAATTCCGCCACATTAGTCTGGCCAGCGCAGGTCTGGGAAGGTCCAGCTGCTCCACAATGAGTTATCTTGGGAGGGGATTTTTTTAATATAGCCACGTCAGGCAAAATGTCAAAAGGGCTTAAGTTTTGCCGAATAAAAAAACTGACATGGACTAAACGGCTCCGAGTCCGGCTCCGTCTTTGATTCAATACAAGGACACGTTGGATCGCTGCCATAGTTGGCCGCTTACTGGACACCACCATACTTACCCATTTAAAGATCTTAGCCATTTAGAGCCAAATTGTTTGCCAGATTTTAATTATCAAAAAAATGATTGCCAATTCGCTTTAATTACATTACGAAAAAGCCTAGGCTAATTACCACCTTATTAGTTCTGTAACCACATAAAGTCAACTTTATAAATAGGCCTGTATCCATTGCGAACATAATTTATTATGAGTCTTAAAAAATAACAGAAAATCATTGTTGAGCCACAAAATTGTCAACATACCATAGTTTGACTTGTACTTCGCTGCGCTGGTTTCTAAAGACTGCTGTACAGTAGCGTCATGAGCTCAAACAACGCTAAGAGAGAGCTACGAATGGTCCAGACCAACCTTACGAAAGTGTGATTTACAGAAGATATACTTAGTGTACGAACGTGTCGGGAACCGTGCCATAAGGTTAAGAGAGAGGTTAAGGAATAGGTTAAGAACTACTTAGCGATAAGAACGTTTTGGGGCACCGGGCCCAGACCATTTTTATGACAGTGAAAACAGCGGTATACAGATAGGTGAATTGTGTGAAAAATACTGTTTTTTTTTACACGCGAAACATGAACACGTTATATTGCACACTGTAAACACAATCAAAGCTTCAAAAATGCGCGAAAAACGCGACCTTTAAACAACATAAAGCCTCTAAATCATGATATGTTTGGTCTAGTGTTAATGAATAAAAAAAAGTTTGTTTCATCACTGGGATAAAAACATGGAGAGGTTCAAGTTTAATCTGGCTCCACTCGACTTTGATTTGGATTGAACTGATCCATAGCTGCAATATGCAATGAGAGGATGTGCTATTTTGCAACTGACTATATTTACATCATAGTAGCATAAAGGGAAATTGTTTTTAATCAATATCAGTGTGGTTAATTTATTATACTGCCATTACACATCAATTTATTAACACAAATTACCTCAGTCATTTCTTTACTGCTGAATGATACCTGAAATGTAAACAACTGAGCGGGTTAAAGCGTTTAAAGTATGATTCTCATTGGTTAATCTCCACGTTTTATGGTTAGATATATCTGAATAACTTTGCAACACTGAAAAACTGACTGCTCATTACTTTACTCAATTTGGTTTACACATTTTGTAAATATACATAAACCTCTACTTAATGATTGGTCAGCTACTTTTTTGTGATAATTTTTTTGTGGGAAAAAGTGTTTTTTAACAAAACTGAATTAGCCATAAGTAGCTCACAATTTAAGACAGTCTGTAAGTTTTATTAAAATGAATTGTCTATTATTGGCAACTTTTGACTTAGGAATAAGAGAAAGACATGCATGGGCCTGCTTATTTAAAATCTTAAAATTTAAACCAGTCTGTAGACCTTATCTATTTAAATGAGTAACAACCACATTCCAGAAGTGAATTCATGTCACGCATCTTGAATTTAAAAGGGACACTTTTTTTTTTTTTTTTTTTACAAAAGCAAGAATGTTGATTTAAGCTTCAGCTGGCCTAGGGCAGTACTTGTTCGTGCCTTGTTAGGCTTCTACATTTTGCCCTGAAGGAGAGTAGAGAGGCAAAGATGTGGCTTTTGATGCACTATAGGCGTTCCTATTCCTATTGGTTCAATGAACTCTATGATCTCTCTTTACAACCATTGCTTACCTGGGAAAATTACACCAGTGAAAGTATCTCAGAAGGTACCGATCTGTAAAATGACACAGATTCTTTTACAAAAAACAAGTTAGATGATATGTAGTCATTTTCTAAGACATCACAGGTGTGCTCCTGATGAGTATTTCACAATCTCCTCAGTTACTGCAATTTTTACGCACAACCATTTCTAGGGTTTACAAAGAATGGTGTGAAAAGGGAAAAACATGCATTGCGAAAATGCCTTGTTGATGCTAGAGGTCAGAGGAGAATGGGCCGACTGATTCAAGCTGATAGAAGAGCAACTTTGACTGAAATAACCACTCGTTACAACTGAGGTATGCAACAAAGCATTTGTGAAGCCACAACACGCACAACCTTGAGGCGGATGGGTTACAACAGCAGAAGACCCCACCGGGTACCACTCATCTCCACTACAAATAGGAAAAAGAGGCTACAATTTGCACGAGCTCACCAAATTTGGACAGTTGAAGACTGGAAAAATGTTGCTTGGTCTGATGAGTCTCGATTTCTGAATTTAGTATAAACAGAATGAGAACATGGATCCATCATGCCTTGTTACCACTGTGCAGGCTGGTGATGGTGTAATGGTGTGGGAGATGCCACGTGGCCACGTGCCAAGTGGGCATCGTTTAAATGCCACGGCCTACCTGAGCATTGTTTCTGACCATGTCCATCCCTTTATGACCACCATGTATCCATCCTCTGATCGCTACTTCCAGCAGGATAATGCACCATGTCACAAAGCTCGAATCATTTCAAATTGGTTTCTTGAATATGAAAATAAATTCACTGTACTAAAATGGCCCCCACAGTCACCAGATCTCAACCCAATAGAGCATCTTTGGGATGTGGTGGAACGGGAGCTTCGTGCCCTGGATGTGAACAAATCTCCATCAACTGCAAGATGCTATCCTATCAATATGGGCCAACATTTCTAAAGAACACTTTCAGCACCTTATTGAATCAATGCCACATAGAATTAAGGCAGTTCTGAAGGCCAAAGGGGGTCAAACACAGAATTAGTTTGGTGTTCCTAATAATCCTTTAGGTGAGTGTATTTACAGATGATTCTACTGAAATACATTTTTAAGTTGATTTTCCTGTGCAATTCAGCTCAGTGTTCCTTTCCTTTAGTTGACGGAACTATCCATTATCTCTTCGTCACAACATTCATATTTCAATATTTTCTGATGATCAGTTTTTTATCAATCATATTTCTTACCATAAACCATTCATTTCACGAAATAACTGTTAAAGTACAGTTTGGTATGTGCTATGTTTATAGAAAAACTATAATTTCTAATAAAAATAAAAAATAAGAATATTCTATCCAACTACAAGCAACAGCAGAAAATAAATACAATAGATTAAATATATAAAAAAATAAACTGTGATTTTCAGTTGTTGTTTTTTTTTATTTTTATATTTTTTTAGGTTGGGCGAGTTGTTAGATACAGAAATTGAATAAAGTAATCAAATGTAAAACAGCATTTCATATTGGAGAGTATACATTAAAGATTATTCTTTATTAAAGTTACAAAAGCTTTGAGTGATTTCTTTGCTGTTGCTGTTCGATTAATTATGACGTTCAGCCAGCTATGTCTGCAATAGGATACTTACCAAGACTTGCATTTTGACATATTTTTTGTCTGAATTTGTCCACAATACTTCATACCAGGGGCGTAGCCATCTTTTCAGATGTGAGGGGGACAGAAATTATATATATATAGTTTTTGAGTTTTTAAAGAAGTCTCTTCTGTTCACAAAGCCTGCATTTATTTAATCCAAAGTACAGCAAAAGCAGTAATATTGTGAAATATTTTGACTATTTAAAATAACTGTTTTATATTGGAATATATTTTAAAAGGTAATTTATTCCTGAGATCAAAGGTGAATTTTCAGCATCATTACTAAAATCTTCAGTGTCACATCCTTCAGAAATTAAATCATTTTAAGATGCTGATTTGCCGATTTGTCAATATTTAAAACAGATAAGTACATTTTTTCAGAATCCTTTGATGAAAAGAAAGATCCAAGGATCAGCATTTACGTGAAATAAAAAACCTTTGCAACATAATACAGTATATCATTCAAAAGCTTAGAGTCAATATAATTTTTATTTTTTGTTAAATAAACTAGAAATGAATACTTTTATTTAGCAAGGATTCTTTAAATTGATCAAAAGTGATGATAAAGGCATCGTTTTACATAATATTTATATTTCATTTATATTTAAATGCTGTTCTTCTGAACTTTCCATTAAGCTACTCAGCTGTTTTCAACATTATCACAATATCTGTTTTTTTTTTTTGTTTTTTTTTTGAGTAGCAAATCAGAATATCAGAATTATTTCTGAAGGATTGTGTGACTGGAGTAAGGATGCTAAAAAATCAGCTTTAAAATCTCAATAAATTACATTTTTAAATATATTACAATAGAAAACTGTTATTTGAAATAGCCTTGTAAAAATATTTAAATATTTTACTGTTTTGCTGTACTTTGGATTAAATAAATACAGGATTGGTGAACAGAAGAGACTTGACTAATATAGCTATAGCCGTTTTTTTTATCTTAAATAAAAAGAGTCTAACCCTCTAATTTTGCAGGTTTGTTTTATTATCTTTTACTTTTAATAGTCTCTTACTGTGTGTGGTAAACACGGGAAGGGAAATTAAATATTTCATGAATTAAGAATTCGTCCGATTTATTAATTTGTTCCCCTATTTCAGTTAAATCATGGGTTATTTAGGGACCAAAATTAATGAAACATGGACAATTGCCACAAATTAATAAATCGTAGTGTAACCGGGTGGTAAATGATTTTAAAGTTTGTTTTTTTTCTCCTTTGTTAAAGTATTTTATTTAATTATTATTGTTAAACATTTATTTAATTATTAAACATATTATTATGTTTAATTCTGAGAACAGAGACTACCTGTATTTCTTTGGAGTTATCAGCAGGTGGCGCTTTGTGTGTTGCGCGTGACAACGCGTTTGCGCTCTTGCCTCACGGCATCCGTAGTATACTTTGTTTGGGGAAATGTGCAGTGAGAAATGCGAGAGAGAGAGAGAGAGAGAGAGAGAGAGACGTGCACTCAGAATCAGAATCAGAATCAGAAAGAGCTTTATTGCCAAGTATGCTTGCGCATACAAGGAATTTGTTTTAGTGACACAAGCTTCCAGTACACAGAGACAACAACACACAGACAAAAAAAAAAAAATTACAGGAGAATTACAAATTGGCAAATAAATAAGTGTATAAACAATTGTGCTATAAATGATAATGGAATAGGATTGAGTGAGATGCAGGAATGTTCTAGGATGGAGGGGTAACAAATAAATATAAGGATATTGCACATTTTTGCATAAGCATAAGTTTAAGTGGGAAACATTTAACTGTTCATGAGGTAGATTGCCTGGGGGAAGAAACTATTCTTGTGCCTTGCTGTTCTTGTATTTGCGGCTCTGAGGCGCCGGCCAGATGGCAAAAGTTCAAAGATGGGGTGACTTGGATGTGAGGGATCCAGAGTGATTTTCTGAGTCCTTTTCCTCACTCTGGATGTGTACAGTTCTTGGAGGGTGGGCAGGGGAGCACCAATAATCCTTTCAGCAGTCCGAACAATTCTCTGTAGTCTTCTGATATCTGATTTTGTAGCTGAACCAAACCAGACAGTAATTGAAGTACACAGGACTGACTCAATGATGGCTGAGTAGAACTGTTTCAGCAGCTCCTGTGGCAAGTTAAACTTCCTCAGCTGGCGAAGGAAGTACAACCTTTGTTGGGCTTTTTTCACAATGGAGCCAATGTGATTGTCCCACTTCAGGACCTGAGAGATGGTGGTTCCCAGGAATCTGAATGACTCCACTGCAGCCACAGTGCTGTTCATGATGGTGAGTGGGGGGAGAGCAGGGGGGTTTCTCCTAAAGTCCACTGTAATGATATAAACCTTCATATTCATCCGGAAGAAGGAGGCGGGAACCGGCGGACAATCAACAACATTTTAATAACAAAATAAACACAAAACAGCGCACCAGCCCCTCACGGACGACTGGTGCGCATAAAATAAAAACCACAACACAACTAAAAGCCCAGGCCTGGTCCTCTCTCGTCCTTCACTGTCGTCGCTCCAGTTTTATATCCTTCCATCTCCTCCATGGGCCTCGAGACCGGTGGGACGAACAGGTGTAGCTCATTTCCAATCACTCCCCCGGCCTCGCTCCCATGTCCCTCGGCCCCGCCCCACTCGTCACATCCACAATCATCTCCACTGTTTTGAGCGTGTTCAGCTCCAGGTTGTTAAGACTGCACCAGACAGCCAGCTGCTCAGCCTCCTGTCTGTAAGCAGACTCGTCACCGTCCTGGATGAGGCCGATGACTGTAGTGTCGTCTGCAAACTTCAGGAGCTTGACAGAGGGGTCTTTAGAGGTGCAGTCGTTGGTGTACAGGGAGAAGAGCAGAGGGGAGAGAACACATCCCTGAGGGGCACCAGTGTTGGTGGAGCAGCTGTTTGACATGAATTTCCCCAGTCTCACTAACTGTTGCCTATCTGTCAGAAAGCTGGTGATCCACTGACAGATAGAGCTAGGAACAGAGAGCTGGGTCAGTTTGGTCTGGAGGGTTGTTGGGATGATGGTGTTGAAAGCCGAACTAAAGTCCACAAACAGGATCCTCACATAAGTCCCTGTTATGTCCAGATGTTGCAGGATGAAGTGCAATCCCATGTTGATTGCATCATCCACGGACCTGTTTGCTCGGTACGCAAACTGCAGGGGGTCCAGTAAGGGTCCAGTGATGTCCTTCAGATAAGCCAGAACCAGTTTTTCAAACGACTTCGTGACGACAGACGTTAGAGCCACAGGTCTGTAGTCGTTAAGTCCTGTTATCTTGGGTTTCTTTGGAATGGGGATTATGGTGGAGCGTTTGAAGCAGGAAGGCACTTCACACAACTCCAGAGATCTGTTGAAGATCTGTGAAAATATGGGGGCCAGCTGGTCAGCACAGATTTTCAGACAGGCTGGTGTAACGCCATCTGGGCCTGGTGCTTTTCTTTTTTTGTTTTTCTTGAAGACCGTGCGCACATCATCTTCACAGATTTGAAGAGCAGGAGGTATGGAGAAGGGGATTGCAGGAGGTGTTAATGGTTGTGTAGGGAGATGGTCAGAGTGGGTGTTGGGGGTTTCAAATCTACAATAAAACTCATTCAGGTCGTTAGCAAGTCGTTGATTAGCCTCAGTGCAAGGGGATGGTGTCTTGTAGTTTGTGATGGCTCTCAGTCCTCTCCAAACTGAAGTAGAGCCGTTGGAAGTAAACTGGTCTTCCAACTTTTTAGGGTAGGTCTTTTTAGCCGCTCTAATCTCTTTGTTCAGTGTGTTCCTGGCCTGATTGTACAAGACCCTGTCCCCATTTCTGTAGGCATCCTCTTTGGCCAGACGAAGGTGTCTGAGTTTTACTGTAAACCATGGCTTATCACTGTTGAATGTTAAATAAGTCCTGGTAGGAATGCATATATCCTCACAGAAACTAATACAGGATGTTACAGTCTCTGTGAGTTCGTCCAGATCAGTGGTAGCAGCTTCAAAAACGCTCCAGTCTGTGATGTCAAAACAAGATTGTAAGTCCTGCTCTGTTTCGCTGGTCCATCTCTTCACAGTCTTTACTACAGGTTTAGCAGATTTAAGTTTCTGCTTGTAGGTTGGTATAAGATGAACCAGACAGTGATCAGAACATCCCAAAGCTGCTCGTGGAACAGAGTGATATGCATCCTTTATTGTGGTGTAACAGTGATCCAATATATTACTGTCTCTGGTGGGACAGGTAACATGCTGTCTGTATTTTGGCAGTTCACGGGAGAGATTGGCTTTATTAAAGTCCCCAAGAATGATTAAAACAGAGTCCGGGTGTTGTTGTTCTGTGTCTGTGATCTGATCAGCGAGTTTCTGTAAAGCTGAGCTCACATGCGCTTGAGGAGGAATGTAAACACTAACCAGAATGAACGAGTGAAACTCCCGCGGCGAATAGAACGGCTTGCAGTTGATAAACTGCGTTTCTAGATCAGGACAGCACATCTTCTTTAATACAGTTACATCTGTACACCACCGTTCATTGATGTAAAAGCATGTCCCGCCGCTGCGCGATTTCCCCGTTGATTCTGCTTCGCGGTCCGCTCTGAACAGCTGAAAGCCCGGCAGATGGAGCGCGCTGTCCGGTATGGCGTCATTCAGCCAGGTTTCCGTGAAACACAGAGCAGCAGAGTGAGAGAAATCCTTATTTGTCCGAGAGAGCAGAAGGAGTTCGTCCGTTTTGTTGGGTAGAGAGCGGAGATTTGCGAGATGGATGCTAGGCAACGGCGTTCGAAATCCGCGCTTCCTGAGTCTGACGAGCGCTCCCGCTCGCTTTCCCCGCCTGCGCGTCCTGAAGCGCTTGATCAGCGCCCCTGCTCCTCCGATAACAATGTTCAGTAAAACGTCTGTATAATAGAAATCCGGAAAAATATCATGTGGTGTGTTCTGCCGAATGTTCAGCAGTTCATCCCTGGTGAAACTGATCGTGTTAGTTAAACAAAAAACAGGAAAAATGAACAAAAACAGTACAAACACTGGAGAGCCAAGCACTGAAGCAGCCATGTGCAGCGCCATCTTGGAATCTCTTGAGATACTAACAACAATTTGATCCATCCATGGGTAAATACAATGTTTTGTGAATATATCTGTGTTTAGTACCATTTGTGGATGTGTATTTTGTGTTATTTCGGAGAATTGTCATATTTAGGGAACTTTGTTGTATGTAATGTCCACGATGATATGATGTCACTCCATGTGGGCTAGGCTTTATGACAGATGTGACGTACTTTATCTTTTATATTTATTTCAGGTTCTTTTCATGTGATTATAAGTCAATGTGATTATTTACTGTGCACCATAAGGTTGGAGATTTCAGCCATCGTGAAGTGAGAGTGTTGGTGTGTAAAAAAAACCTGACCATTATGTGAGTGTTATTTTCTCTAATTTCTCTCAAGTGATAAGTGGGTTATATAAATATGTACTTATGTTGTTTTGTTTTCTTTGTAAAGTATTCCCACTGTCGTATTGTAGGCCTATTGTATTGCATTGTATTGTTTTATAGTGAGAAGTTTTGGATAACTCTTATTCATACTTTTTTTTAATTTATTTTATTTTTTTGCATTTAAAACGGTTGAATTACTGCATCACAGTGTTAGAGAGGATTGTGTTGATCATACACAGCTGATTCTCAGCTGGTTTTATGTGGCACCAGCTTTGCAAACCTCATTTATTGAATCAGTTTTCTGCTCTTATCTGTTTATTTTGTGACCATTTAAAACAAACTGTTTCTTATCAATTAAATTGAGAAAACACATTGGTGAATCAGTAGTTTTTATTTTATAGTATTAAATGGATAAACTTAAAAGGAGATAGAACCCCCTTATGTGTTCCTGGTGGTAAATCTAAATCCTTGGTCACACATTTTGGTACCAGGAGTGGGGTTGTTTATTCTATCTGATTATCTATCTGATAATTTTTTGTTTTTATTTCATCGTGCGGTATGTTGGGTTATGCAATACGGCAGTGGTGAATATTTTAAGAAGGCTGAGGATGCCTGGGGAGTGGAGGATCGCGGT
The DNA here is from genome assembly GCF_963082965.1 of Carassius carassius. Taxonomy (NCBI): domain Eukaryota; kingdom Metazoa; phylum Chordata; class Actinopteri; order Cypriniformes; family Cyprinidae; genus Carassius; species Carassius carassius. The sequence continues at coordinate 6,008,779 of NC_081762.1, read as the reverse complement.
TGCAGACGAGCTGGCCAGCATTGGACTGATCGTGCTTCCAGGGTGTTTCCAGGCGTGACTGCTGCGGAGGAGACAGGTCCAGCTTGACGGGAGGCAGAGGACGTCTGGAGTGTGGAGGAAAGCGGTGGTGGATGAGATGGCCAGCGTTTGACTGATTGTTTTCCAGGCGTGACAGCTGCGGATGAGACTGGTCCAGTTTGACGGGGTTCCTGTTTTCGACGTGTTAGCCTCACGGCCGCATCCAGAAACTGTGCGCCACCAGGAGGGTTTGTTTGAGCAACTAAAAAGGACTGCAACGGTTAAAGTTGCGTCAGAAACATTAATTTTAAATTGAGTTGAGGTTATTTGACTAACATGTGTTAAAAAAAAAAAAGAAAAAATGTCTGACGTTGAAGAAAGAGCCGAAGGGGGGGCGCACGGCCCTGTCGAAGGGGCTGTGGGAAATGACGTTATAGAGCAATTGAGGGGTCAGATTCAAGAGTTAAGTGACTGGAGGAATGACACTTTGGCCAGTAGGGCTGTTGGGGGAGGTAACCCGACCCGCTCCTACATTTATGTTCCTCGTGAACGCCAGGTCCAACCTTTTAGTGGGGAATATAACAAAGATGGACGGTCTGTAGAGGAGTTCATAGAGGAGGTGGAAAGGGTCCTACGAGCCAGAGACCAGACACAAGAAGAACAGCTTGACTTTATTATATCTCTTTTGAGAGGGCCTGCACTGGAAGAGGTGCGTTTATGTGTCGGAAACCAGTCCAGATGGGCAACTGATTTGTTTACTTTTCTGCGGGAAGCTTTTGGGGAACGGCGTAGCGGGACTCAATTGCTGCAAACGTTTTACAACCGCAAACAATTAGATGGGGAAGATCTGCGAAATTACTCTCATGCGCTCTCTCGCCTTTTAAGCTCTGCTGCAAAGCAATCCCCAGGTGGCTTAGCGAACGAGGAGGGGATTTTACGTGATCAGTTTGTGGAGGGGGTGCGAGATACCGCGTTAAGGCGAGAGCTGCGTAAAATGATTAGAGACAGGCCCGACTTGACCTTGCTTGAGGTTCGTAATGAGGCTGTTCTGTGGTCTATGGAGGAAAGCAGGCCGACCAGAGTAGCAAATTGTCGACCAGTCCATTCAGAATGTCTAGGTCAAACTGCTGATACTTCTGTAGGCTCTGAAAAACAAACGTCTATGTTAAATGATATTTTACAAGTTATTTCTCGGCAGGACAAGCGAATAAGTGAGCAAGAGCAGACCATTTCAGAGCTCACTAAGGCGGTCAAAGAGTTGAGTGCGCAGCATTCAGTGTCTGTTCCACAAAATTATGCACCTGTATCAAAGCCGCCTCCCAGGTTTACAGAAGAGGGAGAACCTATCTGTTTCAGATGCAACGGGGTTGGGCATATCGCTAGACATTGTACCGTGAGACGCGGTGGGAGACCCAGGAGTGCTGCCAGGACTACTGAAGGGCCAGAAAAACAAGGTCCTTCTGTTGCAGGCTGTCTGGCTGCACAAGGGGTAGTATCTGGTTCAACACCTCAGGGGACTAGTCGGGACAGGTTCCTTGAACGAGCTGTTGGAACGTGCCCAATGGTGGATTTGAAAATCAAGGGTGTGCCAGTGTCATGCTTGTTAGACACTGGTAGTCAGGTCAGTACTATTGGTGAGAGGTTCTTCCAAGAGCATCTATTTGGGGATGATAGTGATATATTGTCTACCTCAGGTTGGCTGAAGATCACGGCAGCAAACGGTTTAGACATTCCCTATTTGGGTTACATGGAGCTGGATGTGGAAGTTATGGGGATGACCCTGCCTGAATGTGGGTTCTTGGTCGTTAAAGAAACTCCTTGTCCATCGTCTGCTGCCGTGATCATCGGAATGAATATCATCAGTAAGTGCCGACAGATTGTTCATGCTGAGTTTGACACCACGCTGGGTGGTAGCCTGGATTCTGACTGGAGAGCAGTTTTTCAGCAGGCACAATCGGTTGAACTAGCTGAGCGTGTTTCATTTGCACGGGTCGTGGGTAAGACTTCTGCTCATGTGCCTGCTTGGTCTGCAGCTACTGTCCTGATTAAGGGAATGGAATCCAGTAAAAAGGATGGTACAGCGTGGTTGGTAGAACCTGCAAATATGCCCTTACCAGAAGGTTTGGTTGTATTACCTACCTTGTTTTAATCAGATTTACCCGTGTGTCCAGTGAGAGTACTTAACTTGTCTCAGGAAGATCTTTGGCTTCAACCTAGGGCCCGTCTAGGTATGTTGTCTCCAGTTGATGGTTATAGTGTGGGTTCGTCCTGTGAAATGAGGTTCCAGCGAATCTCGGCAGACACAGAACAGGTCACTATGGGTGTAGGTCAGGGTTCTGAGCCGCAGACCCAGTCAGTCTTAGATCATATTGTCATGGGAGGCACTTCTGAACAGCAGGTTCAGTTGAAAGCTGTGCTGGGCAAGTATTTAAGTGTGTTTGCCATGGAGGATGATGATTTGGGCTATACAGATAAGGTTCAGCATGAGATACATCTGACTGATGATACCAGTGAATCAGCCATACCGGCGAATTCCACCTAATCAGTACCAGGAGGTCAGAGAGCACATCACCAAGTTGCTGAAAAAGGGTGTGATTCGGGAGAGTGGGAGTGCTTACGCCTCGCCTGTGGTGCTTGTGCGCAAAACCGATGGGTCGCTATGGTTATGCGTGGATTATTGGAAGCTCAATGCCAAGACGAGGCGTGACGCATTTCCACTACCCAGAATTGATGAGAGCTTCGATGCCCTTAGGGGAGCTAGGTTCTTTTCAACTGTGGACTTGGCCTACCATCAGATGGTACCATTGGGTACCATCAGATTGCGGTGAGTGACCGGGATAGGGCCAAGACGGCGTTCACCACACCTTTTGGGTTATTTGAGTATAGGAGGATGCCGTTTGGGGTGTGCAATGGACCATCTATCTTTCAGCGCCTTATGCAGTCTGTTATGAGCGATCTGATCTTCCAGGTGTTGATTGTGTACCTAGATGACATTTTGCTGTTTTCACAGACAGTTGAGGAACACCTCGAAAGGTTAGAGATGGTGCTGAAATGGTTGTTAGACACCGGGTTAAAGGTCAAGTTAGGGAAGTGCCGTTTTCTCCAGGAGTCTGTACGATTTTTTGGTCACCAGGTGTCGGCACAAGGGATTTCTCCTGACCCAGACAAGGTTGTTGCAGTTAGAAATTGGAAGACCCCAGAAACGGTCAAGGAGCTGAGGTCCTTTCTAGGGTTCTGCAGCTATTATAGGAAGTTTATTGAGGGCTTCTGAAAGATAGCTGGACCATTACATGACCTGGTAAATGCTTGTTTGCGCGAGGGCAGGTGTGTTAAGAGTGGACGTCACTTTAGGTCTGGTTGGTCTAATGAGTGTGATCATGCATTCAGTCAGTTGAAGTTGCAGTTAACAACGGCACCTGTGCTTGGTTTTGCCGACTTCACTTGCCCTTTCATACTTGAGACTGATGCAAGCCAGAATGGCTTAGGGGCTATTTTGTACCAGATGCAGGAGGACAAGAAGAGGGTCATTGCATACGCCAGCAGAAGGTTGCGTAACGCAGAGAGGAACGATCGCAACTACAGTAACATGAAGCTTGAACTACTGGCCCTTAAGTGGGCTGTAGTTGAAAAGTTTCGTGGCTATTTACTGGGGTCTCAGTTTGAGGTGATTACAGATAATAATCTGCTTTGTCACTTGCAAACTGCAAGAAAAATCGAACAGAGATGGGTAGCTCAGCTGTCTGTCTTCAACTTTGAGGTGAGGTACAGGCCAGGCAAGAGTAACGCTGCAGCTGATGCTCTGTCTAGGCAGGAGTTTGCAGGGGAGCCTGAATCTGATCCTGATGCTGATTGGGATGAGTGTGTGGCGATTTGCAGTGTTTTTAGTCATGGTACAGCTTTGGAACCTGAACTTGCTCTGAAGGGACTTGAGTGCTGTAGGTTAAGGCAAGTACGTGTGCTGGAAGCTGGAGAAGCAGTCACTAGCCTTCAAGGTAACACCCATACGCTTCCTGGTTACACGAGGGAACAGCTGATCGAATTTCAGAAAAGTGACCCTGTTTTGGGGGAATTTAGAGAGTTTTGGAGTACGAAAAAGAGACCAGATCACCTTGAAAGAAAGTCTCTGTGCAGGACTGTGAAGTGTCTTCTGAAGCAGTGGAACCTCATAAGAGAACGGGATGGGTTGCTTTATCGAGTAGTAGATGGCCCTTCTGAGGAGTGCTGCTGGCAACTGTTGTTGCCGGGCTGTTTGAAGGGACAAGAACTGCAGAGTGTGCACAACAACATGGGGCACCAGGGCATTGAGCGGACCTTAGGGTTGTTGAAACAGAGGTGTTTTTGGTCTGGTATGTATGAGGATGTGGAGGATTGGGTAAAGAAGTGCCTGCATTGTATACTTACCAAGATGCCTCAGCCCAAAGTCTGTGCGCCTGTGAAAGCATTCTTAGCGTCCAGACCCCTGGAAGTGATTGCGGTGGCTTTACACTCCTAGAGCCTGCTTCTGATGGGCGTGAAAATGTTTTGGTTGTTACTGATGTTTTCACGAAGTTCACACAGGCGTTTCCCACCAAAGACCAAAAGGCAGATACCACAGCAAAAATCTTGTTAAAAGAGTGGTTTATGAAGTACGGGGTCCCTGAAAGGTTGCACTCAGATCAAGGTCGTAACTTCGAGAGCGAGGTAATTGCTGAGATGTGCAGACTCTATGGGGTGAAAAAGACACGAACCACCCCTTATAGGCCGCAGGGAAATGCCCAGTGTGAACGGTACAACTGAACACTTCACAACCTACTACATACATTACCACCAGAACGTAAACGCCATTGGCCAGTGTACTTGCCAGAGTTAGTCCATGCTTATAATGTGACTCCGCATGCTACTACAGGTTTTTGCCCATATTATTTGCTTTTTGGGGTACAACCACATCTGCCCATTGATGCATTGTTGGGAAGGGAGGTCAGAGAGGGAAAACAAGACTGGTTGTCTGTCCATCAAGAGAGGCTGAGATATGCTCATGAGAAAGCTAAGGAGTACTCAGAGGAGAAAGCCCTAGAGAGAGTGGCTCGGCTGAATGAAAAAACATTTTGTGCCCAGGTCAGTGTGGGCGAGTTAGTGTATCTGCGGCAGCGGCCTCCAGGGAGAAATAAGATTCAGGATGCCTGGAGCCCAATAATCTACAGAGTAGTGCACATAGTTGGCACAACTTACACTGTTGAGCCTTTGGAGGAAGGACCCTCAAAAAGGGTTCACAGGTCAGAGTTGCGTCCAGGTGCTGTACCTACTCCTAGGCCTAGGCGTAAAAAGTCAGAGACAGATGCACTGACGGTCGTGTTGGATGTGAACGAGACATCTGAGCTGGATTTTGCAGTAGTAGAGGAGCAACCATTTGTAAAAGCAGACCCTTCAATGCGCTCGGAGGCACTGGGTACTTCAGAGTTGAGAGGTGACAGCTCTCAAAGTGGTCAGGTACCAGTATCAGTAGATACTGATGGAGACCCTCCAGAGTCTGACGATGTGGTCCGGTATGCAGATGCTCCAGATGAGCATGTCCAATCAGAGGAGCTAGAAACTGGTGAAGTGCGTAGCCCAGTTCAGAGTGATTTACCAGTTCCAGCTGTGCGCAGAAGCAAGCGAGCAACTGCGGGTATTCACACTAATCCTTTTCATGCACCCAGGTCCGCTTGTCATGCAGTGAGCATCAGCACAGATATGGTGTCTCATGTATTGGCCAGTATTGGCACTGCATTGTTTGAGAAGGCATTACAGGGTGCCATGAATGCCGAAATGGGTGATTAAGTGCGTCATCGAGGACGCTGACTTAAAGCAGGGGAGGATGTAACCGGGTGGTAAATGATTTTAAAGTTTGTGTTTTCCCCTTTGTTAAAGTATTTTATTTAATTATTATTGTTAAACATTTATTTAATTATTAAACATATTATTATGTTTAATTCTGAGAACAGAGACTACCTGTATTTCTTTGGAGTTATCAGCAGGTGGCGCTTTGTGTGTTGCGCGTGACAACGCGTTTGCGCTCTTGCCTCACGGCATCCGTAGTATACTTTGTTTGGGGAAATGTGCAGTGGGAAATGCGAGAGAGAGAGAGAGAGAGAGAGAGAGAGACGTGCACTCTTGAGATACTAACAACAATTTGATCCATCCATGGGTAAATACAATGTTTTGTGAATATATCTTTGTTTAGTACCCTTTGTGGATGTGTATTTTGTGTTATTTCGGAGAATTGTCATATTTAGGGAACTTTGTTGTATGTAATGTCCACGATGATATGACGTCACTCCATGTGGGCTAGGCTTTATGACAGATGTGACGTACTTTATCTTTTATATTTATTTCAGGTTCTTTTCATGTGATTATAAGTCAATGTGATTATTTACTGTGCACCATAAGGTTGGAGATTTTAGCCATCGTGAAGTGAGAGTGTTGGTGTGTAAAAAAAAACTGACCATTATGTGAGTGTTATTTTCTCTAATTTCTCTCAAGTGATAAGTGGGTAATATAAATATGTACTTATGTTGTTTTGTTTTCTTTGTAAAGTATTCCCACTGTCGTATTGTAGGCCTATTGTATTGCATTGTATTGTTTTATAGTGAGAAGTTTTGGATAACTCTTATTCATACTTTATTTTTATTTATTTTATTTTTTTGCATTTAAAACGGTTGAATTACTGCATCACAGTGTTAGAGAGGATTGTGTTTATCATACACAAGACTGTGATTCTCAGCTGGTTTTATGTGGCACCAGCTTTGCAAACCTCATTTATTGAATCAGAGTTTTCTGCTCTTATCTGTTTATTTTGTGACCATTTAAAACAAACTGTTTCTTATCAATTAAATTGAGAAAACACATTGGTGAATCAGTAGTTTTTATTTTATAGTATTAAATGGATAAACTTAAAAGGAGATAGAACCCCCTTATGTGTTCCTGGTGGTAAATCTAAATCCCCGGTCACAGTAGGAATGAATTAAGTTGTAGGAATGAATAGACTATCTGTCTTGTGTCTAGCAGCCTTCAAAGCACAGTTATCAAACGAAAATTCTTTGTTGCTACATTTCTATTGCTTTTCATGTTGAAGAACTTTTGTGTTGTTTCTATTTTAATGTACTTTTTTTAAAGTTTAAATCACATTAAAAGCAATTGGTACACTGTGAATTAATTATGATGCATTTATATACGGTCACTCACAGCCACTCGCACGTGTTCTGCGCATGTCTTTAAACCTGCGCATGAGGATGGTACTCCTCTGGTGCTGCTTGCTGACTTCAACATCCACCTAGATAAACCCCAGGCTGCTGACAATTATACACTCTGGCAAGAGCAGCTTCAAAATCCTCAGTACTCATCTTGCTGGACCTGTTTGCTGGTTCTGACACCGTTAATCACCAGATTCTACGGTCCACCCTCAGAAAGATGGATCCTTCAGGTTGTCTTGGAGGGATGATGTTTCTAAGTCACAACAACCTGTTACTGGGTTTCCTCAAGGCTCAGTGATTGGACCACTTCTCTTTTCCATCTACATGACGTCATTAGGCTCCGTCATTCAGAAGCATGGTGTAAATGAGTTCAGAGGTTGAAAGGAAGAGGACGAGGGGTCGGCTTTACTGCTGACGACTTTAATTAAACAAAACATAAAACAAAGACGGTGCCTCTCGCACCGTAGACAGTCAACTCGCATGGACAGTCCGGTATGCGCAGCTTCAGCGTTCACGCTCGTCAGCAGCGGGTCTCTCTCTCTCTACACCTGTTTCTCCTGGCGTTAAATACTCTCTCCACGCCAATTACTTAAACAAGAGACAGGTGTTGATTATTTTCAAGGTCCAGCTGCTCCACAATGAGTTGTCTTGGGAGGGGATTTTTTTTTTATATAGCCACGTCAGGCAAAATGTCAAAAGGGCTTAAGTTTTGCCGAATAAAAAAACTGACATGGACTAAACGGCTCCGAGTCCGGCTCCGTCTTTGATTCAATACAAGGACACGTTGGATCGCTGCCATAGTTGGTCGCTTACTGGACACCACCATGCTTACCCATTTAAAGATCTTAGCCATTTAGAGCCAAATTGTTTGCCAGATTTTAATTATCAAAAAAATGATTGCCAATTCGCTTTAATTACATTACGAAAAAGCCTAGGCTAATTACCACCTTATTAGTTCTGTAACCACATAAAGTCAACTTTATAAATAGGCCTGTATCCATTGCGAACATAATTTATTATGAGTCTTAAAAAATAACAGAAAATCATTGTTGAGCCACAAAATTGTCAACATACCATAGTTTGACTTGTACTTCGCTGCGCTGGTTTCTAAAGACTGCTGTACAGTAGCGTCATGAGCTCAAACAATGCTAAGAGAGAGCTACGAATGGTCCAGACCAACCTTACGAAAGTGTGACTTACAGAAGATATACTTAGCGTACGAACGTGTCGGGAACCGTGCCATAAGGTTAAGAGAGAGGTTAAGGAATAGGTTAAGAACTACTTAGCGATAAGAACGTTTTGGGGCACCGGGCCCAGACCATTTTTATGACAGTGAAAACAGCGGTATACAGATAGGTGAATTGTGTGAAAAATACTGTTTTTTTTTTTACACGCGAAACATGAACACGTTATATTGCACACTGTAAACACAATCAAAGCTTCAAAAAAGCGCGAAAAACGCGACCTTTAAACAACATAAAGCCTCTAAATCATGATATGTTTGGTCTAGTGTTAATGAATAAAAATTGTGAAAATGCTTTGTTGATGCTAGAGGTCAGAGGAGAATGGGCCGACTGATTCAAGCTGATAGAAGAGCAACTTTGACTGAAATAACCACTCGTTACAACTGAGGTATGCAACAAAGCATTTGTGAAGCCACAACACACACAACCTTGAGGCGGATGGGTTACAACAGCAGAAGACCCCACCGGGTACCACTCATCTCCACTACAAATAGGAAAAAGAGGCTACAATTTGCACGAGCTCACCAAATTTGGACAGTTGAAGACTGGAAAAATGTTGCTTGGTCTGATGAGTCTCGATTTCTGAATTTAGTATAAACAGAATGAGAACATGGATCCATCATGCCTTGTTACCACTGTGCAGGCTGGTGATGGTGTAATGGTGTGGGAGATGCCACGTGGCCACGTGCCAAGTGGGCATCGTTTAAATGCCACGGCCTACCTGAGCATTGTTTCTGACCATGTCCATCCCTTTATGACCACCATGTATCCATCCTCTGATCGCTACTTCCAGCAGGATAATGCACCATGTCACAAAGCTCGAATCATTTCAAATTGGTTTCTTGAATATGACAATAAGTTCACTGTACTAAAATGGCCCCCACAGTCACCAGATCTCAACCCAATAGAGCATCTTTGGGATGTGGTGGAACGGGAACTTCGTGCCCTGGATGTGCATCCCGCAAATCTCCATCAACTGCAAGATGCTATCCTATCAATATGGGCCAACATTTCTAAAGAACGCTTTCAGCACCTTATTGAATCAATGCCACATAGAATTAAGGCAGTTCTGAAGGCCAAAGGGGGTCAAACACAGAATTAGTTTGGTGTTCCTAATAATCCTTTAGGTGGCGTTAAATACTCTCTCCACGCCAATTACTTAAACAAGAGACAGGTGTTGATTATTTTCATTCAGCCCGCTCACTAACCATTCGTCTCCCAATTCTCTCTCCGGCTGCAGACTTCGCTAAACCACACCTCCGCCTCCACACATGGCTTTGCCTATCATTGCTACACTGATGACACTCAACTCTACTTCTCATTCCAACCAGATGACCCGACGGTGTCTGAGTGACATTTCTAGCTGGATGAATGACCATCACCTTTAGCTCAAGCTTACTAAGACAGAACTGCTCTCCTGGTAGGACTTCCTGCATGTACTATCAAGCCTCTGCAACTGATCCAGAATGCAGCAGGGAGGGTTGTCTTCAATGAGCCAAAAAAGAAAGCTCACGTTACTCCTCTCCTCATCAGATTAAACTGGTACCAGTAGCTGCTCGTATCAAATTCAAGGTACTGATGCTTGCACACAAGACGACCAAAAACCTGGCTACGGGTTCTGTGCTAGACTGACTTGTCGTGGCACTTGTATACTGTTGTTGTTCTCTTGTTGGTCTGATTGCTTCTATTGTTCTCATTTTTAAGTCGCTTTGGATAAAAGTGTCAGCTAAATGATTAAATGTAAATGTAAATGATGGATATCTAAAATATATAAATAGGGAAAAGCCTAATACAGGCTCAATTATAATTTGGATTTTTGTATATAATTGTATAATAATTGTATCTGCTTTTTTTCAGGTGACAGAAATACGGGACACTCACGGGCCTATGATAACTGCTGCAATGTTTGCTGGGCAAACTGGAGGTCAGTCTGAGCGCTCGTGGTACTCACAGTGCGTACAACCATACTCCTGTAGGCACCACAGACTTGGGCTGTTGTAGGGGTAATAAACACTGTAAACAGCAACCGTTCATGTGTCAGCACTTAATTTGCAACTCCTATATGACAAGCATTTTAGAGGGCCCAAGGTGGTCGCCTACCTTTGCCTAATGGATAAGTCCAACACCTAGATATGCATCTAATAGCGTACATTTATCCCCAGAGTTGAACAATCTCAAAGATTATCACAAATTGTCTCTGTTTGCATGAACCAACGCACAAACAACATGTGACGCAGTTAATTTTTAAAAACTCATTTAATGTTATTCTGATAGTTTTTTCCTTTATGTGACAAACTATCCTTTATCTCTTCTTCACAACATGCATATTTCAATATTTTCTCTTAATCAGTTATTTATCAATCATATTTCTTACCATAAACCATTCATTGGAACACATATGACTGCTTAAAGCGAAATGGCGGAAGAACAAAACACTCAATGGAGTTTCTCGAAATAAAAGTACAAAAAGATCTATCTTCCCGCAGATTACACTGTAAAAGAACTTAAAAATCTTTCTTCACATTCGATTAGTGTTTTTTTTTTTGTATATACATATTTGTGTTCTGAATCAACAGCCTTCTAACTCTCCTTTCTCTCATCTGTAAAATGGCCCCTTTCTCAATTGTATCGCTCATCACGGAGAAACACCATCTAGTGGAGAACATCAGTCATTATGCATCTTTCTAATGAAGAGTCATATTAACCACCCTAATTTTAAGGAGGTAAGACTTAGAAGACTACAGTAGTTTAGTCGAAGGCTTACAGATGTTGTCAAGATGTTGCAGTCTGCCATCATTCTTTGCCCATCAAAATTTCTCATGATATGCTAAAAAAGCACCATTAACATTTAGTTGAAAGTATAGTAATTTTATGTTCAGCATATACACTCACTGGCCACTTTATTGGGTACACATTTCTAGCACCCGGTTGGACATTAATTATTTGTGGTATAGATTCAACAAGGTGTTGGAAACATTCTTCAGAGATTTTGGTTCATATTGACTTGAGAGCACCATGCAGTTGCTGCAGATTTGTCGGCTGCACATCCATGATGCGAATCTCCCATGCCACCACATCCCATAGGTGCTCTATTGGATTGAGATCTGGTGACTGTGGAGGTCACTTGAGTAAACTGAAGTCATTGTCACGTTCAAGAAACCAGCCTGAGATGATTTGAGCTTTGTGACATGGTGCATTATCCTGCTGGAAGTAGCCATCAGAACATGGGAACACTGTAGTCATAAAGGGATGGACATGGTCAGCAAACAATACTCAGGTTGGCTGTGGTGTATAAATGATGCTCAATTGGTACCAAGGGGCCCAAAGTGATAATGAAATTATCCCCCACACCATTACAACACCAACACCAGCCTGAACCATTGAGACAAGGCAGGATAGATCCATCTTTTCATGTTCTTTACGCCAAATTCTGACCATACCATCTGAATGTCACAGCAGAAATCAAGATTCACCAGACCAGGCAACCAATCTTCCTTGTCCAATTTTGCTGAGCCTTTGCAAATTGTAGCTTCCATTTCCTGTTTTTAGCTTACAGGAGTGGCACCCGGTGTGTTCTTCTGTTGCTGTAGCCCATTTGCTTCAGGGTTCGATGTGTTGTGTGTTTAGAGATGGTATTCTGCATACCTTGGTTGTAAAGAGTGGTGAGTTACTGTTGCCTTTCTATCATCTCTAACCAGTCTGTCCATTCTCTTCTGACCTCTTACATCAACAAGCCATTTTTGTCCACACAACTGCCACTCAGAATATTTTCTCTTTTTCAGACCATTCCCTAGAGACGGTTGTGCGTGAAAATCCCAGTAGATCAGAAGCTATTGAAATATTTTTATACTTTTTTTATACAAAATTTTCTTATGGGGGGTATACCTCTGGAACACTCTAGAGCAGGGTTCCTCAAATCTTGTCCTGGAGGGCCAATGCACTGCAGAGTTTAGTTCCAACCCTGATCAAACTCACCTACCTGTGATTTTCTAATGATCCTGAAGAAATTGATTAGCATGCTCAGGTGTGTTTGATTAGGGTTAGAGCTCAACTCTGCAGGAAACTGGATCTCGTGGCCCAGATTTGAGGTTCTCTCCTCTACAGCAACTAATGTGCAGCAACAAAATCTTATGGGGACTAGGGTTGTAACAATATACTGGTATGACGATATACCGTGATATGAACATGTACGGTTATCATACCGTGTACATTTGCTTATCTATGGTATTGAGAGAAAATAACAGACACAGAATCTCACCTGCGCCTAGGCGACAATTTTCCACCTAAGGGGCCATTCACATCACGCCTAAAAACACATGGAAAACGCTAGGCGCTCCGCTCGCTTGACTTTTTCCCAAAATCTTCGGGCGCTTGCACTCCTGAGGCGTATGCCGTTGCTAAGCAACCATGACCTGCTCTCTCCATGAAGACGCAGAAATTTCAGCAATGGATAAATGGATTTGCAGCACTAAAAATTACTTGAAGTACCTCTGCTCCTAAATTAATTTAAAAATGTCAACCCATATATGATCAGCTGTTCCTTCATCTTGGCTGAGCTTTCAACGTTGTTATGGAAAAGGTGAGGAAGCTATGACCTGCGGTGCGCTTGTGGCATTCTGAAAAGTTGAGATGTTTTTAACTCGTCGCGACCACGGCCACGTCGCTTCCATTATGAGCGTGAATAGCACGCACCTAAATTTGAAATAACGAACTTGAGCACGCAAAAGACACTATATGTGAATGACCCCTGTTCTCTTGCTCCACCCACACGTACAGTGGAGACAACATTAGAGACAGAGGCCATTATCTCTAATCTCTATCCCACATCAAAATATGAGTTAAAATTGGCACTAGTAGGCTATGGGAATACTTTTTGTATAGAAATCTCAGTTTTGCAAAAACTGTGGTCGGAAAGTGGCTGTTACAGGTGAGGTAGTGCTAAACGTAAAATAAAGTGCGAGATGAGGATCTGGAACAAAATAAGGAGTTTACTGATGAGGACGGAGAATACAGGCAATATACAAGATTTACATTTAGCATTAACATACAGCTTAGACACATATAACATTCAACACATCTACACATCAATAACGCTAAATGACGACAATCACGGACAAGGGAGAACTAAACAGACCAGGTATTTAAACACACAGGTTATGAGGGAACTGGGGACAGGTGAGGATCAATCAATTAACTAAAACAAGAAGAGGAAGAGGACCAAATAAGGAAACCAAAAGTTCATAAACGTGACAGTGGCTGCAAAACGAGGAAATGCATCGAACATGTTTACCTATTTAGAACATCATCCTGTGCAGATACAGCTATGTCCCATTTATAACTGAAGGTTTATTGCATTATGATTTCTGTGATGCGGAGTGAAGCACAGAATCCAGTAATGACAATGAATTTACAGTAGCTAACTACTCTGCAGATGTCAAATAAAATATGCGATTTGATGGATTGATGGATAAATAAAAAACAAAGCTGTAAAATAATGACATGTATATGTTATATAAATATATAGGATAATCTGTTTGTTTTCCATGTCTCTCTGTGAATGAGCGGCGTTGTCATGTACTATACAAAAGTATGCACCCGCGTGGCTTAAAGTGCCAGGTTTAACAGTGCCTGCTGAAAAGGTACCGCCACAGCTTTATTACCTTTATTTCTGAGAGTGTATGTGTTAAAGAAATTGGCCCAATGATGGAATCCAATTGGTGGCTGAAGGTATAATACGTGTAGGTCTTTTACCTGCGCTTTTGCAAAGTTCACTTAATTTATCAGGTTTTAGTTTAAATTTAGTCCAGCTTGTACTTCAATCTGACTTCAATTTTAAGTGATCATTACATTTATACAGTATTTCTTATTAAAACTGATCACAAATTGTTTATTAATTTATATTTTTAATTATTCTGGAAATCACATAATTTTGATTATTCATTCATTAACGACCTAACATCGCTCAGAAATCAACTCGGCCATTTAGTGAACTCAGAGACACAAATTTGCCAGTTATGTACTTACTCAGTGGATACAGGGTGATTATAACACCTTAAAGTGCCACACAAAAGTGCTAGCAAATAACAAAAAGTATTTTGTAATATGTAGTAATTTTTCTCTCTAATAATGAAAATTGTAACTTAAGCAAGTGACAGACAGAAATCAGGAGATCCCTAATGGAGAGGCCCCTGTTCTGCTCATTTGTACTTAAGTATGATCTGTCCCTGATGCAGATTTGCTGAAATTCTAGGATTTTAATCTACTAGAAATAATCATGATTTCAGAAGAGATCAGGATAAATCAAATGTAACAATTTATTATTAGTCATGTAAAATTGTATCATGCAAATTACATAATGAAACAATTAGAAGTCAATTTAGAAAGAACAATGCAAGTGTGAATTGTAACCGCGTGGTAATCCTGCTCCTGTACATAGACACTGTAGCTATATGGAGAATAGCCAAGTGCTTCATGCAGGAGACAAACATTTAACATAGTCACATATTACAGTTATCCTAGTTTAACAAAATACATATAGCCTAAAATACATAGCATCTACAACCCTTTACCTAAGTATTTCAAAAAACACTTACAGCAAAGAAGTCATTTGTTTTAAAGAATAATCTAACTAGCCAATGTTCACATGTAGTAGAGTGAAGAGACCTTTACAAATGACTGAATTTAGCACGCACTATTTCACTCTGATTTTGTGAAAAAAGAAAGAAATGCTCTTTATTTATTACAATAAGTGTAAAGTAGTGGTAGATTATCTAAAAGTTTGCTGAAATTATTAGAAATATGTTATAAGTGCTTTGGAGCCACTGGTGCAGACCAGGTAACGTAACTTAGTTTACAATCTAAATTTTCCATCAGAAGATGGACCATTTTCTATGTTCACCATTCAGGTAAGCACTGAGGTAAAACTTACACTACGTCATTCATTCACACCAAATCAAGCATTCTTTAGTTTATATTTTAGCATTATTTTGATTTTAATGCTTGCGTGTGTCAGCTACCCCTTCACTGCAGACAAGCTGAAGGCTAAATCCTCAATTGGATTCTTTCTCTCTTTGGATCTCATCGTTTTTAGACAGAATTTAGGATATGTAAGTATTAAAATTAAATCTAACATAATTTAGTTTACAGTTCAGCTGAAATGTTTGTATATTTTATTGACAGATTTATTCTCAGAGTGAAAAAGATTAAAAAAATTTTGGTTAAAAATAAACTGAAACGTACTCGGTTACTAAACGTAACCTCGGTTCTCTCTAGAAGACCGAACGAGTACTGCGTCTTAGCTAAGACGCTACGGGAAAAGTCTCTTTTCACGAAAAACTGAAGCAAAAAATTATCCTTAATTTTGTATTTTTGTAAAGCGCATTTGCAGCAGTACACAGCCATAGGCGAGACGGCTCGTTCGCTCATTGGCTTGTTCTGCGGCAACTGCACAGCCTATCGAGCGCAGGCTGATGCAACATCAGACCAATAAACCACTTGCCACTTCCCGCCGAAACGGGTGTGGCCCAACCTATAAAAGGAGCTCGAAAAGGCTGACTCAGCTGATTTGTTTCATCGCCGAAGCGAACCAGAGTGAATCGTGCGCATGGCAGAGAACGCAGTACTCGTTCGCTCTTCTAGAGAGAACCGAGGTTACGTTTAGTAACCGAGTACGTTCTCTTACGAGAGCTCTCTCGTACTGCGTCTTAGCTAAGACGCTACGGGAACCCAATGTAAAACGCCGTGCACGCAGGGATCACACACCAATAAACCTGAAGCAACGCCCAGGATTTACAGTGCACAGTCACCTGAGGGACTCACAGAGAGTCCAGGACAGAAAAGGGGGAAAGCCCTCCGTCCCATATCTAGCAGCATCCGTAGATGCGGAAATATTGCAGACTTCGCTAAACCACGCCTCCCCCGCCACATACCCCCACCGCCCGACTCAGGCCCGGGAGCCATCCGGCCTGCAGCCCCCCCGCCCCTCATTCCTGGAGAGGAAGTCGGCCACAGCCATCTGCGCCCCCGGCCTGTGAATCACCTTGAACTTAAACGGCTGTAAAGCTAGATACCAACGGGTGATTCGCGCGTTGGTATCCTTCATGCGGTGGAGCCACTGGAGGGGCGCGTGGTCCGAGCAGGGGGTGAACTCCCGTCCCAGGAGGTAGTAACGAAGGGTGAGAAGCGCCCACCTGATGGCCAAACACTCCTTCTCTATGGTGCTGTACTTAGTCTCTCTCTTTGAGAGCTTCCGACTAATGTACAGCACCGGCCGGTCCTCCCCCCCCACCTCCTGGGACAGGACCGCGCCCAGCCCCCTGTCCGACGCGTCAGTCTGCAAAAGAAAGGGGAGAGCAAAATTAGGAGAGTGTAGGAGCGGCCCGCCACACAGGGCCGCCTTAACTCGGGTAAAGGCCCGTTGGCACTGCTCCGTCCATTGGACCGTATCCGATACCTCCTTTTTAGTGAGGTCAGTCAACGGGCTGGTGAGGTCCGAATAATGAGGAATAAACCTCCTATAATATCCCGCCAGCCCCAAGACCTGCCTTACCTCCTTTTTGGTCTTGGGCCTGGGACAGGTTGCAATTGCTGCCGTCTTATCAATTTGCGGACGCACCTGCCCGTGGCCCAAGTGGAAGCCCAGATACTTTACCTCCACCCGCCCAACTGCGCACTTCTTCGGGTTGGCCGTTAGCCCCGCCCGTCTCAGCGCCCTGAGGACCGCCCTCACATGCTCCATATGCCGCTGCCAGTCCCCACTATAGATGATAATATCATCCAGGTAGGCTGCGGCATATGCAGCATGGGGCCGCAGCACTCGATCCATGAGGCGCTGAAACGTAGCCGGTGCCCCGAACAAGCCGAAGGGAAGCGTAACAAATTGGTGTAATCCGAACGGCGTGGTGAAGGCTGTCTTTTCTTTGGACATGGGAGATAAGGGGATCTGCCAGTATCCTTTGGTTAAGTCCAATGTCGAATAAAAACGAGCCGTGCCTAACCGATCGAGCAACTCGTCAATTCGCGGCATTGGATAAGCATCAAATTTGGAAACTGCATTCACCCGGCGATAGTCTACACAGAACCGTACCGAGCCGTCCGTTTTGGGCACCAAAACTATCGGGCTCGCCCAATCGCTGTGTGACTCCTCGATTACCCCCATCCCCAGCATGGCCTCTAATTCAGTCTGAACTACCTTTTTTTGTGTTCAGGCAATCTATACGGCCGGCTGCGAATTACGACACCTGGCTCTGTCTCAATGTGGTGCTGAATCAGGTCCGTACGACCAGGTAGGGGCGAAAACACGTCCGCAAATTCTACCTGCAACCGCGCGATGTCAGTGAGCTGCGAGGGCGAGAGGTGGTCCCCACCTAGGGCCAGTGCGAGGGGTTTTCTTTTAATAATCGCTTCTGGCCCGAGAAGGAGGTTGAGGTGGTAGATTTGCCGTGAGTCTGTCCGTACTACCTTATAATTGAGATCCCCTATCCGCCGTGTGACCTCAAAGGGTCCTTGCCACTTGGCTAACAATTTGGAGCTAGAGGTTGGCAGTAATACGAGCACTTTATCTCCCGGTGTAAATTCTCGCAGCTTAGCTCCCCGGTTATATAGCTGGCTTTGTCTGCCCTGGGCCTGGAGCAAATTCTCCATAGAGAGCCGCCCCAGTGTATGGAGTTTTGCGCGCAGGTCCAGGACATATTGAATTTCATTTTTGCTATCCGAGTGTCCGTCCTCCCAAGTTTCTCTCAGGACGTCTAGCACCCCCCGGGGCTGACGTCCATAGAGAAGCTTGAAGGGGGAAAACCCCGTGGAGGCTTAGGGGACCTCGTGCACAGCAAATAAGAGGGGTTCTAGACAACGGTCCCAATTTTTCGCGTCTTCTTGTACGAACTTCCGGATCATGGTTTTTAATGTGCGATTAAACCGTTCGACCAGACCGTCCGTTTGTGGGTGATAGACGATGGTACGCACCGCTTTAATGCCCAACAATCCGTACAATTCGCTTAACGTGCATGACATAAACGCGGTGCCTTGGTCCGTGAGAATCTCCTTTGGGATTCCCACGCGGGAGATTAAACGAAACAAGGCGTCCGCCACACTCTTTGCCGAGATGTTGCGGAGTGCCACTGCTTCAGGATACCGTGTCGCGTAATCCACTAAGACCAACGCGAAACGGTGTCCCCGTGCGGATCGCTCTAACGGCCCGATCAGGTCCATACCAATTCGCTCAAAGGGGACCTGCACTAGAGGAATAGGGCGCAAAGGCGCTTTTGGAACGGCCGGTGGGTTTACCAACTGACATTCCCGACAAGACGCGCACCACCTGCGCACGTTCTCGTGAATGCCCGGCCAAAAGAATCGGGTCGTTAGGCGATTTAGTGTTGCTGCTACTCCTAAGTGCCCTGCCATAGGATTACAATGCGCCGCCTGGAAAAGCATTTCCCGACGGCTCCACGGTACTAACAGCTGGGTTGGATCTTCCTTTGTCTGAGCGTCGTGGGTCACTCGATACAACCTGTTCGATACAACCTGTCTTTAATAACGGCAAAATACAGGTGGGATAGCGGACGCTCAGGGTGGAGGACCCGCCCATCGATCGAGCAGACCTGCTCGAAGGCATGCTTAAGCGTTTCGTCTTGGGATTGTTCCAGGGGAAAGTCATCGCGGCTGGCAAGGTTTAGCCTCGCCACGCCGCTCGGTTCCCCTGGGACCGCCCCGCTAGGTCCTGGGACAGATTCTCCCACCTGAGCGCTCGCCCCGCCCCCCGGCCGGTTCTTTCCCCCGACGGCACGGATGCCGGAGGCGCGGACTAACGGCCACCTCCACACTATGCAGTTTTCATTCCCCCGTTGCTGGGGTGGGGCCATCCCTCGTGCGGGACCTCGTGCCCCGGCCGCAGGCTCCATCGCCACCCTCCAGCGGGGTGCAGCCCTCGGTGGCCCCACCCAACGGGACCTAGGGAGAGGGAGAGATTTCGGAGTGGGGGGGGGGGGGGACATGAGAAGAGAGAGAGAGAGAGACGGCCGGGAGAGGCTCGCCGACCCCGGAGCACGCCGCCAGCTGATCCTCCGCCAGTTGGATGGCCAGATCCAGTGACGCCGGGCGGTGGCACTGGACCCACTGGGCGGTCTTCTTTGGGAGGCGGGAGATGAACTGTTCCAGCACCACCTCGTTGATGATGGACTCGGCGTCGCCATCCCCGGCCAACAGCCATTTGCGCCACGAGTCCCGGATCTGCTGCGCCAACACAAAGGGCCGGCCCGCTTCGGCCAGTTCCAGCGACCGGAAGCGCTGGCGATGTTGTTCAGGACTGAGGCTGACCCTCTGGAGGATGGCTCGTCTCAGGTCGGCGTAGACCAGGAGGTTCGGGACGGGCAGTTGTTGGGCCTTCTGGGCCTCCCCCGACAGCAGAGGGATCACCCGGACGGGCCAGCTGTCCATCGGCCACCCACAGGCCTCTGCCGTCCGCTTGAACAGGTCGAGGAACGCCTCTGGGTCGTCAGCGGGTCCCATCTTGGTGAGCGGCATGTGGGCGGGCGGAGCGCTGGGGGAGGCCGTCCCCATCTGACCCTCCCAGTCCAGCAGGCTCCGGAACAGCTCGCGGTCCTCCTGCTGGACCCGCATCATGGCCTGGAACCGGTGGTCCTGGTCGGCCCGCAGATCCAGCAGGGCCTGGTGGTGTTCTTGATGAAGACCCGCGAGCGATGTGATGATGTCCACAAATGGCGATGATGATGATCCCGACGGAGTCTGCATGGCGGATCGCTCTCCTTCCTGTCCCGGGTTTCGGCACCAGTGTAGTGAATGGTTCTGTCTAAGGTGGCAGGAAGGAGACCAGGGTCGGCGTACGGGGCTCGTGAGACTTTATTTACCAGATTCAAAAATAAAACAAACAAACAAACAAACGCGGCAGGTGCGCGCACTTCAACGAAGTCCCCTCTGCTTCAGTACTGCAGCCTTCTGTCCTTGGCAGCTCGCCAGCTTCACTCGCTCACGAGTCCCCATCTCTCTCGTCCTTCGCCAGCTGTCGCGCTCCTTAAATGTTGGTTCCCCACGCCAATCACTGCAACGAGATCCAGCTGTTACTTGTTTCTCACCTGAACCACTTA
This sequence comes from Carassius carassius, assembly GCF_963082965.1. Lineage (NCBI taxonomy): Eukaryota > Metazoa > Chordata > Actinopteri > Cypriniformes > Cyprinidae > Carassius > Carassius carassius. The sequence continues at coordinate 5,988,208 of NC_081762.1, read as the reverse complement.
CCGCCGCTCGTCTCTTCACTCGCTCTCCCGTTGCAGACTTCGCTAAACCACGCCTCCCCGCCACAGAAACGTTTTTAGAGAATCAAAGAGACTTTGGTGTACTTCAATATACTTTTGACCAGCAGTGTACATCAATCCAGCAAAGTTAAGAAAAAAGTGAAATGATTATGAAGGTGGGGTTTTGTGTCATGTTACCCAATGAGATGAAAATAATTGTCCTGTGTTGGACATTTCCATTTTGACTGCTTAAACTTGTACATATATTCTGCAGTTCTATGAATGTAATTAATATTTCATCATAATAAATAATTTGACAAAAAAACTAGATAACAATGTATGTAGTAAAGGACAGCACATAATGTGTTAAATTATACACATTTACACATCTTTGTGCAAATCTTTCTGACACATTTACTTCATCATTAACACAATGAATGAGTAAAAATTAACACAAAAATCGTTGTCCCATAACCAGTGTTGGGAAGGTTACTTTGGAAATGTAATAGGTTACAGATTACAAGTTACCCTGTTTAAAATGTAATAGTAGTGTAACTTTTTCAATTACTTTATTAAAGTAATGTAACTAATTACTTTTGAGTACTTTTTGATTACTTTTCTAAATTTGTGAAAATTAAAGAATAATAAATAAAAGCATATACTGTACATCAACCTAAATAGTTATCTAATAAGCATGTGACATATTCTGTGTACTAAACTCCTGAAACATTGGTGTTTTTTTTAAACTGCTGTCTCTTTGTATATGATGATAGTTTTCTCAAAATAAGTAAAATGCACATTAAGTGACACAAAGCAGTTCAAGAAATTATGTTTATGTGCTCGTGTACTCCTATATTGAGGTGGCAGAGGTTGAAAACACTGCGAGCTTCAGTAGGCCTATGTGTAGTAAATGAAACCATGTCTTTGCCATTAATTTACAGGAGGGGCGGACTGGGAAAAAAATTCAGACTGGAAAATTCAAACTCATACAAACAAATTCATGGACAAAACTATTTTTTTGTATGGACCTGACATAAAAAAAGGTTTAAATCTTTAATTTTGGGGACATGCTAAATAATTAAAAGTTCTCTCCTGAACTGCACCTTCACTTCCATTTTTCTCTTCAGTCTTTTTATTTTGCCCTGTTATCCATCTCTCTCGTGACTTTAATACTCAAGATTGAACAAAACTATACTTTATAACACAATACAATACTACAATATCTTTATAGAAAAATCCTAATACTGTACACGAGTCATGTTTTTCCCTTACAAAAATTAACCTTGCTTTTATTAGCCTATATAAAAGTAAAATAACCTAGTTTTGTTTTTGTTTTTTTGCAAATGGATTTGTATTTATTTTTAAATAAATACATTTGTAAAATAATTTTACATTTTTGGTTATCACAGTTAAACAATAGTAACCATTTTCTCTGGATTTATAGTTAAATATTAAAATGTAAATTTTCGTAAGGATTGTGTTGTTGTCTGTCGTAGCTCCCCCTAAACCTATAAAAAAATCTGATTTTTTTTCAAAGAAATTCCTACTGTAACATTACAACTGATAATAATGATGTCCTTTATATAGTATTTTGAGTGATGACTGATGAGCAACGTGCTGCTGCTTGATTAAATAAATAAAAAAACAAAGACAAAAAAGCATCTTTACAGATGAAACTGACCTGAAACCCTGAACAGTAGTTCTGCTTCTCTGCTCCAGCTGTGCGCTTCCACAGTACACTCTACTCTCTCTCTCTCTCTCTCTCTCTCTCTCTCGCATTGATTACTCTGAGTTGATCCAAACCGTTTGGCGGAGGCGCGGAGAGCGCGCGAGTCATGACTAACATTTCATGACTTATTAGAAATTTAATTATCAAATGGCGGATTCGCAAATGATCGCTTTAGTACATTCGGCAGGCAATTATACAATAATGATATTAAAATTTTAGTGGGGCAAAATCGGCTGCCAGGCCACCGGGAATTGTCCCGGTTCTCCCGGTGTCCAGTCCGCGCCTGATTTCCACAGACAGGCAGAAGTCATATAGGCTATTGCATTTTTGGGGCTTAATATTCACAGACACTAGTCCATGTCATGTTTTGATTCAAGTGTACTGACCTACTTTTGATTTAGTCATCCAAAATGTGGCATATTCCGTCCGCGTTAGGCATTCCGTTTTTATGACTGGATTCTACGAACCAGACTGTATTTCCGCATCCCGGAAATTATTAGGGCGGTATGTCTCAGAATAGTCAGTGCAATTTGGGAAAGAAATCAGTTAAATCTGTATGTGGATGTGTGTAAATATTCAAATGTAATCCCCTTTGTAATCGTTAAAAATTTCATAAGTAACTGTAATTTAATTACTCATTTTTTCATAGTAACTGTAACTAATTACAGTTACAATAATTTTGTAATTAAATTACGTAACGCCGTTACATGTAACTAGTTACTCCCCAACACTGCCCATAACTCACCAATTAATGTGTTAAGCACTTAAACAGGTTGTGTCATTTTCAACACATTTTTTAAAATTGTGTTACAAGAGTTCCTGAGTTTCGGCTTCACAAGGAATTAATTTCATAAGGAAATAGTTTAATTTCTTACAGTATGTTTCCAGGTTCTTATTTAGCAGTAGTTAAAAATAGTGTATATAAAATAGTAAACTCTCCCCCACTAGCAGCATTAAGGATACTGATTTGTTAAAATTAACCAGCTGGACTGGACAAAGCAACATTGACTCAACTAATGAAGTGCATTTGGAGAGGGACTCACTGTTAACGCCAGATAAATAAATAAAATAATAATTCAACAAATTTGATAAATTATAAATGTATTTTATACATTTAAATAATAATTTAAATAAAGTTAAATGAGGTCTACAATTAATCTCTAGCATTACCATTGGTGTATTCCCATAGGAGACACACTCTCTCTATTTAGATCTAGATTTAAAGCACATCTTTTTCGCCAAGAATTCGAATAATGCATCTCAGAAATTGTGACTGCAGTTGCATCTGATCAAATTAGCATTCTTATTCTGTAGCTTCGGTTAAACTAATTAATTTTACTTTGTTGGAATAGCAGCTATGCTAATGATGTCTCTATTTGTTTCTCTGTTTTGCCACGGGATTTACCTCCCATGGTAACTAGGATTTACACAAGCTCCAGTCTGGATCCAGAACACCTGAGAAGAGATGATGCTGACCCCTCAGAGGACCCCAGATGATGCTAACCCTGAATCAACAAACAGAACTAACAAATATTGTTACAGGTGTGGTTTCGTCATATGGATCATTCCTGTTATACAGTGACTTTTGTGTCCCAATGATTCATTGAATCATATTTTCTCTAAGATAAGTCAAATATGACTTGACAGATATGGCTTAAATTATATATTCAGGTCTTCTTTATCACTTTAAAAGGGATAATAGATATAAATACTATTTTGTGTTTTACACACCTTTTCATTGATATATGCATTAAATTTTATTATGTCCTCAGTGCAAATATATATATATATATATATATATATATATATATATATATATATATATATATATATATATATATATATATATATATATATACAGTCATCTGAACAGATAATCATTTTGCCACCATGACTATGCTATTTTTGTGTCCCTCCCCCAATGGATATCTGGATTATTATTTCTTTATTTATTATTTGTTTATGGTATTGTTTTGAAACAATATTATACAAGTGCAGTTCCACACATTACAGATGGGAAACCATGCAGGACAATGACGGAAAGCTTGTCCACCGTTAACTAATCTATTAACACTGGTGTTCCACCCTGTTATGCTCCTTTCCACCCTGTTTGACAATTCATTTTAAATAATAATTTCATAGCAACATTAAATGTTTGGCATACTTTTGTGTTATTTGTGAGATTAGGAGCACTAACAGCATATTAATGTTTTTAAGGAATTTTTTATTATTATTTACAACCTTATTGGCAAACATTGATACAAAAAGTACCTGTTCTTAATAATTTAGACACATTCTATTCATCAATAATTGTTTTGTTATTGTTTTTAAAATAAAATAAAAATATAAGATGGCATAAGGGACATATACTATCCAAGAAAAGCTTATTATTGTTTAACATTTACACTATGGAATATTTTCATGGCCAGTGTCTGAACAATCTATCCAGGTTAGTGTTGGGGATGAGTTTACATTTACATTTACATTTATTCATTTAGCAGACGCTTTTATCCAAAGCGACTTACAGATGAGGACAGTGGAAGCAATCAAAAACAACAAAAAGAGCAATAAGTTTAAAACTGCTTATTTGGACATGCTGTTCCAGGACCACATAAGATGATCAAATATCATTCCCTTTGAGGGGATCATATTTTAATCATGTGGTGCCTTATTATTCCCTGTATGTCTTTATTTTGCTCTTTTCTTGTCTTTAACAGCACTTAAAAGTAAGGCTGAATGTTAAGGCCAACAGACATAAGGTGAATGAAAATTTGACCTTTTTCACGATGAGCACATCGGGCACATAGGGTTCAGATTACCTGTCATTTACGTGACACATGCAAAAAACTTGTACATGCTAAAACCTGTCTACCCTATGTCTTTGTCAGTTGAAAGGTTAAAACTGAACTCTCATCTTGTCACTAGCGCACTCAGATCAGTTGGACGTGATTGTGTACAAGAGGTAAAAACGATATAAATACTCTTCGTTTTCTTACACAATCCGCTCGTTTTGTGTATTAGGTCATCAATGTGTACTTACGATGGGGAATTGTTTAATTTTGACTCCTCTGTGCATGCTCTTTGAGGTGGTGACCATAGACATCCATTATGTGAGTCACAGACAAGAACGGTTGGACCTAAAAATATCAAAATGGGAAGTACTGAGGAAACAGAGAAACCTTCATCTTGGATGTCCTTGAGGTAAGCTAAAACATACCAAAATTTAATATGAGAGTGAACTATCCCTTCACTCAATAAGGGCGAGTAAATGATAGAATTTAATTTTATAATTTTGAATGGACTATACCCATTTACTAATGAAGTTAAGTATATGGTATCCTCCCAAAATCTTTTTTTTTTTTTAAATGTAGTTTTCGTTTGTTCTGTACGGTGCCTGTGAGAGGACATGGTAGGTTGACTTAGGTTTGTCGTGGCCACGAAATAATAATTCATGGGAACGTGATAATATGTTGTGGCCACGAGATATTAATTCATGGGAACATCATATTATGTTGTTACCTCATCAAAATGATCTCATGATCGACACAATATGACATTCCCACGAGTTAATATGATGTTCCCACAAATTAATATTTCATGGCCACGACATATCATGTTCCCACGAGTTATTATATCATGGCCACAACAAAACTAAGTGAATCAACCATGTCCTCTCACAGGCACTGTAGTTCTGAAGTTGTAAAATGTAAGAATTTGAAGTACTGAAAAGAATGATCTTAAAAATCATCATGAAATGGTTTGGATAGTATATATTAAGGGGAGACACTGCAGGCAAAAACAACTGTAAATTTCGGGCTTTTTGGCTTTTCATCAAGTGCTTTTTCAAACTAATGGAAGGTAAATATCCAAAAGACACTGTTAAGTGTTTCTTTTATAGCACTTTATCTGTTTGTGTCAAAAGATTCAATTACAATACATATTTTTAAAGGACTTTTCTCAAAATTAGTTTTTTCTCCACAAATCTCCACTTCAGTAGCACTTACCAAACTTTACATTTTTATTCCGGTCTATATTCTGAAGGTTTTTACAGAGGGATTTGTTCATATATATTTTCCTTGATTATATACAACATTTTATTCCCCCCAAAATGTTTTAAGTATATTGTTTTCTGGCTGTATTTTCTGAATTATGGAGTGACAAGAAGAGATACCCAGAATTCCCTCTGTAAAAACATTGGACTATTTAATGTCAAAAAAAATTTAGCAAAATTTTTTAAACTGACTTCTGTGTTCAGATGTTTACTATATGTTTATGCAAATTAGTGCTTATTTCATTAAATAATGTATAATTTGCATATTTAAACATAACTTTTTTTTTTTACTTTTAATACAAAAAAAATATTTGCAATAATCAATGTAATCAATCAACTGGGTAAGTAAGGTGAACTATTAGATTTTTTTTTTTACCCTATTCTCCTGCAGTGTCTCGCCTTAAATCTCCAAAGGTAAGATGTATTTATTTATTTAGATTAATTTATTTATTTCAAATATTAAACATCACTTTAATTATATAAAAAGAATAGATTAGATATAAAAGTAGCGGAAATGACAGTGTTATGATCCAAAAAAAACAACAACAAAAAAAAACTCTTAGTCATTGTACATCATTTTACATTTTTTGTGCCATGATAACTCTACATCCAGCTTAAATTTAGTATGTCCATGAGATTTGTTTGCTGAAACGTGGCAAATACCCATCCACTGGCTTCCTTTCTATTATATTTGCCCTGCACGTCTCTGATCAGGTAAATCCTGTTCAGCTCCATTTTCGTGTACATGTTTTTTTACATATCATTGTAAAGAAAGTTTTGCCTTCTTTTCTGTCCAGGTTTCTACATTTGAGTTTGGTGCAGACCAATATGGAAACTACTTCCAGAAAACCTAAAAAAAAAAAAAAAAAAAAAAAAATTATAATAATATGTTCAGAGGTAGATAACAGGTATTGAAATTAGGCGTGCAATGATTATGGAATCCCACGAGGTCTACGTCATTATGAAAGCACTTACCTCACTCTTATACATTCTACACTGCTGCTAGGTAACTATTAAATGTTTGGTCACAAATGCTGTCCTTTTTCCGCACTAGGCTTGCATTTGAATTAAAATTGTGTGTGTTGGGGGGGGGGGGGGTCTTTCTGCTTTTGAACACAATTTTGAAGAATTTTGAAGTATACTTGCTGTTATTTCCCCTCTTCTCTCTGCTCTTCTTCGCTTACTTTGTTGTGCCACTGTTGTAGTTCCATTTCCTTATTTGTATAACCTAAGCTCTTTATTAACGTGCGCCCTCCGATAGAGAAAAAAATAAAAAAACCTCCTCACCTGAGATGGCTGCTCAGTCAGTGATGGCTCGAAATGACAAATCATGGTACACCAATAAATAAATACTTGAGTAGCTTTTGTTTTCCATGGGAGAATGTGCACTTTGAAAATTTAAAGGTAAACAAAATTTTTCCTGCTCAGTTAAACTAAATCTTAAAACTGATTTAAAGAGAAAGTGAAAATGAAGGAAAGTGTTATTGTGGTGTACATTTAAGATCGGCTCGCAATGCTTACAATCTATATGCAGGGACCCCAGCATCAGGGTAAGTATTATAGCCATTATAATTAATCACACGGCGTCGAACTATACAGTTTTGTTCAGATCATGCGGTCACTGGACTCTCTCGAATACCTTCATCATAAACAGTGGAAATGATGTAAACAAGAATTAATTTGTGGTGTAGTCCGTGAGATGCAGTGGAATCATTAATCAGGAATATTTGTTGCTCAGTTCTGTATGTTTAAATCACGAATGGCTTAAGCAACTTGTTTCATGCTACTAAAATGACCCATTGAAGGATGTATGAATATGACGTGTCATTTTCCCACCAAAAAAATATAATCAACATTAATCGTCATTGTGACTAAAATCTAAGGACATTCAAATGTAAGGACGTTCAATATGAACTGTTTGTACCGATTGAGCCGCCTGCTGGCAATTTGATTATTTTTGTTTAGAACAATGTAAATTACTAATGTGCCTTCAAAAATCCAAACAATTTACAAAGTAAGGTGTGTCTGTGTTGTATCTGTGCATGTGCTTTAACTAAGATAAGAGTATATATGAAGAGCTCTTTTCCAAAACGGGATAAACGCCATTTTTTAAAAAAAATTGTTTGTCATGTCATTTTGCTGTGTACTGAACCTATTAACTGCTCCATCAACGTTTCATGACAAATCGCTATATTTCCTTGTTTAAAATGTACTGCAAGAGGCAGTTTCTTTCCAAAACGAGATAAGCGCCGAACCAATTTTTAGCCTAAACGGGATATATTCTCTCAACAATCAGAATTTGGCGAGCGTTCTACGTAATCCAAATAGGCGTCGATCTGAACAGAGGTTTGTTACTTTGTTTATGTTCATTCATTCCTCAAAATGAGTGCTTTAAACTGTAGTAACACTTTTGATGGCCTTGATGAGCCAGTGAGACCTACACCTGGGGGTAGAAAACGCAGACTGGACAAAGAAAACCACAAAAAACAACAAAAAAAGAAGGTTCGTCACTCGGGTGGCGCGTTAATACCAACAGTGGGATGTCAACACAAAGCTGCCACCAAAGGTTTCTGTCAGGCCGAGAGGCTGTCGCCGGACGATCTGATGGTAAATTTCAACTATTTTTATGAAAAACCAAACAAGGTTGACCAGGACCAGGCCATACTTCATCTCCTGGACATCACGCAAGTGACAAGGAAGCGTCCGAAAGTCCAGGACATTAACAAACAAAAAGACTGGAACGTATCTGTTAAGTACAGTCTCTTGTGCAACAGACATCCGTAGAAAGTGCCCGTTTGCAAGGCTACCTTCATAAAGGTGTTTGGTGAGTACAACGTTCGTTTCAGAATTGACTAGTATAATACCGTTTTGTAGGTTTGTAGGTTTCCCCCTCGAGCCAATATAACAGCAGGAGAACAATTATGTCACATAACGTTACATTTACCTCAGGAAAGCCATTTAATGACCACAGCATGTTAACTGAATAGAAAAAATAGCTACAGAGAAGATTTTGCTGAGCACTATATTACATATTTATTATATTTTTACTTATGTCATTAAATAATTGTTATTATAACAAAAACTGCATCTATATTTAATTAAATTTGTTATTTTTAACCTTTAATAATACCAGCAGATTGGGCCCTCTATGTTTACAGCATTATATTTAATATATTACTAAATGATTTGAATGTATTTTTAACATTTTTGTATTTAAGGACTGGTATTTGTATCTGTGTTATTTTTAAATTATTTGTTTTATGTGGTGGACAATATTAGAACATGTCACTGGAAATATTTATTTTATTTTACTATTTATTTTATTTTACTATTTATTTAATTTTGCTTTTATTTATTTCATGCATTTGCACTTATTTAATTTATATGAATCTATACTATGAGTACCTGATTATATGTTGCACGTTCTCTTGTTTGTTTGTTTTTTAAACGACCAACCATAATTTTTTTTCCAAAAATTGATGGATTTATAGCGTTTTGGAAAAGAAATAAATTAACTTTGAATTTATCATCAACAAAATTGTTGTTTGATTTAATAATCATTGTTCAACATGTTCAGACTGAGCCAAAAAAAACATTTTAACAGGATAAATTGAATAATCACAAAATGTGTGGGTCTAGGTAAAAAAATGTAATTTTCCTGAAAGCTACTGAAATGGATTTATCCCGTTTTGGAAAAGAGCTCCTCATATGTAAACAGGTAATTTACCACAGTTGTAAAGTTCTGGAAAATTGAAATGTCCTTGGAAGTGCTTGAATTTTACTTTTGAAGGTGTAAGAACCCTGGCGTACTGTTCTCTGAGCAACAGGGGGGACGAAGCATAAACATCCTCTAAAATCACCGGGAATCACTAGTGAGAAGCTGACTCGCTAAATATCAGGCATTATGCGTGTTGGACTTCACAAGGCACTGCGCAAACCAAACGCAATCTGACTAGAAGCAGTGCATGCCTGTTAGGAGTTTTGTCCAACTTGAAACAACATCAAAGTACCGCAAGAGTGTTTCGAGAGCAGCCGGCTGACTTAGCCACTACAGTTTCTCCAGAGCCACTGCAGGAGCACTGATGACGACACAGCCTCTTTGCATGATTGGCCAGATTAACCACATGTCAACGATCACGTGTGTTTCGGGGTTTATTCTACATTTGCAGTTCCAATAATGGCCACATCTGTGTTTTTAGAATGGTAAAACTTTTTAATGTACTCACACTGTTGTATTGGGTCACGTTTATCAATCAACACAGATAAAAGCATATATACCCCACTGTATTAGTATTTAAATAGTATGATTATGTTGAACTTTATTCTTGAAAATATGGCGCTGTATTAAGCAGTATATAAAATGTGTTTCTGTTGCTTATGAAAACGTTTTCTGAAATGTCTGTGTATTTGACAAATACTGCATTTTATTTACTTCATCCGTGATAAAGTATGCAAACTCTGTGCGATCTACAGCTAAATATAGAAAGTTTGGTGATGACTAAGTGGATATTTCATATAAAACATACATTGAAAAAAAAAATAGGGCCTGCTATTTTCTCCCGCAGGAGAGAACACTCTTTGCTGCTATAACCGTAGGGGTCTGCTGTTCTATCCCTCAGCGTGGGACGAAATGAAAAGGGCCTGCTGTTTTCTACTGCTGGAGAGAACACCCTTGCGGCTATAACTACAGGTGTTTGCTGTTCTATCCCTCAGCGAGAGACGAAAAGAAAAGTGCATGCTATTTTCTCCCACTGGAGAGAACAGCCTTGCGGCTATAACTACAGGTGTCTGCTGTTCTATCCCTCAGCAAGAGACAAAAAGAAAAGTGCATGCTATTTTCTCCCACTGGAGAGAACACCCTTGCCGCTATAACTACAGGTGTTTGTTGTTCTATCCCTCAGCAAGGGACGAAAAGAAATGGGCCTACTGTTTTTTTTCCCGCTGAAGAAAACACCCTTGTTGCTACAACTACAGGAGTCTGCCATTCTATCCCTCAGCGAGGGACGAACACCCCTCAAAAAGAAAAAGGGCATGTTCTTTTCTCCCGCTGGAGAGGACAGCCTTGCTGCTTTGACTGCAGGGGCCTGCTGTTTGTTCGTCCTCAGCAGGGGATGAACACCCTTCACTATTTAAATTAAAGAGGGGCCTGCTATGCTCTCCCTCTTTTGAGGGGAGAATATCCCTCTGCTAGCTAGTAGGCTGCATTAAGGATATCTCAATAACAATGTCTTTGCTCTTTTGCAGGAATGGAACTAGGTTGGTTATGGGGGGGGGGTCTTCTTCAGGCAGTAATACCTCTCATTATGTTTGGGGGGTTGAGGTTTAAGCTCTTGTTTGTTCAATTAATTTGGGAGCAAGAACCCCCATAAGGAACCATACCGCCAAAGATAAATTGTGTTCAATAAACTCAAGTAACTTGTAATCTGAAATCCAGTGAAGCATTAGTTAAGTCAGGCCCCAGAGGCATAGGCTGCGACCAGCTGATGCGGTCAGCTGTCAAATGGCTCCAATCACTACCATTCTCTAATTAGACACGGGACATATATACGTGGCACTACTGCTCGGTAAGTATGCTCAAATGGCTCACAACCCTCCCTCCCTCCCCAATATAAGCATAAGCATTTTACCATGCACCTTCTGGTTGTCTTCTCTCAGTTTCACAATAGGCGTTCCACTGCCACATCTACATGATTACCACTGTTTGCTTTTAAAGACATTATTAAGTGTCTTAATTGTCATGTATTTTCAAGCTGATGGTTCCGGGTTTAAGCTCTTTTATGTTCAACTCATTGAGCAATATTTGGCAATAGAAGCAATGAGAATAAAATAAACTTTGCTTAATAATATATTAATGTGGGAGCATCACCTCGAGCTCATAAAGTGAGGAACCAGAAACGACTGTAGTTACGTGTATTTTTTAAATGATAATTAACTAATTCATTTTTAAAGCGCTGCTTGCACTTGCTTAGAATAATTAGACTATATTTAAATTCCTTATAATTAATTTGAGTGCTCAGCTGAACCTTCTGTCCTACTTTCAAGACCAAGTGTTTTTTTTTTCTTGTTTTTTTTGTTTTTTTTTTTAGATGAACACAATAGCTTGATCTTTGGTTGATAATGTATTTAATGAACACATATCATATCGCCCTAATTTCTCATGCCACTTCCTCAGTCCTCCATACAACTATATAAGGAAAACGTACTCGGTTACTAAACGTAACCTCGGTTCTCTCTAGAAGAGCGAACGAGTACTGCGCCTTAGCTAAGACGCTACGGGAAAAGTCTCTTTTCACGAAATACTGAAGCAAAAAATTATCCTTAATTTTGTATTTTTGTAAAGCGCATTTGCAGCAGTACACAGCCATAGGCGAGACGGCTCGTTCGCTCATTGGCTTGTTCTGCGGCAACTGCACAGCCTATCGAGCGCGGGCTGATGCAACATCAGACCAATAAGGGCGCTTCGCGCCCTTCTTGCCACTTCCCGCCGAAACGGGTGTGGCCCAACCTATAAAAGGAGCTCGAAAAGGCTGACTCACCTGATTTATTTCATCGCCGAAGCGAACCAGAGTGAATCGTACGCACGGCAGAGAACGCAGTACTCGTTCGCTCTTCTAGAGAGAACCGAGGTTACGTTTAGTAACCGAGTACGTTCTCTTACGAGAGCTCTCTCGTACTGCGTCTTAGCTAAGACGCTACGGGAACCCGATGTAAAACGCCGTGCGCGCAGGGATCACACACCGATAAACCTGAAGCAACGCCCAGGATTTACAGTGCACAGTCACCTGAGGGACTCACAGAGAGTCCGGGACAGAAAAAAGGGGGAAAAACCCTCCGTCCCATATCTAGCAGCATCCGTAGATGCGGCAATATGACATCACACAGCCGAGGCAAGGCCTGACCAATGTGGCAATGCGGGTCTTACGCAATACTGCCCATATAACAGTCGGCAGCGCCTAGCGCTCATGAATTCAGAATTCCCCTCAGGGCCCTGATTCTTCTATACCGACAGCAGCCTTGCTTGCAAGGCGGGAACCTCCAGGTTATAGAACCTGATGAATGTAGACGGCGAGGGCCAACCCGCCGCCATACATATATCCTGCAAGGAGATCCCAGTAGACCACGCCCACGACGAGGCGACGCCTCTTGTGGAGTGTGCTCTGACGCCCAACGGGCACTGAAGGCCCCTGGAAGCGTAAGCTAACGCTATGGCGTCAACTATCCATCTGGATAGAGTCTGTCTTGAAACAGCCATTCCTTTGGAACGTCCACCGAACGAGACAAATAGCTGCTCCGTCTGCCGAAAGGCAGCAGAGCGAGACACATAAGCTCTTAAAACCCTGACAGGGCAAAGAAGACTCGAGTCTCCATCCTCCCCTGACACCGGCAGGGCAGACAGGGCAATAACCTGAGCCCGAAACGGTGTGTTGAGGGATTTCGGCACATAACCGTGCCTAGGTTTGAGTATGACCCTTGAGTCATTGGGCCCAAACTCCAAGCACGACTGGCTCACCGAGAGCGCGTGCAAATCACCCACACGCTTCACAGAAGCGAGAGCCAACAAGAATACTGTCTTGAACGACAGATGCTGAAGGCTAACCGATTGGATAGGCTCAAAAGGTGGACCCTTCAAGGCCTCCAAAACCGCCGCGAGGTCCCACATAGGGACTGACGGATGTCTGGGAGGATTCAGCCTCCTAGCTCCTCTGAGGAACCGGATGACTAAATCGTTCCTTCCTATTGACTGACCGGACGCCGTTTCAGAAAACGCCGCGATGGCCGCCACATAAACTTTGAGCGTGGATGGGGCTCTGCCCTTATCCAACAGCTCCTGTAGGAAGGAGAGGACCTCCGTCACCTCACAACTAAGGGGTGAATAACCTCGAGCTGTGCACCAGCTGGAGAACACCGACCACTTCGAGGCATACAGACGTCGTGTCGACGGAGCTCTAGCCTGAGTGATGGTATTTAGCACTCCCCCTGCGAGATCAGCGGGTAACCGTTGAGTGCCCATACATGGAGGGACCACAACTCCGGTTGAGGGTGCCAAATCGAGCCCCTGGCCTGCGAGAGGAGATCTCTCCTCAACGGTACCGGCCATGGGGCGACATCTGCTAATTGCATCAAATCTGGGAACCATGGTTGGTTCTTCCAAAGAGGTGCCACAAGCAGTATTGAACATCTCATTTCTCTCACCCGTTCTATCACCTGCGGAAGGAGGGAGACGGGAGGGAACGCATAAAGCGGGCAGCACGGCCATTTCCGTGACAGCGCGCTTTCGTTCTTGGAAAAGAATGCGGGGCAGTGAGCGTTTCCATGGGACGCAAAGAGGTCCACCTCCGCCATGCCAAATCTCTCCCACAACAGCCGAACTGTTTGCGGGTGTAGAGACCATTCGCCCGTAGGGACATTGCCTCTGGACAGCCTGTCTGGACCCAGATTCTGCAGTCCAGGCACATGCACCGCTCTCAGCGAGCGCACGTTGCGTTGAGCCCAAATCAGGAGGCGTTCCGTCAGCCTGTACAGGTTTCGGGACCCGAGACCGCCCTGGCGATTTATGTAGGACACCACGGACATGTTGTCCGAACGGACTACGACGTGGTGATCCTTGATATGGGGACAAAAGCGCGTCAGCGCATTCTCCACTGCCAGCATTTCCAGGCAGTTGATATGATGGAGCTTTTCCCGTTCTGACCATAGGCCAAAGGACGGTCTGCCTTCGAGCAGCGCTCCCCATCCCGAAGTGGAGGCGTCCGTCGACACCATTTTCACACTCGGGGAAGTCCCCAGGCTTACACCTGATCGGTACCAGCCGTTCGCTGTCCAAGGTGCTAGAGCCGCAACACAGCTCTGATCGACCTTGAAATGCAGCCGGCCAGACGCCCACGCTCTGCGCGGCACCCGAGCCTTCAGCCAGAACTGCAGGGGGCGCATGCGGAGCAGGCCCAGCCGCAGAACCGGAGATGCTGAGGCCATGAAACCCAGCATCTTTTGACAGTGTTTGAGCGACACAGTCGCGCCACAGCGGAAAGAACTCGCTGCACGCTGAATGCCCATCGCGCGCTGTGGTGACAGCCGCGCCGTCATGGAACACGAGTTCAGAACTATACCCAGAAACAGGATCGTCTGACTGGGGTTCAGCGAACTCTTCACCCAATTGACACTGAGGCCGAGCTTCTCGAGGTGATCGAGTAAAACGGCTCTGTGGTCCATGAGCTCCGCTCATGATCGGGCCAGAACCAGCCAGTCGTCCAAATAATTCAGCACTCGTGTGCCTCTGAGTCTAAGAGGAGCGAGCGCTGCATCCATGCACCTCGTAAGCGTACGAGGAGCTACGGACAAGCCGAATGGCAGGACTGCAAACTGGTATGCCTGGCCCTCGAAGGCGAATCTCAAATATCGCCTGTGGTTTGACGCTATCTGTATTTGAAAATACGCGTCCTTCAGATCTATTGACATGAACCAGTCCCCTCTGCGAATCTGCGCGAGGAGCTTCCTGGTCGTGAACATTTTGAAACTGTGTTTCATCAATGCCTGTTCAGCTGTCTTAGATCCAGTATGGGCCGGAGACCCCCGTCTCTCTTGGGCACCAGAAAGTATCTGCTGTACAGCCCCCCCTCGCTTTGAGACACAGGCTCTACAGCCCCTTTGCTCAACAGTTTTGATATTTCGGCCCGAAGTATGTGTGCTACTTCTGTTTTGACCGTAGTTTCGACGCGCGCTGAAAAGCACGGTGGGCGTCGAGAAAACTGTAGCGAGTAGCCTCTCTTTATAATGCCTAGCACCCAATCCGAAACCCCTGGAAGCACTGACCATGCATCTGCATGAATGGCTAAGGGCTGGATGCGAAACGCGCTCTGTTGACTGGGCAACGGCGGCGCTCGAGTGTGCTGCGCATCTGAGGCGGGGAGCGCGCTGATCACAGCGGGCAGATCGCTCTTCCTCGACCCCGTTCCGGCGCTTAACCGACTGGAGGGAGGCTGAGCGGGTCCCGTGGGACTCGATATATCTGCGAGTAACCGTGGGCTGCATGTGTGCACTTTTACCACTTTCAACTCGCTGTCTGCCTGTGCAGAATGTACGTGCACGGGTCTCATTTTTACAGAAGCCCCGCGCCGTATGTGACATAGTGTATGTGGGCACTGGGAAGTGGGCACGTTTACTATGCGGCGCGCTCGACCGATCTGTGTCGATCTTATGTGCGCTAGCCCTGTGTGCAGGGCTGTGCTTACATGTGGAGATGGGCACTGGGTAGTGGGCATCGTCACTGCATTTATAGCACCATCGGCCGTGGCCGGACGAGCATGCACGGGTTTCGTTTTTACAGAAACCACATGACGTGTGTGACATAGTAATTGTGGGCACTGAGGGGTGGGCACGTTTACTATGCAGTGTGCGCGACCGACTTGAGTCGACATTATGGGCGCAGGCCCTGTGTGCAGGGCTATGCTTACATGTGGAGATGGGCACTGAGGAGTGGGCATCGTCACTACATTTATAGCACCATCGGCCGTGGCCGGACGAACGTGCACGGGTTTCATTTTTACAGAAACCACATGACGCGTGTGACATAGTGATTGTGGGCACTGAGGAGTGGGCACGTCTACTATGTAGTGCGCGTGATCGACTTGAGTCGCTTTTATAGGCGCGAGCCCTGTGTGAAGGGCTGTGCTTATATGCGGAGATGGGCACTGAGCAGTGGGCATCGTCACTACATTTATAGCACCATCGGCCGTGGCCGGGACACCAGAAATTACACCTTTTTCGGGAAATATCTGGGTAGCCGTGATAACGGTTTTCGTGTGCAGGCAAGCGGGCAACCGTACAGGCTTGCGCATTGCAAACAACGCTGAAACAGTCACAATCTCTGGAAACTGAAACAGCGGCGCGCTTAGGTGACAGCCCGGCCGCAGCGGAACTCGTACACCGGCGCTTCGATGAAGCAGCCATCGTGTGTAGTGCCGACGCAGCGTCATGCAGCATGCGTAGATGGCTTTCCCAGGATGGTTTCGGGGCTCCCGGCCTCACCGTAATCCTCTGCCGCGGTCCCCGCGGCGCGGGGCGACGGCCAGTAGAGCGAGAACGGGGGTCTCGAGCTGCGTTGCTGAAGCTGTTGTGATAACGGCTTTTGTGTGCAGGCAAGCGGGCAACTGTGCAGGCTTGCGCATTGCAGAAAACGCTGAGACAGTCACAATTCCTGGAACTGAAACAGCGGCGCGCTTGGGTGAGAGCTCGGCCACAGCGGAACTCGTACACCTACGCTTCGATGAAGCAGCCATCGTTAGTAGTGCCGACGCAGCGTCACACAGGAGGCTTTAGATGGCAACACCGCTTTTGCCGCCGTCCAGCAGAGGGCGGACAAAGGTGCGTCGATATCGCCTGTTCCACCGGCGGAAGTGAGTGATAGTTCCTGTTTTTAGCATCATCAGTGTGGAGAATGCTAGTGAGACAGACGAACGAGTTCGTGCTGAATATGGAGCGTTCCAAGCCTTCGCCACCTCTTCGTGAAGCTCAGGAAGAAATGAGGCGGGCTTTGAGAAGTACGCTCATCCGAAAGGGAAATACCATCCAGCCGGGAACGAGAGGGGGAAGGGCGCTGGTGCAAACCACTCGCGGCCGAGACACATCGCGGCCATCACGAGCATTCGCCCCGGCTCCTTCTCGATGTCAGCTCGTCTGCTGGGCTTCTGAGCAGAAGGCGCGAGATCCTCGGAGCTCGCCCAGCCCTCACTGCCCGAAGCTAGCAGAGAGCGCGTGTCCTCTTCCCCCGACGCGGCCCTGAGATCGACTTCCTCGGACGACGCGCCGGCAAACAGCGGGCGCTGCCCACCGGGAAGCGATGCAGGGGGGGCCGGTGAAGCAGGGCGAACCGGCGAGCTCGGTTGAGCTGAAGACGGTTCCGGAATCCGCTGGAAGCGATGCTTTTACGGCGCCTCAGCGCAGCGGAGAATGCAGGCTCAGAGAAAAAGGCCAGGCGAGTCCTCAGAGTCACCATGGCAACAGCTCGCAGTGGGGGCATCCGCCGTCAGCGAGCGAGCGCTGCATGATCTTCACCCAGGCAGGAGACACAGATGACGTACCGGTCTCCCTCGCTGAGTGGGGCTCTGACGAGCCGCAGGAAGGCATCTTAAAAAAGACGCGAGCTCTTTTACGAGTGTGTGTCGCAGGGCGAACACACACACACACATAAAGAACAGCTTGTATATAACAGGATTGAAAGGATATAGGCGCCGGATAGCGCAGCAGGAACGGCAATGGAAGGCGGCGATGCCAGCAGCTTCAGAATGGCTCGTCCTGCTGATGTGCTTTCTCAGACGGCGCTTGCTTCCTCCGTGATCCAGCGATGCGTGAGCTTCGCTGAAGAGATGAAAAATCAGGTGAGTCAGCCTTTTCGAGCTCCTTTTATAGGTTGGGCCACACCCGTTTCGGCGGGAAGTGGCAAGAAGGGCGCGAAGCGCCCTTATTGGTCTGATGTTGCATCAGCCCGCGCTCGATAGGCTGTGCAGTTGCCGCAGAACAAGCCAATGAGCGAACGAGCCGTCTCGCCTATGGCTGTGTACTGCTGCAAATGCGCTTTACAAAAATACAAAATTAAGGATAATTTTTTGCTTCAGTATTTCGTGAAAAGAGACTTTTCCCGTAGCGTCTTAGCTAAGACGCAGTACGAGAGAGCTCTCGTAAGAGAACCCGTAATGGCAAAGATGGCGGTTGTATGCACATGTTCCGCCCCTCCTGCTGGAAAGCCAATCATCTGCTTTTAACAGTCAAGCCGGGAAACATTTAAGCCTATCGTCTGGTTCCACTGACGCATGCGCACAGTTGAGGTTTTGCGACTGCGGAGACGATTTGGTGACAGCTAGTTGTGGTGTGTGCAAGATCAGATGGAATCCACATAGAAGAGGGTGATAACAACGCGAAGGCACCGGACTACCAGTTAAAGCATTTTATATCGACCACAAATATGTTACCTTACATTCTAAGTAAAAGACACCGGCATTCTGGATAGAGACGTAAATGAAGTTGGTGTCATGAACCATTGCGCATGAGAGTATAACCTGTGGGGAAAAAGGCATTTCAAACCTTATTTCATGAGTTCACACTTGCATATTATTAGCTGAAGTATTATAATGCATATTTGGTGTGCTGTCCGGGGAAGGGCTCCGAGCTCGGGAATGGCCCGAACCTAGAGTAGCTACCCCCCCACCCCCTATATAAAAGTGTAAAGTGAACTCTAGTCAATGGAGACAGGTAGGCTAAGTCAGCTGTATTTATACCCTAGGGTTGCTCATCTTAAGTGGCTCCACCTGTGCTAATTAGGCTAAGTATCTGACGTGCTCCTCCCGAACCTTGTTATGAAACTAAATTTTAGGGCAAAGTCATCAAAAACTTTTTCAGCAATTTTTATCATATTTTCCTGCTGTTTCTATACATGCAGTTTTTATGTCCCGGTGACCAGTCAAAGTACAGCTCTGACTCTATGCCCATTCATTTAGATAGGAGCCTTGTCTTGTTAGTCAGAAATAGCTGCCCCGGAGGCATTGCCAAGATAGCGGCCGAGTGGCACAACTTGCCTAAAAGGACTTTGGGACAACTCTCTATCAAGGGCATTCACTTTCAACCAAACCAGTCAACATCACTCTGATTGGTCGAGGCACCACATCATCATAACCCAACCAGTAAACGCCACTCTGATTGGCTGAGGCAACACGACAGGCATTTCGTGCGAGTGTTAAACCATTGCAAAATGACAGCACAGCTTCTCTGCCTGCATCGCTGGTGAACGTTTCCTTTCGGTCAGCCTAGTGAATTCTATACCCATGTGTACGTATAGTGTTAGGTAGTTTAGCGTTATTGTCTTAAACTTCCCAAACCTGCTGTGGTTAATGTTACAGCTGCGAATGGTCAATTTTTTTTTTTAATAAAGATGAAAATTGTGATATTGAATTGTGATTTATTTGTATTTGTATAACTGTAGTGTTGTATGTAGTCCCATGTTTCCAGAGGGTGGAGGAAATGTTTTCTGTGCCAGTTAATTTTCTGTAGCTTTGTTTGGCTCAAAAGCTAGTTTCAAAAGGAAATGCATTACACCTTTGTATGCATCTCCAGTTATCACCTGCTAACAATCAAATGGAGTTTTTGTAAAATGATCTGGAACAGTATGCCACCTTCTGAAATGAGACTAGATCATTTTCCAAAAACTGCATTTGATTGTCTCAGCAGCAGGTGATAACTGGAGATGCAAACGAAGGTGTAATGCATTTCCTGTGAGCTGAGTAATGCATTTCCAGTTAGCAGCTTGCTGATGAATGCAGATTTGTAATCCTTAAAGGGATAGTTCACCCAAAAATCATAATGATGTTATTAATAACTCACCCTCATGTCGTTCCAAACCAGTAAGACAAACCAGTTAACTATTTAAATTTGGCTGACACTCCCTCTGAGTTAAAACAAACCAATATCCCGGAGTAATTCATGTACTCAAACAGTACACTGACTGAACTGCTGTGAAGAGAGAACTGAAAATGAACACTGGGCCAAGCCAGATAACAAACGAATGATTGACTCGTTCACAAGTCTAGAACCGGTTGCATCGGTTTTCGGATTACCAGTAGTTCTTTCTTTTTAGCCACTGCCAGAGCTATCTCCAGAAAATGTTTTTGAAACCTGTTAAACATTTTATCAATTTTCATGAAGTTCCTCAACAAACAAAACTCTGGGTCAACAGGTAATGAAATTTCAAAGTGGTCCTCAAAAAGTATCGCAACTGAAGGTAACAAAAGAAAGTATTGCTGGGCAGGTTATATTTCAGGTTATATTATATAGAATATAATTGTTCAAAGGACATGAATAGCCCATCTTCATAACAATCCTCCAATATATATGAATTCTACTGTAATGCCATGTCTCCAGGATCTTGTTGAAGCGGACATGTCTGAGAGAAAAGGTTCTTGACTCGTGAACGAGTCATTATCTGGCTCGGCTCAGTGTTCATCTTCAGTTCTCTCTTCAAAGCAGTTCAGTCAGTGTACTGTTTGAGTAAATGAATTACTCTGGGATATTGGTTTGTTTGAACTCAGAGGGAGTGTCAGCCACATTAAAAAAGTTAACAGCTTAAGTCATTTGTGGATTAATGCGTATTGGAGACGCGAACTGTTTCAAACGATTCAGTTCAATTTGGTGAACTGGTTCAAAAAGATCCGGTTACATCGAATGATTCGTTCGCGAACCAGATATGACAAACTGCTTTGTTTTGAACTCTCTCACAACAGACACGGAAGAGAAGACAATGCTGAATAAAGTTGTAGTTTTTGCTATTTTTGGACCAAAATTTATTTTCGATGCTTCAAAATATTCTAACTGACCCTCTGATGTCACATGGACTACTTTGATGATGTTTTTCTTACCTTTCTGGACATGGACAGTAGACCGTACACACAGCTTCAATTGAGGGACTGAGAGCTCTCGGACTAAATCTAAAATATCTTAAACTGTGTTCTGAAGATGAACGAGGTCTTACGGGTTTGGAACAACATGAAGGTAAGTTATGCATTACATAATTTTGCTATCTTGGTGAACTAAACCTTTAACACTGGACTTCAAGCAATTTATACAACATTAGGAAGATTAGACCCTTCCTGTCAGAGCAAGCCACCCATCTTCTTGTCCAAGCTCTTGTTCTCTCCAGACTGGACTATTGTAATGCTCTCCTGGCGGGCCATGACATGAGGGTGAGTTATTGGTGAGTTATTAATGACATAATTATGATTTTTGGGTGAACTATCCCTTTAACATATTTATTCCTGAGAACTTCCTTGTGCATCTGGTTATCTAACATCAATATATTTGCTTCAAAGTCTTCCTTAAAATATTATTATAAGTACTTACTCACATTCATTGTTTTGTTATAGATGTTTTGCATGCTTTTGAATTGACTAAACATTCTAAACTGGTTTAACATTCGGTTTCCTTTTGTTTCTGAAAATAATCTCTCAATTTAGAGATTTAACAGTTTAACCGCATAAGAGAACATTTGTTACCTATCATTTGATCTTCTTTCTTTGTGGTTTGCATTGTTATTTACTTTTGACAAATGCATAATGTGTCATGATTAATTAAATCATTTATTTGTTTACTTTGAATCGAACCAGGTAGTAACTGGCTGGATATCCCCTTGTCCTGAACTTCTCTTTCAACTTTGTTTCCTGCTAAGAGTGTCTGTACAGACAGAGATCTCTACAGGATTTGTATTATTATTATTATTATTATTATTATTATTATTAAATCATCTTTAAGTTATGATCATAGTTAATTATAATTATTTAAAACAGAAT
This sequence comes from Carassius carassius, assembly GCF_963082965.1. Taxonomy (NCBI): domain Eukaryota; kingdom Metazoa; phylum Chordata; class Actinopteri; order Cypriniformes; family Cyprinidae; genus Carassius; species Carassius carassius. The sequence continues at coordinate 5,966,103 of NC_081762.1, read as the reverse complement.
TATAAAACTGGACATTCATGTTTTAATAGTCTTCAAATATGATAAGTCTAAACCTGTATAAAAAAAAAAAAAAACTTGGAGATGGATGGCATATAGTTTGTAGGGCGAAAGTGGACAGTAAGGGGCTTCATATGAATCTTATTTGCATAAAGATCTTGTACAAAAAGTATCTTAAAAAAAAATCAAAATCTATATTTGCACTTTTTACACGTTGAAAGGTTCAAATCCTGAAAAAGCATACCTATAAATTCCACAATTTCATTCCACAAGTTAACCTCTCACTTAAACCCAGGTTGCTACATGCGAAAAAAAATGTTTTTGAGGCATTTTCACCTTAACCCATGTTCATTAGTAAACAGAATATATATAAATACACACACACTACCAGAAGTCGAAGTCGGTTGCCGCGGGTTCCCTCCAAAATCACTGCGCTATTTCCTCAAGCGGATAGGCCTGGAGTCTAAACAGCTGAAGAAAGCCACCAGGGATATATCTGCAGTAGCTGAGTCCAGCTCAAGATGGCTGTGGTTTTTAGAGAGCCCACAGTTGGAACCCTTCTGCAGGTGAAGACTAGCCAGTCTTCGCTGCCCCACACAGGCGAGGTGTTCAGGCTAAAGGGCGAAACACCTGAGACCCGGAGATCCCTGCTGATGATGCGCAAGGGTTCCAACAACGTAGATGCTCCAAGGAACAACATCTCAGAAGATCTACATCACCATAGTTAGTATAGTTCCTACGGTTGCAGCTTGTGGCAAAGCATCTCTGATGTTTACTTCACCAATACACACACACTACCAGTCAAAAGTTTTTGAACAGTAAGAATTTATTTTATATATAATTATCTTCTGCTCACCAAGCCTGCATTTATTTGATAAAAAAACAGCAACAGCAGAAATATTGTATACTTACAATATTGTATACATATACATACACAAATGTTGCATTTGGTGAAGTGATCCATCATAAATTGCAAAAAATATTTTTAAAATGAAAGCATAAAATGAACAGAGAATCCCAAACAAAAAAGACTGAAGACCTGCTTTAGATGAACGGTTTGTCTTGAAATCGGCCGTGAAATAGTGTCTCACAATTTTTTCATAAACAGCAAGAGCCATTTTTTTCAGTGTATAATGCTTATAGTTAGTCTGTTTCTTTTAAACAGGTGGTCAGCTTACACATTTAAGTAGTCAATATTTATAATCAGTTAAAAATGTATGCGGCACACCTCATTTACAGAAGAACATTTCGCATATGCTGGAGTCAGAATGTAATGAATATAACATCTGACTGATAGTTCTACGTATTTTGAATTTTACTGACCACCATAGGCCTAACTTATAAGTGTGCTATAATGTCTTTACCTTTGTAATCAGGAAAGACCGTTGGAAGATGGAACGGTCCTTCTTTTAGGGGACTATATAGGGCAAAATGATAAACAGTTTGCTTGCAGTTTCTCACAAAGTCTCATATAGCCTATTCCGTTATTTTAGTATGTTCGTAGAGGTTGGATTAGCTACTAACCCAAGTTAAAGACAGCATTTGGTGTCATTTGTTTTATGTTTTTTCACTTGGTCAAAATGTTTAGACATTTTAGGTTCACTATAAGCAGGCACACCAGTTATGCAAATCCAGACTTTTCTTCTTGACCATTTTCTATTCTTGAATCATTAAAATTTATAGAATAAAGCAGAGCATACACGTGTTGCCTCAGTGTTTAGGGAGGCGTTCAAAATCTCTCACAGATGCTGTGCAATGAGGTACAGGGTTCAGAATACACATGAATACTACTGGTCATGATACAGAAACACACGTCACTGATCTTTTATGTTCAAAAGTCATTGCAACAAAACAAAAAGGCTTTAAGTGCAACCTGAAAAAGAAAATTAAATAAACAATGTATGCAGTAGACAAGGATGCATACATCGTAAGTTACCGTGTAATTTATTACTTAGACAAATGCAAGGCAAAGAATTCTGCACAGACAAATATTTATGACGACAACGACCTTTTGTGTAGCTGTCATTGTTTTGTCTGATAGCTTTTTTGACTTCTTTGCACTTGCGTAAGACCCATAATTGTTTCTTGCATGGGACAAATCATTTGCATGGGTTATGTTCACAGTATTCACACCAATTTTGAAATACTCTTACTTCAGAGTGTATAACCAAGACTTCGCATTTTCATATAAAAACGGAGATGTAATGCAAGTGTCATGTGAGAATATTAAGTCATGTGATAATGTGAAATTTGATAAGATTGCAGTTAACATTCTGTCACAGTGTCTGGGTTGTGTCCCTGGGTTTCCACTAGGTGTCCTCCTTTCTCACGGTGTCTGTCACCTTATCACTTCCTGTTCCCTTATTTGGTCACCTTCCTCCTGTTGAGTAATTGATTGTTCCCCACCTGTCTCCTGTACCCTCATTATCCTTCTGTGTATTTATACCCGGTCTGTCTGAGTCTGTGTTACGGAGTCCTTGTTTAATGTTAATGTTAATTCATGTCCGTCATCTTGCCTTGCCTTGCCCTGCCTTGCCCTGCCTTGCCCTGCCTTGCCCTGCCTTGCCCTGCCCTGCCTTGCCTTGCCCTGCCCTGCCTTGCCTTGTCTTTGTTTTTTGTTTATGTTTGGATTTGTTGGATATCGACCCCTGCCTGGACTGTTTATTCTTTGGTTTGCCCCTTTAATAAATGACTTACCTGCAATTGGTTCTCTCTTCGTGTTTCCAGTAACACCGATCGTGACAGAAGGACTCCGTCACACTAGGAACCAGCGGTATGTCGTTTTTCCGTTCCCCAGCCAAGATGGCGGAGCGGCGAACCAAAAACCTCCGGTTGATCGCCCTCCGCCAAGAGGGCAATGAAGTGGGGGCCCTGGCTCAGGTGTTCTGGTCCCTGGCCGAGGGCATGGGTTACAACGATGCGGCCCTAAAGGAATATTTTAATGGCGGGCTGGATGACCCAGTGTCTCAGGAGGAGATGGCGCAGTTAGAGACACTGGAATTCTGGGAATTTGTGCGCTACCTGCAGCATCGGCTTCGGTGGGATGCCCCAGCCACTCCTGTCTCTTCCGGCGGGGTGGTCGTCAGCCCAGCACCACTGCCCAGGATGGCTACCAGCCAAGCGCCACAGCACAAGATGGCCGCTAACCCAGCGCCAATGCCCAAATTGGCCACCGTTCCAGCGCCACAGCCCAAGATGGCCGCCAGCCCAGCGCCAATGCCCAAATTGGCCACCGGTTCAGCTCCACAGCCCAAGATGGCCGCTAACCCAGCGCCAATGCCCAAATTGGCCACCGGTCCAGCGCAACAGTACAAGATGGCCGCCAGTCCAGCGCCACAACCCCAGATGGCCGCCAGCCCAGCACCACAGTACAAGATGGCCGCCTGTCCAGAGTCATGGCCCAAGATGGCTGCTTGCCCAGTGCCGCTGCACAGGATGAGAGTCTCAGCTGACCCTCCGGAGTCGAGTCAGGTTCCAGTTGACCCTCCGGAGTCGAGTCAGGTGCCAGTGAACTCTCCAGAGTCGAGTCAGGTGCCAGTGAACTCTCCAGAGTCGAGTCAGGGGCCAGTGAACTCTCCAGAGTCGAGTCAGGTGCCGGTGAACTCTCCAGAGTCGAGTCAGGGGCCAGTGAACTCTCCAGAGTCAGGGCTAGTCACCGCTGATCCTCCAGAGTCAGGGCTAGTCACCGCTGATCCTCCAGAGTCAGGGCTACTCACCGTTGACCTTTCAGAATCAAGTCAAGTCACCGGTGATCTTCAAGGACTGAGTCAAGTCACCGGTGATCTTCAAGGACTGAGTCAAGTCATCGGTGATCTTCAAGGACTGAGTCAAGTCACCGGTGATCTTCAAGGACTGAGTCAAGTCACCTCTGATCTTCAGGGACTGAGTCAAGTCACCTCTGATCTTCATGAACAAAGGCAAGTCACCATTGATCTTCATGAGCAATTACAAGTCACCAATGATCTTCATGAGCAGTGTCAGGCCAGCACCAATCTTCTGGAGTCCAGTAAGGACACCAGGGAATTACCAGAGTTTTGTCGTCCCGTTGGTCCAGCCGCACGGAGGTCTGCTCCGCCTTGGGGGGCTCTGGTCCTGACCACATGGCTGTGGTGGTCTTCTGCTCTGCCCTGGGGGCCTTCCGCCCTGACCACACAGCTGTGGGGGTCTTCCGCTCTGCCCTGGAGGACTCTGGCTTCGTCCACAAGGACGTGGTGGTCTTCTGCTCCGCCCTGGGGGGCTTCCGTCCTGACCACATTGTTGTGGTGGTCTTCTGCTCCGCCCTGGGGGGCTTCCGCCCTGACCACACGGTTGTGGTGGTCTTCCGCTCCGCCCTGGGGGGCTTCATGTTGTTTTTTGTTCTTGTGTTCACTCCTGTCCCTGTTCCTCTCTGTCAGTCTGGCCCTCCGTCCCTCCCACTGAACCTCCTCCGGTCCTCCTCCCTCCTGGTCTCCCTGTTCACACTTCCGGTGTCTGTTCCCCATGTTTTTCTTTTCTGGCCCTCCGTCCCTCCCCCTGAGCCTCCACCTGTCCGCCTCCCTCCTGGTCTCTGTTTTGTGTCTGTCGTGGAGCGTCTGGGAGCTGCTCCGTAGAGGGGGGGGTACTGTCACAGTGTCTGGGTTGTGTCCCTGGGTTTCCACTAGGTGTCCTCCTTTCTCACGGTGTCTGTCACCTTATCACTTCCTGTTCCCTTATTTGGTCACCTTCCTCCTGTTGAGTAATTGATTGTTCCCCACCTGTCTCCTGTTCCCTCATTATCCTTCTGTGTATTTATACCCGGTCTGTCTGAGTCTGTGTTAAGGAGTCCTTGTTTAATGTTAATGTTAATTCATGTCCGTCATATTGCCTTGCCTTGCCTTGTCTTCGTGTTTTGTTTATGTTTGGATTTGTTGGATATCGACCCCTGCCTGGACTGTTTATTCTTTGGATTGCCCCTTTAATAAATGACTTACCTGCAATTGGTTCTCTCTTCGTGTTTCCAGTAACACCGATCGTGACACATTCAATGTGAAAACTACTTTAGTATTTAACTTAAATGCATAACTGTACATAATACAATTAAAGTATACATTTAGTTTTCTTTGTGAAAGCATTGTTTGCATACCATTTAATTACTCAATCTTATGCATTTTTATACATTTGCCTCAGTTTAATCGGTTGAATTTAATCTTTATTGTTCCACATTCCCCATTAGGACAATATGCTATTATAAATAATAATGTCTTATTTTTCTTGGTTATATACAAGTGAATAAATACATAAATATTCACAAATAATTCTGCTTTGAAAATGTAGGCTTTTCAAAAGGGTTTCATTAAAAGCCTGTGCTAGGGACACAATGAGAAAATTGTTATTACCACCCTTTATGTATGGAAATCTTGTTTAACAAAAGAAGCTCATTCATGGTCTTATTTTCAAAGTCTCCGCCGTGACTGCCTCTGCTAAAGTGAGTCAAGCTTCTGTCAAAATAATTATGCCACGTCCCGTCAGTTTTGGCTCCAAACCCAAAAACATTGACCTATGTGAGAGACAGACAAACCAGTTCATTAGTACTTGAAATGCAATGTCATGTCATTAATAACAAAAAGCAAACAAGTCATGACAGTCCACGGTAGTCTATTATGCAAATCCATTGACGGCACACCTACTGTAAGATGTGCACTGTTCACACATTGGCATTCTGTTGCTTAAAGCACATAAAGGCTGCATCTGACTATTTATAATAATGCATTCCAAATACACCAGCTTTCAAAAGTTTTGAGTCTGTAAACAATAACTGATTTTCTTTTCTTTTTTTTTTTCTTTTTCAATCAGCATATTAGAATGATTGGTGAACGATCATGAGAAACCAAACACTGAAGTAATGATGATGGAAATACTGCTTATAAATTTTAACGATCATCTTTGGCTGTATACATTGTCAGGACTTCAAAATTGAAAGTAACTTACCTTATGACAAGGTCATGAAAATCTATGAGAGGCCCATAATGAGTTCCCAGCAGGTTCCCAGAGTTTCCGACCACAGTACAGGTTCTGCAGCGATCTGGACCGGCGTATGAGTAGTGCTCTTCATCAAGAAAGAGAAAAAACAATGTCCACCACATCGGTGAAGTTACCCTTAGTGATCTCAGTTTGCAGACCCTATACAAATGTTAAAACACCTGATCAGGTTGAGCCAGAAGAGGATTCAGGAAAACATTTTAAAATAAATTGAACAGAAACATAAAAGGAAATCTTAGATTAGCTAATAAAGTATTCCACAAAATCTGAAATATTAGATAATTACTTAGAAATAAAATTTGGTTCCTGCCAAGTTTAAAATCTTTGTTTGAAGTAAAATAATCACTTCTAAATGAACTTCCTTTCTTTCCATATTTATCATATACTTTAAGCAAAGTAAACAAATATTATTTAAACATTTCATAAGCAGAAATTCACACAAAATTTTAAAAAGATCTAAGAAAATATCATGAATATAAAAAAAATGGTCTGTGCTGCCACCAACTGTTTAAATATCACAAATTCCCCTTCTGCAAAAACATTGCAGTTATTCTTCACTGGAATCTTTTATATAATTCTTTCTTCATATCTTTTCATTATGAGTTTTGTGTCCTCATAATCCTGCATGAATTAAGTGTCCTGCATGAATCACTGAGCTAAATGACTCTATATTGTAGATTACTGGAGTGAATTCTCTCAGTAATAGGTGTGTGTGTGTGTGTGTGTGTGTGTGTGTGTGTGTGTGTGTGTGTGTGTGTGTGTGTGTGTGTGTGTGTGTGTGTGTGTGTGTGACCATGGGTGTTGCTAGGCAATTTGAAACTGTAACTTTTAATGTAATACATTTTCCAGTGCATGTGGCAAACTTTGGATACTTCAGCTAAGTAAAGAAGGTTTTACTAGAAATACAAAAAGTAACATTTAGTGGGTGAACAGTAAACAGGTGTGTGTGTGAGATCATGAAGACATTTATTTGGCTTATTCAGTTATGTTATACCTAACTATGCAATACAGTGGAATACTGCACTTTTTGGTATATAAATGTAATATCCCACCCCATTAGTCAAATATTATATATATATATATATAGAGAGAGAGAGAGAGAGAGAGAGAGAGAGAGAGAGATGTATGCGTTTATAGAAATACATTGTTATAGTAACAATTTTCTTAGTAATAATCTACCGCAGCTTATGCTTAAAGCTATAGGGAGCCCTTTTACATTATAATGTTACAATTAGGTCTAACAACTTAACCCAAACACACATTTAAATACTATTTATTTTTAAAAAGGATGATAAACACTCAACTGAACTCTTTTTTTAAGTATGCAAACATGTAAATTGCACAATTATCTTTGTTACAATCATAGTTAATTATAATTATTTTAAACAGAATTATAAAAATGGGCATTCATGTTTTAATGGCCTTCAAATATGAGAAGAGTCTAAATAACTTCTATTAAAAAATATATATATTTTTTTAATCTTGGAGATGGATGGCATATAGGCAGGTAGGGCGAAAGTGGACGGTAAGGGGGGTTCATAGAGATCTCAGACGAATTTCAGAAGACTGTAAAAAGGTTGGAAATAGTTTAGGACACTAGATGGCAGAGGGAATCAATACTGCAGTGAAAACAAAAATGAACAAAGCATCCCAAACAAAAAAGGTTACCCTTAAAAATTAACCATGTTTTTACTACTAAAGTCAAAATCAGAGTATTTTGTTAATGAAACTACAAAAAACTTAAATAATCCAAGCAAGTTCTGGAAAATTATTAAAGCCTATTTTGGAAATATTAGCTTTAGTGAACTACCCCCTCATGTTATGGCTGATTCAGGCAAGGTGACTGATAAACAAACAATGTTAGCTTGCTTTAATGAGCACTTTATTTCTTCAGGATCCCTATTTGAATCCTTATATCCTGATTCTTCTGGTTCCTTTGTACAGGAGAACCCCTCTGACCCATGTTTACCTTTAGAAAAACAATTTTATATTTCTCCTTTATCAATTACCAAAGTCCATAAAGCCCTTCAGGAATTAGACACAAAAAAGTCTGCTGGTCCTGATAATTTAGATCCCTTCTTCGTTAAGATAGCAGCTGACTTCATTGCGGAGCCTTTATGTTATATTTTTAACTTAACAATTGTCGAAAATGACATCCCTTAAGTATGGAAGTCAGCCCATGTTACACCATTACTAAAAGGGGGCGATCCATCTATTTTGAATAACTATAGGCCTATTTCTAAGCTGTGTATTTTAGCTAAACTCCTTGAGCGCCTGGTTGGTGAGCAACTAAAGGAATTTTTAAATTTAAATGATATCCTTTCACCTTTTCAATCAGGGTTTAGGAAACAACATAGCGCCATATCTGCAGCATTGAAGGTGATAAATGATATTGCTGGGGCATTGGATAATAGGAAAATATGTGCTGCGTTGTTTATAGATCTTTCAAAGGCTTTTGATACAGTTGATCACGGCATTCTTGTGAACAGTCTAGTGAGCATTGGTTTGTCTAAGCATTCGGTAGATTGGTTTGCAAATTATTTGTCAGGTAGAACCCAAAGTGTTCGAATGGCTGGTTCTGTGTCTTCATTTTTGCCTATTTCCAAGGGGGTTCCTCAAGGCTCAGTATTAGGGCCCATATTTTTTTCAATTTATATAAACAAACTTTGTGAAAATCTATCGAATGCTATGTATCACTTTTATGCTGATGACACTGTTATTTACTGTACTGCATCATTTACTGCACAAGCCCTTGAGCTTTTGCAGTCTGCATTTAATACTGTTCAGAACCGTTTAAAACAGCTTAAGCTGGTCTTAAATGTACAAAAGTCAAAAATAATGGTATTCACAAACTCAAGACAACTTCCAGTTTCTTCTTCAAGCATCTTAAATTTTGAAGGAAATGAAATTTAATTAGTTAACAGTTATAAATATTTGGGTATAATCATTGATTTTAAATTATGTTTCAGAACCCATGTTAGCAATCTGGTTTCTAAGCTTAAGATAAAGCTTGGCTATCTCTACAGATCAAAATCATGCTTATCCATTCGCGCTAGAGAATACCTGGTGATGGCCACTTTTCTTCCCATATTAGATTATGTTGATCTGATATATATGAATGCTTCTGCCCAATGTTTGAAGAAACTGGATGTTGTGTATCATTGTGCATTACGTTTTTTTACTGGTTGTGGTTATAGGACACATCATTGTATCCTTTATTATAAAGCAAAATGGCCCTCTCTTCATGCAAGAAGATACACTCACTGGCTATGTTTCATTTACAAGGCACTTCTTGGACTAGCTCCTACTTATTTGAGTGTCCTTTTAACAAGTAATCATGGCCATTATGGATTACGTTCAAATGATGTACTACACTTGTTGGTACCCCATGTCAAAACAGAAATAGGGAAAAAAGCCTTAATGTTTGCAGCACCTTCTGCCTGGAACCTTCTTCAGAAATCATTGAAAATGACTACCTGTATTTCTTATAGACAGTTTGTTTCAACTCTGAAGAATGTGGAGCAGGTGAACACTGGTCAGTGTAATTGTTCATAAAGTTATATTAAGCCTTATCCAGCACTGGGTCTTGTGATATATATATATATATATATATATATATATATATATATATATATATATATATATATATATATATATATATATATATATATATATATATATATATGTATGTGCATTTGATGTGGGTTTTTTATATGTTGGAAACTGTTCCTTATGTTTGTTTTTTGTTTTTTTGTTTGTTTTTTACGCTGCATCTTGGCCAGGTCTCTCTTGTAAAAGAGATTTTAATCTCAATGAGTTTTACCTTGTTAAATAAAGGATAAAAAAAAAAAAAAAACTACTAACATGGTTATTTTAGCGTGGCGTTTTTTTTTTTTTTTTTTTTTTTTTTGTAAAACTGTGGTTGTACAGCTGGTATTCAAGCTGAAAAGTACTACTTTAAACAAAACTACTATAAAATGACAAATAATTGTATTGTTGGTGGTGATTTAATAACTCAGTCCACCAGGGAGCAACAGCGAATAGTTTGTGAAGATTTCTTTGAAGAACTGATGATTCATTTCCACTTAAGACCTGTTTTAAATGAAGGTTTGACTTGAAATTATCCGTGAAATAGTCTCTCATAATTTATTTTTATTTTTTTCATAAAAAGCAAGAGCCATTGTTTTCAGTGTATAATGCTTATAGTTAGTCTGTTTCTTATAGAAGACATTTAGCTCTTTATAATTTTGTTTAAACAGACATTTATTCATCTTGTGGTTCTTGGGAAAAAGCCCACTGTGAGTAAAGTTAAAATCCTGTGACATGTGGTCAGCTTACACATTTAAGTAGTCAATATTTATAATCAGTTAAAAATGTATGCGGCACACCTCATTTACAGAAGAACATTTCGCATATGCTGGAGTCAGAATGTAACGAATATAACATCTGACTGATAGTTCTACGTATTTTGAATTTTACTGACCACCATAGGCCTAATTTATAAGTGTGCTATAATGTCTTTACCTTTGTAATCAGGAAAGACCGTTGGAAGATGGAACGGTCCTTCTTTTAGGGGACTATATAGGGCAAAATGATAAACAGTTTGCTTGCAGTTTCTCACAAAGTCTCATATAGCCTATTCCGTTATTTTAGTATGTTCGTAGAGGTTGGATTAGCTACTAACCCAAGTTAAAGACAGCATTTGGTGTCATTTGTTTTATGTTTTTTCACTTGGTCAAAATGTTTAGACATTTTAGGTTCACTATAAGCAGGCACACCAGTTATGCAAATCCAGACTTTTCTTCTTGACCATTTTCTATTCTTGAATCATTAAAATTTATAGAATAAAGCAGAGCATACACGTGTTGCCTCAGTGTTTAGGGAGGCGTTCAAAATCTCTCACAGATGCTGTGCAGTGAGGTACAGGGTTCAGAATACACATGAATACTAGTGGTCACGATACAGAAACACATGGGACAAATCATTTGCATGGGTTATGTTCACAGTATTCACACCAATTTTGAAATACTCTTACTTCAGAGTGAATAACTAAGACTTCGCATTTTCATATAAAAACGGAGATGTAATGTAAGTGTCGTGAGAATATTAAGTCATGTGATAATGTGAAATTTGATAAGATTGCAGTTAACATTCAATGTGAAAACTACTTTAGTATTTAACTTAAATGCATAAATGTACATAATACTATTAAAGTATACATTTAGTTTTCTTTGTGAAAGCATTGTTTGCATACCATTCATTACTCAGTCTTATGCATTTTTATACATTTGCCTCAGTTTAATCGGTTGAATTTAATCTTTATTGTTCCACATTCCCCATTAGGACAATATGCTATTATAAATAATAATGTCTAATTTTTCTTGGTTATATACAGGTGAATAAATACATAAATATTCACAAATAATTCTGCTTTGAAAATGTAGGCTTTTCAAAAGGGTTTCATTAAAAGCCTGTGCTAGGGACACAATGAGAAAATGGTTATAACCCCCCTTTATGTATAGAAATCTTGTTTAACAAAAGAAGCTCATTCATGGTCTTATTTTCAAAGTCTCCGCCGTGACTGCCTCTGCTAAAGTGAGTCAAGCTTCTGTCAAAATAATGATGCCACGTCCCGTCACTTTTCGCTCCAAACCCAAAAACATTGACCTATGTGAGAGATAGACAAACCAGTTCATTAGTACTTGAAATACAATGTCATGTCATTAATAACAAAGAGCAAACAAGTCATGACAGTCCACGGTAGTCTATTATGCAAATCCATTGACGGCACACCTACTGTAAGATGTGCACTGTTCACACATTGGCCGTCTGTTGCTTAAAGCACATAAAGGCTGCATCTGACTATTTATAATAATGCATTCCAAATACACCAGCTTTCAAAAGTTTTGAGTCTGTAAACAATAATTGATTTTCTTTTCTTTCTTTTTTTTCATTTTCAATCAGCATATTAGAATGATTGGTGAAGGATCATGAAAAACCAAACACTGAAGTAATGATGATGGAAATACTGCTTATAAATTTTAACGATCATCTTTCGCTGTATACATTGTCAGGACTTCAAAACTGAAAGCAACTTACCTTATGACAAGGTCATGAAAATCTATGAGAGGCCCATAATGAGTTCCCAGCAGGTTCCCAGAGTTTCCCACCACAGTACAGGTTCGGCAGCGATCTGGACCGGCGTATGAGTAGTGCTCTTCATCAAGAAAGAGAAAAAACAATGTCCACCACATCGGTGAAGTTACCCTTAAGTTTGCAGACCCTATACAAATGTTAAAACACCTGATCAGGTTGAGCCAGAAGAGGATTAAGGAAAACATTTTAAAATAAATTGAACAGAAACATATCAGGAAATCTTAGATTAGCTAATAAAGTATTCCACAAAATCTGAAATATTAGATAATTACTTAGAAATAAAATTTGGTTCCTGCCAAGTTTAAAATCTTTGTTTGAAGTAAAATAATCACTTCTAAATGAACTTCCTTTCTTTCCATATTTATCATATACTTTAAGCAAAGTAAACAAATATTATTTAAACATTTCATGAGCAGAAATTCACACAACATTTTAAAAAGATCTAAGAAAATGTCATGAATATAAAAAAAAATGGTCTGTGCTGCCACCAACTGTTTAAATATCATAAATTCCCCTTCTGCAAAAACATTGCAGTTATTCTTCACTGGAATCTTTTATATATTTCTTTCTTCATATCTTTTCATTATGAGTTTTGAGATATTTCATTAAGAACGTTCTCTTAAAGTTGTCTTATATACTTAGTATGAAATGAGTGGCCACCTACACACTGATAATTTGTCAGGAATGACAACCGAATAAAAAAAAAAAAAAAAGTGTCCTGCATGAATCACTGAGCTAAATGACTCTATATTGTAGATTACTGGAGTGAATTCTCTCAGTAATAGTTGTGTGTGTGTGTGTGTGTGTGTGTGTGCGTGTGTGTGTGTGTGTGTGTGTGTGTGTGTGTGTGTGTGTGTGTGTGTGTGTGTGTAACCATGGGTGTTGCTAGGCAATTTGAAACTGTAACTTTTAATGTAATACATTTTCCAGTGCATGTGGCAAACTTTGGATACTTCAGCTAAGTAAAGAAGGTTTTACTAGAAATACAAAAAGTAACATTTATTGGGTGAACAGTAAACAGGTGTGTGTGTGAGATCATGAAGACATTTATTTGGCTTATTCAGTTATGTTATACCTAACTATGCAATACAGTGGAATACTGCACTTTTTGGTATATAAATGTAGCATACCACCCCATTAGTCAAATATTATATATATATATAGAGAGAGAGAGAGAGAGAGAGAGAGAGAGAGAGAGAGAGAGAGAGAGAGAGAGATGTATGCGTTTATAGAAATACATTGTTATAGTAACAATTTTCTTAGTAATAATCTACCGCAGCTTATGCTTAAAGCTATAGGGAGCCCTTTTACATTATAATGTTACAATTAGGTCTAACAACTTAACCCAAACACACATTTAAATACTATTTATTTTTAAAAAGGATGATAAACACTCAATTGAACTCATTTTTTAAGTATGCAAACATGTAAATTGCACAATTATCTTTGTTACAATCATAGTTAATTATAATTATTTTAAACCGAATTGTAAAAATGGGCATTCATGTTTTAATGGCCTTCAAATATGAGAAGAGTCTAAATAACTTCTATTAAAATTCTTTTTTTTTTTTTAATCTTGGAGATGGATGGCATATAGGCAGGTAGGGCGAAAGTGGACAGTAAGGGGGGTTCATAGAGATCTCAGACGAATTTCAGAAGACTGTAAAAGGTTGGAAATAGTTTAGGACACTAGATGGCAGAGGGAATCAATACTGCAGTGAAAACAAAAATGAACAAAGCATCCCAAACAAAAAAGGTTACCCTTAAAAATTAACCATGTTTTTACTACTAACATGGTTATTTTAGCGTGGCTGTGTTTTTCTTTTTTGTAAAACTGTGGTTGTACAGCTGGTATTCAAGCTGAAAAGTACTACTTTAAACAAAACTACTATAAAATGACAAATAATTGTATTGTTGGTGGTGATTTAATAACTCAGTCCACCAGGGAGCAACAGCGAATAGTTTGTGAAGATTTCTTTGAAGAACTGATGATTCATTTCCACTTAAGACCTGTTTTAAATGAAGGTTTGACTTGAAATCATCCGTGAAATAGTCTCTCATAATTTATTTTTATTTTTTTCATAAAAAGCAAGAGCCATTGTTTTCAGTGTATAATGCTTATAGTTAGTCTGTTTCTTATAGAAGACATTTAGCTCTTTATAATTTTGTTTAAACAGACATTTATTCATCTTGTGGTTCTTGGGAAAAAGCCCACTGTGAGTAAAGTTAAAATCCTGTGACAGGTGGTCAGCTTACACATTTAAGTAGTCAATATTTATAACCAGTTAAAAATGTATGCGGCACACCTCATTTACAGAAGAACATTTCGGATATGCTGGAGTCAGAATGTAATGAATATAACATCTGACTGATAGTTCTACGTATTTTGAATTTTACTGACCACCATAGGCCTAATTTATAAGTGTGCTATAATGTCTTTACCTTTGTAATCAGGAAAGACCGTTGGAAGATGGAACGGTCCTTCTTTTAGGGGACTATATAGGGCAAAATGATAAACTTTTTGCTTGCAGTTTCTCACAAAGTCTCATATAGTCCATTCCGTTATTTTAGTATGTTCGTAGAGGTTGGATTAGCTACTAACCCAAGTTAAAGACAGCATTTGGTGTCATTTGTTTTATGTTTTTTCACTTGGTCAAAATGTTTAGACATTTTAGGTTCACTATAAGCAGGCACACCAGTTATGCAAATCCAGACTTTTCTTCTTGACCATTTTCTATTCTTGAATCATTAAAATTTATAGAATAAAGCAGAGCATACACGTGTTGCCTCAGTGTTTAGGGAGGCGTTCAAAATCTCTCACAGATGCTGTGCAATGAGGTACAGGGTTCAGAATACACATGAATACTACTGGTCATGATACAGAAACACACGTCACTGATCTTTTATGTTCAAAAGTCATTGCAACAAAACAAAAAGGCTTTAAGTGCAACCTGAAAAAGAAAATTAAATAAACAATGTATGCAGTAGACAAGGATGCATACATCGTAAGTTACCGTGTAATTTATTACTTAGACAAATGCAAGGCAAAGAATTCTGCACAGACAAATATTTATGACGACAACGACCTTTTGTGTAGCTGTCATTGTTTTGTCTGATAGCTTTTTTGACTTCTTTGCACTTGCGTAAGACCCATAATTGTTTCTTGCATGGGACAAATCATTTGCATGGGTTATGTTCACAGTATTCACACCAATTTTGAAATACTCTTACTTCAGAGTGTATAACCAAGACTTCGCATTTTCATATAAAAACGGAGATGTAATGCAAGTGTCATGTGAGAATATTAAGTCATGTGATAATGTGAAATTTGATAAGATTGCAGTTAACGTTCAATGTGAAAACTACTTTAGTATTTAACTTAAATGCATACCTGTACATAATACTATTAAAGTATACATTAATTTTCTTTGTGAAAGCATTGTTTGCATACCATTCATTACTCAGTCGTGCATGCATTTTTATACATTTGCCTCAGTTTAATCGGTTGAATTTAATCTTTATTGTTCCACATTCCCTATTAGGACAATATGCTATTATTAATAATAATGTCTTATTTTTCTTGGTTATATACAGGTGAATAAATACATAAATATTCACAAATAATTCTGCTTTGAAAATGTAGGCTTTTCAAAAGGGTTTCATTAAAAGCCTGTGCTAGGGACACAATGAGAAAATGGTTATAACCCCCCTTTATGTATAGAAATCTTGTTTAACAAAAGAAGCTCATTCATGGTCTTATTTTCAAAATCTCCGCCGTGACTGCCTCTGCTAAAGTGAGTCAAGCTTCTGTCAAAATAATGATGCCACGTCCCGTCACTTTTGGCTCCAAACCCAAAAACATTGACCTATGTGAGAGATAGACAAACCAGTTCATTAGTGCTTTAAATGCAATGTCATGTCATTAATAACAAAGAGCAAACAAGTCATGACAGTCCACGGTAGTCTATTATGCAAATCCACTGACGGCACACCTACTGTAAGACGTGCACTGTTCGTTCATTGGCCGTCTGTTGCTTAAAGCACATAAAGGCTGCATCTGACTATTTATAATAATGCATTCCAAATACACCAGCTTTCAAAAGTTTGCATATTAGAATTATTTGTGAAGGACCATGAACACTGGAGTAATGATGGTGAAAATACTGCTTAGAAAAGGAATAAATAAGATTTTAAAATATGTAAATAGAAAATAGAAAACAGCCATTTTAAACTGTGAAAATATTTCACAGCATTACCATTTTCACTGTATTTTTATCAAATAAATGCAAAACATTTACTATGCCTTTACTATGCCTAAATGGCAAGTAAAACTAAAACAAACTGTGGTTGGTCCTATTAATCAGATCGTCTCTCATGACGCCGATTCTGAAATGTCTGGCTCTGTGAGACAAATGTTAAAGGAATTGAAATAAGAGGCAAAAAAAAACTTCTACCTGATCACAGATGTGCAGAGCGAATATCAGTGTAATGAATCCACTTGATGGGTATTTGCCATGTTTCTGCAGCCAGCTCTCATAGACATATTTAATGAATTCAGGATGGATGATCATCACCTTACAGACAATCAAAACAATTATTGACTTAATCATGTACATTTCTTCCTGGAAAACCATGTAGATCAGAAAGTCCAGTGTTATACATTGATTGATAGATAAATAATTCTCACCTTTTCTCTGTCAGCGTTTACTGTAGGTCTCACTCTAATATAGGTGCTGAAGAAACACAAAGAGTCATTAAGATGATTGCTGTAAAATGTCTGAAGGCCTGTTTCCCTTAAATCTGTGAGTGAATATTGTGGAAACAATCTCACCGTGTGATGTGTTTAGTGGTGAAGGCACTGATGAGCCAGCGCATGTCTTTGATCTTAAAGGGCAGAAGAATAAGGTGGGTTGAGTTGTCTACATCCACAGCACTCTCAGGGTAAAGAATCCGGTGAGTGGTCTTAGAGCCCACATCCTTCTCATAACCTTCTGTTGGACCCTTGTTTATCCTGAGCATGAAAATACATTTTAACGATCATCTTTGGCTGTATACATTGTCAGGACTTCAAAATTGAAAGTAACTTACCTTATGACAAGGTCATGAAGATCTATGAGAGGCCCATAATGAGTTCCCAGCAGGTTACCAGAGTTTCCCACCACAGCACAGGTTCTGCAGCGATCTGGACCGGCGTCTGAGTAGTGCTCTTCATCAGGAAAGAGAGAAAACAATGTGTCCACCACGTCTGTGAAGTTAACCTTAGTGATCTCAGTTTGCAGACCCTATACAAATGTTAAAACACCTGATCAGGTTGAGCCTTCAGAAGAGGATTCAGGAAAACATTTTAAACAAAAATATAAAAAGGCAATCTTAGTCTAGCTAATAAAGTATTCCACAAAATCTGAAATATTAGAGAATTATAGAAATACAATTTCTTTCCTGCCAAGCTTAAAATCTTTGTTTGAGGTAAAATAATCACTTCTAAATTAACTTTCCATATTTATCATATCCTTTAAGCACAATAAACAAATATTATTGAAACATTTCATAAGCAGAAATTCACACAAAATGTAAAAAAGATCTAAGAAAATGTCATGAATATCATTATCTTAGCATAGGGAGAACGTTTAAAAAAAATAAAATAAAAAATAAAAATTGGTCTGTGCTGCCACCAACTGTTTAAATATCACAAATTCCCCTTCTGCAAAAACATTGCAGTTATTCTTCACTGGAATCTTTTATATATTTCTGTGTGTGTATATACACACACACACATACAGACAGACAGACAGACAGACAGACAGACAGACAGACAGACAGACAGATAGATAGATAGATAGATAGATAGATAGATAGATAGATAGATAGATAGATAGATAGATAGATAGATAGATAGATAGATAGATAGATAGAGAGAGAGACACACACACACACACACACAGGTGCTTCTCAATAAATTGGAATGTCGTGAAAAAGTTAATTTCAGTAAATCAACTCAAATTGTGAAACTCGTGTATTAAATAAATTCAGTGCACACAGACTGAAGTAGTTTTAGTCTTTGGTTCTTTTCATTGTGAGGATTTAGGCTCATATTTAAGAAAAACCCACCAAATCCTAATCTCATTCAATTAGAATACTTCATAAGACCAATAAAAAAAATATATATATATATTTTTAGTGAATTGTTGGCCTTTTGGAAAGTATGTTCATTTACTGTACATGTAGTCAGTACTTGGTAAGGGCTCCTTTTGCTTTAATTACTGCCTCAATTCGGCGTGGCATGGAGGTGATCAGATTGTGGCACTGCTAAGGTGGTAAAAAATTGGCGCCCCATTTCTCTGCTCGGCATGGACTATAAGATACTGTCCAAAGCATTAACCAACAGATTGAAGCTCTACATATCAACGATTATTCATCCAGATCAGTCATATTGCATTCCGAAATGAACTATATTTGATAATCTGTTTTTAATTCGTGACTTGATTTCATTTGCAAAAGAGAATAAAGTTGAATGGAGGATTTTTATCTTTGGACCAGGATAAAACCTAATTCGACCGAGTGGATCATGGGTTTCTTTTCCAGTATTTTGAAGCCTTTGGATTTGGATCCTCATTTATTTCCCATGTTAAATTGTTGTATACCGATATATATAGTCTTTTAAAAATTAATAGCTCGCTCACAAGACCTTTCGCGGTAAGCAGAGGCATAAGGCAAGGATGTAGTATGTCAGGCATTTTATATGCTATTGTCATTGAACCTTTTCTAATGGTACGGAGACAACAACTTCGTGGGATTTCTATAGTGGAGCTATAGAATATAGTGGAGCTATATTCTATAATCTCTCTTCGGAGATTGTTACCACTTAACTCAGTGATTACGCAGATGAGGTCACTGTAATTATTAGATCAGATGATGATGTTTACAACTTAGAAGCAGCTCTTAAGATCTATCAAGAAGCTTCCTCAGCCCAGATCAACTGGACCAAAAGTACTTCCTTCTTATTAGGCCAATGGGAGGTTGAAGGCTTTGTCACGGTGTGACAAATAGCATATGGAACTTATTCCCGCTGAAGCAGTGTTCCCGGTGGGACACTTTGAGTGTAACCCCGTCCCCAGGCCTGTGTGTGCGTCTGTTGCCATGACAACCCCAAATGACAGATTGGCAACAGGTATGGGGAATTTACTCTGAGAGTTTTGGTGAGGCCTCGTCAACATTGGAGAGGATGTTCTTCTCCCTCGTGAAAAGTTGTTTTATTGGGTGTAGCAGTTATTGGAGGACTGGTGAATGAAGAGGAGAGTGTTGCCTTGATGAGGGACTCGAGGACAACAGAAGGAGAGTGAAATACCCCGTTTGCATTGGAGAGGAGCTAAGTAACCGAGAACTGAGTCTCGTAATTGCATGCATTCGACACTGAATTGGATGTGGTTTGGAGTGTTTGGATCACGATCATAAATATCATGTGGATTGTATTGATTCATTATCGATCTCTTATCTCTCCCCCTCCATTATAAATGGTGATGTGAACATTGCCTGTGTCTGTGAAGAAAAACATCCCAGAACATCCTCAGCAGCATTGATGATGGCCCCCCCCCTCCCTCAGACAGAGACCCGAATGTGAGTGCTGGCCTTAAATTGCACTTCGTGAAGTGAGTTTGCAGTGCCTAAAATTGATGTTTTCCCCCACATTATATGCCTGAAGTGGAATTGTCGTGTGTGTGGAAGATACATTCCTTTTTGCCATGCACTCTCCATGTGTTATGCTGGTTGACTGTCAATAGTGAGAGTTCTGTGACATTGATCTGTTCCAACTGTCTGGATGTTGAGGAATTATCATCTGGGATTTGAATTAACCCCTCTGTTTGCGCTAATAGGAGAAGAGATGCCCTGTTGAAATGTTCACTATCTGTCTCAGTAAAACCCCCATGCAGCCTGTCGACTTCGAGTCTGCTGTATCCTTGCAACTCATCTGTATGGTGAGAAGTGTTCGTTCCTTCCAACGCATGTGAACTGTATACTTTGCCTGAAGCATCCATTCTGTCTGTCTCAGTAGAAGCCCTGTGCAGCCTGTCGACTTCGAGTCTGCTGCATCCTTGTAGCACCCCTGTGCTGAAAGAGGTGACTGTCCCTCTGTCACGAACCTGAGGCTGGCACGCTCTGTTTGAAATATCCACTCTGTCTGTGTCAGAAGTCCCGTTCAGCCCGTTGACTTCGAGTCTGCTGTATCCCTGCAATTCATCTGTATTGTGAGAAGTGTTCGTTCCTTCCAACGCATGTGAACTGTATACTTTGTCTGAAGCATCCATTCTGTCTGTCTCAGTAGAAGCCCCGTGCAGCCTGTCGACTTCGAGTTTGCTGCATCCTTGTAGCCCACCTGTGCTGAGAGAAGTGACTGTCCCTCTGTCACGAATGTGAGGCTGGCACGCTCTGTCTGGAATATCCACTCTGTCGGTGTCAGGAGAAGCCCCGTTCACCTTGTCGGCTTTGAGTCCGTTACCACTTGTAACCCCCTGGTATTGGAGAAGTGCCCGCCCCCCGCTGCGAGCGAGCGTGGGAACAGTGTGCCATGTTGGAGTCGCCATTCAGTGTGTCCCCTGCCTAATTACTCACCGGCTTGCTGTGTACCTGCCTAAGGCCCTGCTCTGGTGTTACAAAGAAAGTAGAAGAGCCTGACCACACCTCTCCCAAGGAAGATTCCCCTGCACCTGCCGTATACGTACCTGACTGATATCCATTCGCCTCAAATTCCGCACCTGTGAAAGAAGGAAGGTTGGAATTACCTACTTACCAGAGGAGACTTACCAGACCGCTCACTTGCCAAACACATCTCCACCTTAAGGCTGTGCACCTGCCGTATATGTACCTGACTGATATCCATCCGTCCCAAATTCTGCACCTGTGAAAGAAGGAAGGAAGGTTGGAAGTACCTACTTAGCAGAGGAGACTTACCAGACCGCTTACTTGCCAACCGCATCCCCACCTGTGAAAGACCTACTTGACCACCCACCTGTTCTCCGTCCATCTACTGTGGGGTCCGCACTGAGGAAGAGGGCGGGAGAGTTCCCGGTCGCTGTACCGTTCACCTTTGATCCCTGAGGGCAACAAAGAAGATTTTAGATTAGGATTTCCAATTTGCTTTTACTTCAAAATAAAACTTGTTAAATTTATTCTCTGTCTCCGACTCTTCCCTCTGATACGCTCCTCGAGGTGGTTCTGGTTCAGGGGTGGGCGCAGTCTAGCTTGGCCCACCCGACCTGTGACAGCTTTCCAAAGCTCCCTCAGCACTGCCCTTGGAGTTCAGTTTAAAGTGCTGGGGTTTTTTCTTGGAACAGAACAATATATGGAGAAAAACTGGGAAGGCTTATATGAAAAGGTGGCTGGTCGTCTGGAGAGATGGAGATGGACTCTCCCTCAATTGTCTTATAGAGAGAGGGTCCTTGTTGTAAATAATCTTGCATCATCTATGTTATGGCACCGTCTGACTGTTATTAATCCCCCAAAGGATCTTTTGCAAAGAATACAAAAGGTTTTTGTGTTGGATGGCTTCCATTGGTTGCCTTCTGGAATTGTATACTTGCCTGTAAACGAAGGAGGGCAAGGACTGATCGAACTGTCAGCTAAAGTGAGAGCCATGAGACTAAAATCTGCACAGAGACTGCTTTATTCTATGGAATGTACTCCATGGGTGTCTTTCGGGCTAGCCTTGTTAAGATCTCTGTCTGGGGTTGAGCTTGATAAACAGTTGTTTTTGATGTCATCCTTTAACAAAAAAGTTACATCTGGTGTTATGTTTTTATGCCTCGGTTTTAAATGCCTGGAATGTGTTTAAGTTGTCTAGGTCTGAAAATGATCATTATGGCCTAGACGAACCCTTATTTTTTTAATCATTTTTTAGGAAATATTTGCATGTCTAATTATATAGTAATGAGGTGCATGGAAAAAGGACTCCCTAAAGTGGGGCATTTGATTAACCCAGCCACAAATGAATGGAGATCAGTAGAAGAAATTGCTAGTCAAGTTGAACTGAGGTCTGTGAGGGTAATGCAGCAGTTGATTTCTGGTCTAAAAGCTGCTCTTCCTCCTCTCATTCAGTTTGTCAATCATTCTTTGGAGAGTGAGCCTGTACAGGTAGCCTTTCCTGAGCTAACTGTGTCACCTAAAGTTTGTCCTGAAGCGATTCAGGAGGGAAAGTTGCACTTTGAGAGACTCAAATGTTTACCTTTTCTAACAGCAGTCAAAAAAAGCATTTACCAAGTCTGTGTGAAAACAGCATACTTTATTTGATTTGCATGACAGACAGGATACTAAATGGAGAGAAAAACTGTCAGCTGTTGATAATATTTCTCCCTCCTGGAGGCTTTTTTTATAAAAGTCCCCTTCCAGAACGTTCAGGTGATTTACAGTGGAGAATAATACATTGTGTGTTAGCCACTAATGTTTTTGTTTCAAAATTCAATTCAAATGTATTGCCTTTTTGTCATTTTCGTAATGGGCACGATACGGTGTTCCATGTTTTTAATGAATGTCCACGGTTAGAGCCACTCTTTGTATTGTCGGAAGGGATCTTGATAGGGTTGGGTTTTGTTTTTAACAAAATGATTTTTATTTATGGATACAAGTATTCTAAAACAAACAAAGAGCGTTGTACTTTTGCCAATTTCATAATTGGTCAAGCAAAATTGGCTATTTGGAAAACTTGTAGGCTTGCTATTGAAGGACGAATAGTTAATGTTTTGATAAATTTTCAAAGCATTGGTTGAATCACGAATAAGGGTACAATATATATTTTTCAAAACTGCAGACAATATGGTTGAATTTACATATAAATGGTGTGCAAATAGTGGTTTGTTTGCGGTTGGTGATGATTCTTTGATATTTAATTGGTAAATATTTGTGTGTTACTTTTGTATTATTGTGTAGAATGTGCCACTTAACTGATTAAAGATACATTTAAACTTTTCTCTCTCTCTCTCTCTCTCTCTCATGAGAGGTTTGGGCGACTGAGGGTTCCCACGTGGAGAGGGTGACAGTTGGGTTTTTTTTATCCATTTTTACTTTTTGTTTTTCATTTTCTAAAACAACAATTATTGACTGTAATGAAGAATATAGTTTTTATGTGAGATACTGGTTTAGATTTGTTTGGGATCAGGATGGCTTGACTGTGGAGGATGATTTGACGGCTGTTGGAGAGGAGATTGAAATATTCTCATACCCATCAACTTCTCGTATGAACAAAGCTGTGGTGGGGTTTAAGGAAGAGGCTCAAGTAAACCGCCTGATAACTAATGGAATTGTGATAATTGGAGAATTTATTGTTGTTTCACCACTTGTTGCACCAACAACTAAAGTTACTGTATCTAACGTGCCTCCGTTTAGTTAAAATGAGGAAATTGTTGTGAGGACTTATGTTATGGAAAGTTTGCTAGCGCAATAAAAATGCTACCACTCGGCTGGAAAAATAAAGTATTAAAACATGTAATGTCTTTCAGAAGACCGGTGTTCATGTTTTTGGAAGAACCAAATTTAGAGGTGTCTTTTAGAGTGTTACACGAAGGAAAGGCATATATGATTTATGCTAACACTGGAAGCATGAAATGTTATGAACGTGGGGGTGTAGGTCACAAGAGGCTAGCATGCCCAGATAAAGTTGAGACTAGTGGGGAGAACGCTGGGCCGAGTATTGTGGCAGTTATAGCGAATGCATCAGAGGACGGTTTGGCCCCAGTTGTGGTGGAGCATGACGCTCAAATTGTTTAACAAGTTGAAAGTGTTAATGATAATGGTCAAAAATGGAAAAGTTGTTGCTGAAGCAGAAGGTGGTGAAAATGGTGTAATGAATGATGTGATCATGTAGGCATATATGGTGAAGTGACTAGTTATAATATTGATACATCAAATGGTGAAGAAAGACGTGATGCTGAGATGAAAGATGATACGCTTTGAGATTTCGGTCATGGGATCACAGATAGTGGGAGATGTGTATACTTTACAAGAGATGACAATGATAAATTTATTGCATCAGTGTTGTTGCAAAGAACGGTCAGCTATGAGGTTTTGGATAAGAAGAAGAGATTTCGATTGAAAAAGATGGTAACAAAAATACGAAAAGATAAACTTGTTCTTCAAAGACCTCAAAATTATTAAATATCATGTGGTGGCTTTTATACTTTGCTGTTTTTTCCTCTATCCACAAGATCCTCTTATATGGATCTTTTGAGGGTGGGTTCTCTTAATATTAATGGGGGAAGGGATTGGGTAAATTAGCAAAAGTTTCAGAATTCCTTGGAATTAAAAAGATTGTTTCTTTTTTACAAGAGATGGGATATGTGGTGGGAGGGCAAGTTTGTTTTGAGCCATGGAACACATAATAGTGCAGGAATAGCCATTCTATTTTCTGCAAACATTAATGTAAACATTTTAAATGTTGAAAATATTGTTGAAGGTAGATTGTTACTAACACAAATTGAGTATGAGGGGACTATATTTATGTTTGTTAATGTCTATGCCTCCAATAGTGGTCCGGAGAGGTAGGATCCTTTTAGGAAATTAAGAAATGCCATCCAGAAGTATGATAATAGTGTGTCTCTTGTAATTGGAGGGGACTGGAATTGCACAACTGATTTTACAGTGGACAGAAATGGGGAAGAGCCTCAATCAGTCAAGTGTCACACTATTAAAAGTTATGCTAGAATTTCAATTATTGGACATGTGGAGAACAAGAAATATAGACAATATATAGACAAGATATAGACAAGACAATATACATAGTTGAAAGTGTGTAACAGAGTTTGTAGTGCAAGATTGGATCGTTTTTATATGAAAGAGATATGGAACAATAGAATAATTGATGCATGTGTTTCACCAAACAGTTTTTCTGACCATTACAAGATTATTGTGGATCTAAATCTAAATAAGACATCGAGATCTAATTATTACTGGCATTTGAATGTTAAATTACTACATGATGCTTTTTTTTCCCCTTAAAGTTTTAAAGTGTTTGGGGATAACTGGAAGATGAAGAAACTTATTTGTGAATCTTTGTCTATGGTGGGATGTTGGGAAGGCGAATATAAGATTTCAGAATTATGTTTTTCATACATCAACCATGGTTAAAACCATAGTAAATATTTTGCAAAAGGAAATTGAGTTGTTGGAGAAAAAATCTTGTAACTGATAATGGAGATGTACATGGTGATATGTTAAAGAAAAAGAACTCTTTTTTTTTTTTTAAGAATTTTTTTTTTTTT
The DNA here is from genome assembly GCF_963082965.1 of Carassius carassius. Lineage (NCBI taxonomy): Eukaryota > Metazoa > Chordata > Actinopteri > Cypriniformes > Cyprinidae > Carassius > Carassius carassius. The sequence continues at coordinate 5,940,709 of NC_081762.1, read as the reverse complement.
TTTTTTACACAAAAGCAGGCAAAAGGAGCATTGATAAGATGATGACTAATGAGTCGGTGCATGCGTGCTTAGGCCCATTTGCATTCTCGCAGCATGCAGAAAAGATCAAATAACTTGATATCAATTTATGAGACAACGTATGACTAGTCTGCTGTCATTAGGCTGAGCCTATATCATCCACATAATCAGGACTGTTTAATCAAATGTAATCGTTAAGTGAAAAACACACATTGGTTCCCATTTACCATTAGGCCCATTACAAATTATTTCAAAGTATACATTTAAATATTAAAAACTATAGTTATAATTACCATCGTCTACATAGTGTGTTTGATATGAGAGAGAGAATGTGTACTTACCTAACTTTTTTCCTCTCTCTTAAATTGGGCTGTGTGTGATCAAACTAACCCGTCTCCCCCACCCTTGATCCGGACTGAATTTACGTACCGTCCACCATCTGTAGACGTCTGACCGCAACACACCGTTTCTTCTGTTCAGCAGAAATGGAACCGTGGGGTTGAACCGCGTGAAGAACCAATCAGTATCGTTCAGATCCGTGACGCATTTATCACAAGCGCACAGACCTCCGCTGGTGGAATCAACAGAAGTTTTGAGGGAAGTATAGATCATCGCGTTTTGGAACAGCATAAATAGAAAGATGAAGCCAAATGTGAAGAGTGCTTTGAGGTACGAGGACCTGGGTTTAGTGAAAGGAACCATCATTTCAATTGGCTGAAGAGGGCTTTAAATCCTACAAAAAAAATACACGAGAGAGAGCGAGAGAGAGAGAGAACAGTGGCATTTATATTGATGTTAATATTCCTATTACTACTGACATCATGAGTCTGCTTGGTCTAAAACAAATGTCAAGACAAGAGCAAGTCGCCTATTACAAATTGTCTGGAACATAAAGAAACATCAGCAGTGAAAGTGTTTGTTGAATTTTAAATCCATAAGGACTGCGGTTTTTCCTGTTGTATTACCCTTTAACATTATTATTATTATTATTATTATTATTTTATCTGCTTCAAAAAACTTGCTAAACAAAATCGCGAGAGATGGGTTTGATCAAAGTCAAGAACTACGTTTCTGTGAGCGACTGACCCTTCAGTAGCTATAACATTAAAACATTATATATATTTACAACTAATAGAGTACAATGAGGTAACATTATTTGACGTTGAGTGCATTAAACTAAAAATTAGCAATACGCTACAGTATTAATCTATGTTGAAAAAAAAAGTGTTTCTCAGAATTTGTTTATTCATGACAAGTGTTATAATTTTCCTAGACTAGACACATGTGACACTTCAGCTATATTAAAATTCATTTATATTTACAACTAATAAAACACTCTACAATAAGGGTACATAGGTTTACATTGGTTATTGCATTACACTAAAATTAGTTACAGTATTAATCTTTGTTAATGTTAATAAAAAATAAATAAAAAATAGACCATGCTAACTCAGTTCCATTAAACAATTACCATCAACTATGCTTTATAAGTATCTTTTTAAACTAAACTTAAAGTAATTAATATTTACATGAGTTAATATAAAAGTTAAATGCATGCTATAAACCTACCTGTTTGTTTGGAAATTTGATTATGGAACAATAGTGGTAACTTTCAAGAATGTGTCAATCTGACGTGTAAAAAGGAGGTGGTGTTTCTTAAGTACACACCTCTTGGTCACTCACTCACTTCTTTGGCAGATAAATTGTTTAACATGCATAGTCATGTTATGACTATGGGGTCCACCAAGCAACATACAAGATTTTAGCTATCTGCGTATTAAAAATCGTGATAGGCTATTATTTAGTTTTTTTATTTATTTTTCTTAATTTAATTTTCCCAGTTACATTTTCAAACATTAGGCACAGCATCATGTTAGGAAGCAGGTTATGTTGAACCTAAAACCTCTGACACACCTTTATATTTTAATAATCTACCTGTAACTTGTTTACTTAGGACTTTTTAAATTTGCTTAGCAAAGGCTGTCAGTCCTTAGCCATCCAGGGTTCATTAAAGCAACTCTTTTCACTTTGAGAAAAAAATAATTATACAAACACACACTTATATATATATATAATATATATATATATATATATATATATATATATATATATATATATACACAACATGCTCCTTTATCTGACAATTATGCCAATATAGTTTTGAAGTGATGTGATGATAAATGAGCATGCTGTGTTTTCATTTAAAAAGTGAAACTCCGTGAATGATTAATTCCTTAACGAAACACTATAGTATTTATAATTATGGTCTATTAATTATCCGAAATAAAATGAAATGTTAAATTTCAAATGCATTCCAGCAAAACTTCCAGTCAGCATAATCAAAACTTGCTTTGCATGTTGAGCATTTAGAGAAGGCTATTATTTACAAAAGTATTTAGAACATTAAGAGATCGAATAAATTGTGACTCAAAATAAAATATTAATTTTATAATGAAAATGCTGTTATTCTCGATTAATAAGTGTCTGATTTATTTGTGAACCTATCTTACTTATACTGTAATGTTTTTTTATTTTTAGACTAATTTTAAATACACTTTGGAAAGAAGCTCCAGTCTCCTCATTCATTGTGTCCTGACCGACACACCAGGAGTGTATACTGCTGATAGTTAAAACCCAAGCCAAGCAGTCTCTTTCTTCTCCAACAACTGGTCCTTCGAGGTGGATGCAGTGTTCATCCCAGGTACCATGGAATCTGATGAGGAGATCGTTGGAATATCCAGAACAAAACGCCAAACACGTCCACCAGTACGACTTCAAGACTTCTGTACAGATGGTCTTAGTATGTAGGTGGCAGAGCTGTAACTGAACATACTATCTCACCCCCCTGGGAGGTACCAGCCCATTTGACACCTCTCCAGTCATCGTGGCACAATCCTGATTACCTCTGTGATGACGCTGCTCTTCACACAGGCCCTCGGTTGAGATCACCAAACTTCAGTTCTGCAGAGCACAGTGAAAACCTACCTCAGTCATTCATGTCAGCCCAGCAGCCCAGATACCCTAAGCCGGAGTACTATAATGACCTACAAGTCATTCGCAGAGAGAATGCACAGCTGCTGCAGACACACCAAGCCTTTCGTGATGACATGGAGTTGAAAGCAGTTAGTACGGAGTTTAAAGAACTAGTTAAAGTTGCTCAAGCCTTGAGAGCAGAGCTCAGTCCAAGTAAAAGCCATGATAGTCCTCCAGTGCGATCAGATCCCAAATTGCCATCCCATCCTTCCTACCACGTAGACCAGACAGAGCAGGCCACACCAGCTGATGATAAAGAATGGCCTGAGCTTCCACCCTGGCCTGAGCCCGAGTTAGAACTGAGAAGGGGTATGGGGACTTTAAAGTTATCAAAACCCAGTACAGCTACCTACCAACAATAGGTCCCAAGGTACTCAAAGGCCTCCACATCTCAATCTTCCCAAGCATATCTGCCTCCTCAGTATTATTAGTATTATAAGTCCAGATGTGCTACCTCCGCCACCAACCCCTGAAGACCTCAGAGAGTTGTTATCCTCAACTGCACAGTCCTTATATCGGAAACCTTCACAGGTTCAAATCCCAGTTTCCTCTCCCTGATATGGAGCCATGCCAGCTCAGCCGAGTCATCTAACACCTGCAGTTAAAGTAGAATCCAACATACCACATTTTACCCACACCTCAGGGTCAGAGTATGTCTATAGAGGGCCTACCCCTCTATCCCCAAGTTCAGCCGGCCAGATCCAAGCGAGTTCGCCAGACTTCGAATTGCTTTAGAAAATTTTCTTTCTCCAGATGGGACTGAACTCTTTAAGTATCAGATACTGGTGGATCATTTAAAGTTGGATGAAGCTAAGCTGATTGCAGATGCCTTTCTGAACTCGCCTACCCCATTTACTGACACCATGGTGGACCTCCATGAGAAGTTTGGTCAGCCCCACCAACTAGCATTGAGAAAAAATACCAGTGTTCTGGAAGCCCCTGATGTAAGTGATGTGACATTGAGCCAAGTATGGTGACCCATACTCAGAATTTGTGCTCTGCATTTAACCCATCCGAAGTGCACACACACAGAGCAGTGAACGCACACACACACACACACGGAGCAGTGGGCAGCCATTTATGCTGCAGCGCCCGGGGAGCAGTTGGGGGTTCGATGCCTTGCTCAAGGGCACCCAAGTCGTGGTATTGAGGGTGGAGAGAGCACAGTTCATGCACTCCCCCCACCTACAATTCCTGCCAGCCCGAGACTCGAACTCACAACCTTTCGATTGCGAGTCCAACTCTCTAACCATTAGGCCACAACTTCCCCCAAGGCATGGGTATACTGTTGCATTCCAGAAGTTTGCTCTTCAGGTGGGTGTTGGTGGGTTTGTTGAAGACTTTAGGACCTGAAGGTGACATTGAATTGTGGGTCACATGTTGCACGTCTGGTGAGTAAACTTTCTTCTGAGCAACGAGCGGAGTTCTGCCGTCACATGTTCCGGCAACCTGGAACTGTACCTACTCTGCATGACCTCTCAAACTGGCTCTGCTATGAAGCTTGGTGCCATGACTTTGATGTTGAGATTGCCTCACGAGGAGTTCAAGACCGTCAGACTTTTCGACCTGTACAGAGTAAAAGGACTGTAGCCGTTCTTCATGGAGTTGGAGAGGCTCACAATTTAACTTCCCTGTCACCTCAGAAGGGTACTACTCAAAGGACCAAGTCAAGTGAAATGAAACGGTTCTGCCCATTCTGTGATAGCACAGAGCATTATTTGAGTCAATGCAAAGCATTTGCTAATTTTACCACTGAACAGGCTAAAGACTGGATACGAGGTAATAATCGTTGTTGGCGCTGTGCAAGGACTCACCACGCTGCTCAGTGTGACCTGAAGTAGCCCTGTAACCTATGTCATGGCAAACACCTTCGACCTCTACACAATGTAAACGTCAGATCTTCCCAAGAGGATATAGTTAGTATTGAGAAAACCTGCCTTACCAATTCATCTCCAGACAGATTTTACCTGGACAAACCAGTGGTTGGGAACCTTGTCATGCTTAAACAGTGGTCGGTGAGCGGAGATGCAGTAATCTCACATTTCTGAACATTATTACTTATTGAATCTGAGATTAGCCAGTAATCTAACCTTGACCGTTGGTTCCCGTTTGAAGCACTTTTTTCCAAAATTCTAGGGTTATTCAGTCTCCAATAGTCAAAAGTATTAGTTTCAATACAAAAATTGTGTAGTACTTCGTTGTTTTCAGGTTGTTGGCCTCTAGGAGGTATCCTATCCAACCAAGAATTTGGAGCAATGTTAAAATCACCTCCCATAACAAATGTATCTGTCATATGAACAGCTTTCCACTCATTCACTAGCCTACCCAATTTCTCTAACATACTTCTATTGTTCACCTTGTTGTTATATCCGTAAATTGAAACCACAATAATTTTTTGGTCGCATATTTCAATAGCTGCAATCAGCCAGTGGCCATCTTTATCTCCTACGTGACCAATTACTTTTCCTGTAAACCTGTTACAAAGTATCATAACACCTGCTGAATAATTGGTACCATGAGAATATAAAACATTATCCCCCCATTGCTGTTTCCAAAATTTTTCATCTGCCGTCCTCGAATGTGTTTCCTGTAAAAAAATCAAATTTGCCTTAAGTTCTTTACAAAATAAAGAAAGTGCCTTGCGCTTTGTAAGATTTTTCAAACCTCTAACATTTAAAGAAGTAAACAAAACCAACATTGAACACTAAAAAACAAATAAAGTTAGGGCCTAATGAAAACGCTCTTGAATTAACAAAAGAGCAGGAATGGGCAATTCTGTCCAAAGTATATTAGGGCTCAACAACAACTTTGAAAACGTGATTAGCTTTTCAATCAAAGTTATGGAACGTATCATATATGCCTCAAGGATAAACCTTTTTCCCATCGATGATCGTGTATCCTTCCTTCAAAAAAGCCTTCTTTCCGCGGCACCTGGCTTCATCCACCCGTGGCCACAGCTTCTCCCTTGCCTTCCGATCCTCTTTGGAGAAATCCTTTTTAAAGATGATCTTCTTCTCTTTGCACACTCTGGCCTCCCTCGACAACTTCCACACTTCTTCCTTCACCATTCGCGAAACAAACTGTATAATGATGGGTCTTGGCATGTTGTTGTTCATTGCACCTTTTATCCCCAAACGGTGAACGGTGTCAACATTTCGGCGGAGCTCATCAACATACATGGGGACCACTCTCGTAAGGATACCTATGACTTCATCCCTGGTTTTCTCATCTTCCTTCTCAGGTAACCCCAAGAGCCTGAGGTTCCACCTCCTCTTGTATCTCGCAGCTTCCAAAACCTTTTCTTTCAGGGATTTGTTTTCTGTAGCTAGAAAACTCAACTTGTCTTTGTAGCTTCTCGATGTTTTCTTTATTTTCATCCGTGGCTCGTTTAATAGCGTCGGTGCGTTCATCGATGTTCTGCAGTTTGACTTCTAGGGCATCAAACTTTTTCAGAGCTTCTTGAACATTATTTATCCTCGCTTCAATGTTTTCAAGCTTCCCATCAAGACCGTCTAATCTTTTCATCACAGACTCAATCGCTAGCATAAAGCTATTTGCATTATCCTCCCTTGCCTTCGTGACTCTCTTCCTCAACTTTTTGGGTTGAGGACTATTTACAGGAGTTTGATCATCCTCGAGATTAGCACAAGACTGCTCCATTTCTTGGATTTCGTTTTCACTCGTTTCACTCATATCACTCAGCACAGTGGTGCCGTAGGCATGGTCGACGATGTTAGCTTCACCATGTTTTTCCACCTTTCCGTTAGTTAGTAATTTCGGTGCAATTAATTCCTCAAAAAGTTCAAAAGTTTGTCAAAAACAAATAAAAGTCACTACTGTTACAATATGGTTGGGTTGATTTTTCATTTAAGTAAAGTTTGGACTTGAAAAACTAATTTTTCTTTGGCGCCTGCTTGAGACTAAACAGCTCACTCCACCATCTTGATTCGTCTCCCTTGCGTGAACTTAAATGGTCGTTTATGAAACAGCTTTAGTCCCGATTGATTTATTAGTTATTTCAAGTCAGGTTTTGGACTTTAATCTCTTTTCTCACTGGCTTTTCTCACTGTCTTTTTTGAAACAGCCCCCATATCGCATTGCTGGACCCAACATGAAGCCTGAAGATCATGCTTGGCCATAATTTGAGAATGATCCAAAGGGCATCTTGAGCTGGGACGAAAAACATCACACTGCCTGTATAACAATCACATGAACAATGTTTCTTATTTGATTTGTGATCTAGGCCTATAAGTAACGCACAATATTAAATATTTCTAATTATTTAAATTATTATTATTTTTTTTTAAATTGATTGATTAATAAATTGGTGTGATTGGTATTAAGGGAGACGTGTGACCAAACACCTAGAAATGTATCAGTTGTCAAGCCATCCAAATGCTCACAATGATCTGGAATTAGGTCAGTATATGATATCAGTACACATTCACAACACAAAGGGCAGAAAACTTATGTAGAAAAAAAAGAGTATTTGTAAAAATATTGCTCAAAGATCTGCTGGATGTAAGCCGCCAGTCAACAGATGAGGTATTTTCACTTGAAGTTAACTGTGGACCATTTCCACTATGTTAATGCTAGCTACAGAAAAGAGTTGTATGCTGCATTCACATTTACCCCAATAATGCTTATTTGAGTTCAGATTCATGCCAATCTTGAGATTTCAAAGGCCTTCAAAAAACTAATTGAGCTGTAGTAGGCCTAAGACATCTGCAGTAAAAAAATATATATATATTATATATATATATATATATATATATATATATATATATATATATACTGCTTTAAAAACCAGCTGGCTTTGCTAACCAGCTAAATACATTGACTATATGTATATTATCTATAATATCCTATCACTATTTTAAAAATTGATAGCCTGAATGCACTGTAAGTCGCTTTGGATAAAAGCGTCTGCTAAATGCATAAGTTTAATTAAATTTTAATTTAATTTATTTTATTTTACGAGACAATGGTTATGCCTGAGAATCGACCCAATTAATAATGTTCTCTCATATTTCAGAAGTCATATGTTGTGTGACTTCCATTGTCTGAAATGCCAAAGTGTCGACTGAATCACTCAAACTAATTGCACTGAACTGATCAGTCAAACGGGTCTGCACAGAGATCTTGCATTGTTTACCCTTAAGTTTGATTCATTAGGAAAGGCTACCGATAAATGGCTAGAAACGAGTAATGGTGCAATTACTGGCATGCACAGTGGTTGGAAATGAAACCTTTGGATATTTCTCCCCTGACCTGGTCTTAAACGTGGCATGAGACACACCCTGACATGCCGTATCACTCAGTCACTCTCTTTACATCTTTATTTTCATATGTCACTGTATCATAAATCATACATTCAGCAAACACGTTTTACATTCGTCATATTATGTTGTGGCGGCAAGATAATTTTTTCGAGGTAAAGACATCCTTATATGTTGAGGGAAAACATTTTTCTCATGGCCATGAGTTTAATGGTTAAAAAAAACCTACATGACCATAGCAAACCAAGATTATCAGATTTATTCATTAATGTTGGAGAGTAAAGAGACTACTAGGCTTGGGTTCTAACTATCAGCAGTATACACTCCTGGTGTGTCGTCAGGACACAATGAACGAGGAAACTGGAGCTTCTTTCCAAAGTGTATTTGAAATTAGTCTAAAAATAACAAAACATAACCGCATAAGCAAAACAGGTTCACAAATAAATCGGACACTTCTTAATCGAGAATAACAGCAGTTTCATTATAATCTAAATAATGGCTGTAGTTTTCAATATGCAGAGGATGCAATTAGAGACAATATAACTATTGATCTGGTTCCACAAAATGGTTTCAGTATTAATCTATTAATAAATCCAGGTTCATTAAACTGTGCATCAATTCTGAAATAACATCATCAAAAGGTAGCAATACTGGTTAATCCTTACACAGTATCAAGACATAACCAATTACTATGTAAACTGTAACATCAAACTCTGTATTTTACATTTTACAGAAATTACATATCATATCTTGTTTATCTATCGAATGTGAATTGTTACATGCCCATACATGCCTGTGTAAACAACAGTGTTAAATAATACACTTCAAACACATTTAGAAGATATGCAAACTGAAGAGAACTTACTTTATGGTCATGAACTAACACTTTGAAACCCCAAACGCCGACAAACAACCAAAATAACAGAAAGGAAAAACTTCAGTGCGCAGTTGAGTATTAACTTGAGTGCGCAGCTGCTGTTCTCTCCATAATAGTACAAGCAGTCATCAGACACTCAACAATTCAGACTCTGGGTAGATTATGTGGCAAGGAAACATCTGGCCGCCCCATGAGCAAGTGGTTTGGGGTCACTGGGTCAATGTCTGCAACATCCGAAGATAAGCACCCTAAAGGCTTTGAGTTAATAATAGCTTCTACCTCTAGGAGGACTGTCAGCAGGACTTCTTAAGGAACGGACTAAGCTCCCACAGTAGTATAAAGGGCTGACTTTACAGATCGTACCTTTCTCTCTCACACTCCTCCGAAATGTGGGGTTGCTGGAGGATTTAAATGAAATTGTATCCTCTGCCGAGCAAGCTGTTTCTGTAAGTCAGGAGCCATTTCAGCGAAGGCTTCTCTCAGCTCTCTTTCACCCCCTTTGAAGTTTGTTCCCCTGTCTGACCACAGTTCCACTTGTGTTCCCCTTTGTGCAACAAACTGCCTAAAGGCCATCAGGAAGGAATCAATATTCATGGTACTGAGGAGGTCACCGCTCTAGTAACGCTGCAATGCTGACATTCTGGACACCCATGCTGGTGCCGACGAATGGCTTCACGGCCACGAATAATCCAATAATGGCGTCAGATTTCGGCAAACACATGCTCAGCTCCTGGATGATGTAGCTTGGAATCATAATGCTTAATCAGTACACAGGTGACCGTATGATGAGTGTCCAATACAATGGGGTGTAAGGTACATTCTTCTATGGACTCAGCTCTCCTCAATCGACCTACCACTCGGATTAAACCACTAAATCTGTCCAGCTCAGCAGCTAAGGTAAGAAGGTTACTGTCAGCAGACAGACTGGCTTCCCTTTCTCCAAATGTTGATAGTCATTGGGAAAAGACTCTTGCTGTACTCGCTTGAGAATAAAGATCTCAGATTGATGATAATCGTTTGCATCGGGAAAGGAATCAGAGGTAGAGTTTACCGGAATTTCCTTAGCAGTGGCATCCAGGAGTTCTTGCCAGGTGTGATAGTTCCAAGCATCCGGAATACTGCATCGGTGTGGTTCTGCAGTGGTACCGCAAAAGGCAGACTTCTGTAGCTCTGTGGGGTCATCTGCCAGGTCTGTTCCTGGCATTAATGACCAGGTGGCTGGATCTTGGAGTAAAAAGGGAGGTCCTTGAGACTATCTATTCATCCCTGAAAGAACATTCAGTGGTCTGCCTCTTGTGAGGTCATCGGCAGGATTGCTGGCAGAATCCACATAGCGCCCAGAACAATTTCCTGTTAGTTCCTGGATTTCAGCTACTCTATTGCAAACAAAAACATTGTAATGGCAGGATTCCGACTTCAGCCAGGTAAGGACAGTGGAGAAGTCTGCCCACAACACCGTGGTCTCAATCTGCAAGGTCAGTTCCCTCTGAAGCAATCTGGCTAACTGAGCAGCCACAAGAGCTCTACAAAGTTCCAATCGAGGAATGGAATGAGAACGTTTGGGTACTACTCGGGATCGAGCTACCATGAAAGACAGGTACACTTGGCCTCTTTTGTCAGTGGTCCTCATGTATGCCACAGCTCCATATGCCTGTTCTGAAGCATCTGAAAAGATGTGGACTTCATGTATGGCACCATCCTTCTCCACCTCAGGAAGGACATAAGTCCTAGGGAGGTCGATGCTTGGTAGGTACTGAAGTTCATTTTCCCAGACGCGCCATGACTGTAAGAGTTCAGGTGGTAAGTTTGGATCATCCCAACCCCACTGCTTATTCCATTGCTGCCTAATGATGACCTTGGCTTGAGTAGTGTATGGCAAAAGAAGTCCGAGAGGGTCATTCTGAGTGGCTAGGACCTTGTAGATGTTCCTGAGGGAGGGAGTCTTATACACGACAGGTTGGCTCTTGAATGACAGTCTATCAGTCTGCCAGTTCCAGTGTTGACCAAAGGTTGACTCTGATATGTCGGTCTTGTCTTGAGCTAACCAAAGTTCCAAGCTCTCAGCTTGAGCTTCTGTGGGTAAGTGACTTAGAAGTCTGGGAACATTGCTGGCCCACTGTCGTATCTAAAATCCAGCTGTAGAAAGCATCTCTCTCAATCCATCAACCAGTTACCTCGCCGCTTCAGGAGTTCTCAGACTCTGAATGCATTGTCCACATAAAAACATTTCTCTACTTAGAACCTGATGGACTCATCAGCCACACTGTGCTCTGTCACCATGGCGCTGCAGAGCATAAGTGGCACAGCACGGACTGCATGCAGTGCCAAATGGTAACACCTGCCATTCGAAAACTTTAGGTGGTTCCTCCACTTTCAGATCATGCCACAGGAAACGCAGTAGGGGACCATCTTCAGGAATCAGGCGGACCTGATGGAACATTGCCTTGATGTCACCACTTACTGCGACCGGATGCTCCCTAAATCTGATGAGCACACCTAACAATGATGCGCCAATTGTAGGGCCAGGCAGCAGAGACTGGTTGAGACTCTGCCCATGATATTGGTGGGAACAGTTGAAAACAACATGAGATTTCCCATCATGACTGACAATGTGGTGAGGTATATTCCAACATTCCTCAGTATGTTGTTTCTTTATTTACTTCCTGGACTGCTTGAGCTTCTCCATCTCAGCTCTGTAGATCTCTACTTTCATCGTATCCTTCAACAAACATTTCTCAATACTGCGCAAGTTAGCCATGACTGACTCCTTAGAGGCATGCAACTTGGGCATATCTTTCTGCCATAACAAGGGTGTTGCAAGTCGAAGAATGGCATTGACTTCTGTGTGGATGGTCTTAGTTTCGAGTAACTTTAAAGCCTCCTGATCTTGTTTGGATCAAGTCACCTTTTTCTCATCTCTGTGTGGAACAGCTTCCATCTGCCAGAGTCTTTGGACATTCTTAAAGAGCTCATCTTGAGGTGGAAGGACCAATGTCAGCAGGCATTGTTGGGAGGATGCAGGCCGCCAAATGCAAATGTATCTAAAGTGCGGTCTTCATAATGAACATGGATAGGTACTACCTCAATAAGCTTATCCTTGTTAGTAACCAAACAACCACACTCTTGTGGTAATATATGGAAACTAAATAATAGACTTTTATCAAATTATTTTTTTTGCAAACAAATAAAATCCCTCTGCCTAAAAGTAAAAGGAATGGGTTTGTCAAATAAAGGGAAGTGGGAATGGTTTAAATTTGAAACAAAGAGGTTGGCAATTAAAATGGGGAAAAGCATGTCAAAAACAAGTGAACTAAAACAGAAAGAAATACTGATAAGGATTAACATACTCTGTGGTAAAACTAATGCTTCGGAGGAAGAACTAACTGAGTTGAGCTCCCTTCAAAAACAGTTTGATGAAATTTATTTAGAAAAAGCAAGTGGAGCCTTTGTACGATCCAGGGCTAGATGGATCAAAGAAGGTGAAAGAACACAACGTATTTCTATAGCTTAGAAAAATCTAGACAATCTAAAAAAAGAATTTGCAAATTTAAAAAAAAATGACATAGTCATAGAAGACCCTAGCCAAATAAATGAAGAAATTCAACTCTTTTACTCTGACTTGTATAGCTCAAATTTCCACAAAGAGGACTGTGAATCCTTTTTTACTCAGATTAAGAGTAATATTAAAAGGATTGGGGAGAATGACAAAATAAGGTTAGAAGACAAAATAAACTTGCAAGAAACAGAAAATGCCCAAAAAAAAAAAAAAAAGAAAAAAATGGGAAGTCACCTGGAATTGATGGCTTGACCTCTGAATTTTTTTATTTTTTTTGGGAAGATATCAAAGAATTGTTATTGAATTTATTTATAGAATGTATACAAGAAGGATGTCTTACTCCAACAATGAAAACTGGTATAATAACTCTACTCCCCAAAACAAAAAAAGATATATAAAATTTAGACAATTGGAGACCTATTACGTTGCTCTGCAACGATTATAAGTTATTAGCGTTAATATATGCAGAGAGATTGAAAATAGTAATTGATAAAATAGTAGATGAAACTCAGTCTGCGTTTATAAAAGGTAGAAGTTTACATAATAATGTGAGATTAATATTGGACATGCTGGACTATCGGTCTATTTTGGAATCAGAAAGCCTGATTTTATTTATAGACTATTTCAAAGCTTTCGATTCTATAGAACACGATTTTTTATTTTCTAAGTTTGAAAATTTTGGATTCGGAAAACATTTTTGTTCAGTGATCAAAATGTTCTATAATGATATCTACAGTTATGTCTCCTTAAACCCAGGACTAAAACCTAGAATAAACATAACTTGCGGAATAAGACAAGGATGTCCAATTAGTCCCAAGTTGTTAATTTTATGTACACAGCTACTAGCATATCTGATATTAAATCATCCAAATTTTCATGGTATACATTTTTTTGATTACGAATTTCGACTCAGTCAGTTTGCAGACGACACTCTCTTCTTCCTTAGGGATAAGTCAATGGTGAGCAATGCATTGCAAATAATTTAAATTTTTTCCAAAGCTTCAGGTCTTCGTTTAAATATGAAAAAGTGTGAACTACTTGCGTTATATGACTGTATAGATACAGAATTAATGTCAATCGCTGTTAAAAAAGAAGTTAAATATCTTGGAGTTAAGATGGTTAAAGATGAAAAACAAAGAGAGGAAATTAACATGAAAGAAAAAATTGATCAAATACAAGTATCCTTAAACCACTGGCTTAGTAGAGATCTTTCTATTTTTGGGCGTAACTTATTGTCCAAGGCTGAGGGTATATCCAAACTGATTTATGTCAATCTCTTTACATTGCTCCAAAGAACGTGAGGAAAATTAACTCTATTACATATAAATTTATCTGGAGAAATAAATCTCAGTTGGTTAAGGAGTATAATAGGGGGGGTATCAAAACAGTGGATTTTGAGGCAATGTTAGGAACATTTAAAATAAAGTGGTTGAAAGAGTTTCTATTGAAGCCGGATTCAATATGGTTTCACATTCCAAAAAGTATTTTCAAGAGGTTTGGTGGGTTAAACTTTCTTTTGAAATGTGACTGAAATTTCTAAAATACCTTTTAAATTATCTGAGTTTCATAAACAAGTTTTTTGTGTTGCACACACAGAAGAGGCGGAGACTTCTGGTGGCACATACTGTATGTTGTTTTATTGCTGTATACTGTCTGCAGAAACACATAAACAGAGAGATAAAGTAGTAATCTTTCAATAGAGGGTTTTCACGACGCGTCATCAACCCGGAAGTCGGCCATTTTGGAGGCACTGAACGTAAACAGTGCCATTGAACTGAATGGACTCGCAAATTTGGCTGATTATTGCTTCTGAAAAATGGTCAAGTTTTGGTCTGTACTCATTGGTCGCACCGAGAAAAAACATTTCTAGTTCTACAGACTGCCAAAAGTTAAAGAGAAGAGTGCAAAAAACTGATGAAAGATGGCGTTTGAGGTAGAGAGAGGCACAGCATCAGCCACATGTGTAAATGAAGCATTATCTATGGCTACATTTTTGACGTAAAATAGTTAACTATGGGTACATACACACTGTCAATCCGATTATCTTTGTATCCGTTTGGAATATTATCTAAAATGATGTCCGCGCTGTATTGCAACTGTTCAGGTCCGATTTGTGTGTCCACGCAGCTCTTTGACAACACGGCAATGATGTTGCGTTGATGGAGGGGTATTGCATTTGCAATATAAATGTTTTCTTATTTAAATTTGACGCGTCTTTGCATTGACTTAACATTAAAATCACTCGCGCCTGACGCGCTATTCGCGTCTGGTCTGAACGCACCTTTCAGTGCGTGTCCTGTCCACTACAGCGGCAAAAGTCCGCTCAGTGCGCATGGCATCACTGTAACGTCTCCGCTTTGGGGTGTGTCTGTTGCAAGTGTGTTTAATCTAAGTTTTTTTTTCAACACACGGACAGTGGTTAAGGCGGCTCTGGCCGCGCTGGACTAAGTTACTGCGTCTCGAGCTGCAGAACTGTAGGAGGCTGGTAAGTTACTGTTTGCACAACTCTTTTTCCGCGCCGGTTTCAAAATACTTTTTAAAAACAATAATTTTCTGCTCGTCCGGCACTTTGCAACAACACAGCCTTGTTTCGGCAGCGACTTTCAGCATGTTCCCTATAACAACGTCTGATGTTTACATTTTACGTGGCGTGAGAAAGTCACATAAACCACTCGAAAGAGCGTTCAGACTGGTGGATTTCCTTATAAGTGATTTGAATAGGATATTAAACCACATATGGATGTATAGCTTGAAACGGATTTCATGTGCTTTTTTTTGGACTGACAATCTGAACGTAAGTTAGTCAATGTCGGGATATGAAATAAAAGTAAGGACTAGTTAGAGAAGCTAGCTCGTTCAGATCTTTACCACATATTACCTTAAGTTTGTCAAAATGTTGAGCTCTTTCCTGCTTTAAGTCCTTCTCTATATGATTTTGCAGCTTCCATGTGTTGTTCCCGTGGTTTAGACATCAGAAATTAGTGTAACAATGTGTTCAGTAGTACATAAACAGTGCAATCCATGCCGTTGTTTACATCCGAGTACCTCCAATATGGCCGCGCATCCGGGTAACTGAGCAAATCGTGACGTAGGTGAAAACCCTCTATTGTGTATCAGTGTCTGCCAGAGTGGCTTCTTCATATATAAATTAAGCTCTATGTCCTGCGGCTCATGATCACCCTCTAGCGTCACCCGCCAGCGTCTACAGGTCTAAGTGATGTTCAAGTTGGCATAATTATACAGTATTATATACAATTATATTTTAATATTCATTTAAGTAAGAACCATATTTAACAAATGATAAGTAATAATATTAATGAAAACAATACAAACATGACTGACTACTTGAGTCCATACCACTACACCCTCCCCCACTTAAAAAAAACAATGTTCTTCGACATTTTACCACAACTTTAGAACAGTTGTTTTCAGGCTGACCCATTCATTGCTGCAAGAAAAGGGGGGTTCAGTAACTATTGTGCTACAATCTCTAACTATTGCACTGTAAAATGTATCTGACTATTCCTACCAGCAATGTTAGCATATATGTAAACAGTTACATCTTAATTAGATGAGTCTTTACCTGTAATCAGACTCCATAATATTCGGCCACTTATTCACTTTACTTTACAGGTCACAGTTCTCCAAACTCAGGTATGTATTCTTTTTATTTCCTCTTTCTACATTTTTTTCTGATATTTGATTGTCTTTAGTTTACCATCCTGTTGTTTATTAAAGTCCACAGCCTCCACAGATTCTGACCAAAGGCAGGCTGGAAGTTGATATCCTTTAGAACTACATTTCTCCGCACCACTGTCGGTTCTCCCAGTTCATTATATGTCAACATCTTTGGCTGATGTCTCTGTCTTTGCGGGTAAGTGCATGACTGTGGTACCTCCAGTTCACTCACAGAATCGCGATCCCCCTCTTCAGAATCGCTGTTCTCCTGTAGAACATTCTCCTCCTCCGTTCCTGTGACATCTGCATTCTCTCCCTCTCCAGCATCAGGTTGGTATTCAGGTAAATACTCATCCATCATAGCCGGTTCAAATGTTTCAGCTTCACGATTCAGTGTGGTGAGCTTTGCACTGTGTTCAGTACGGCGCAGAAATTTACAGCATAGTTCATATCTTTCATCATCATCATCACTGCCTGAGTCTAGGTCGTCTTGTTGTTCTTGCATTTTCCTGTTCTTAACACTGTGCTTTCTTTTTTGTGTTTGGCTGTCTTTTGTGTCTGGCTTTTCTACAGGTAAACTGTCACAGGGCAGCAGGAGGTTTCTGTGCACCACCCGATTCTGTCCTCCTTTCTCTGGTCTGATCTCGTACACTGGTCCATCAGGGCTTTTCCGACTTATCACCGTGTACACACAATCTTCCCAGTGTGAGCGCAGTTTACCTGGTCCTCCTCTTTCGCTTAGGTTTCTGAGTAAGACTCTGTTGCCAGGCAAATGCTCAATGCCATGAATTTTCTTGTCATAATATTTTTTTCCTCTCAAGGCCTCTTTTCTTGCAGTCTTTGATGCGATATCATAGGCTTACTGTATCCGTGTTTGCCAGTTTGCAACATACTCTGCATAATTCTGCTGTTTCTCATTCACCTGCAGATTGAACATGAGATCGATGGGGAGCCGGGGTGAATGTCCGAATAGCAGATAATATGGAGATAAGCCAGTTGCTTCAGAACGGGTGCAGTTGTATGCATGCACCAATTTGGACAGCAAATTTTTCAGTCAGCCTTCTTAGTATCACTCAGTGTCCTGAGCATGGACAAGAGCGTCCTGTTGAACCTTTCAACTTGCCCGTTGCCCATTTGGTGATATGGGGTTGTGTGAGACCCACGCACACCGCAAACCTCTTGCAACTGATCCATCAGGTGATTCTCAAATTCTCTTCCCATGTCGTGGTGGATTTTTTCAGGGAAGCCAAACTTGAGGGCAAAATCACCAAAGACGTGTTGTACCACAGTTCTTGTGGCGTAAGCCTGGGCAAAACGTGTAAAATGGTCCATCACTACAAGTATGTACTCGTAACCATTTTTGCACTTCTCGAGGTGGAGAAAGTCAATGGACACAAGCTGGAAAGGGTAGGTGGTTTGAATTGTAACCAATGGGGCTTTTGTAGTCTTATGAGGTTTTTTTCTTTTCAGGCACTCACATACACACGTCACAAAGTGCTCTGTCTCTTTTTGCATATGGGGCCAATAGAATCTTTCACGAATTAGACTTAGAGTCCGCTCTGTTCCAAGATGCCCCATCTCTTGATGCAACTCTCTGTAAACCGGTTGATGATGTTCTTTCGGTAGAATGAATTCGGTAGCTGGTTTCTCTTTCCTGCTTTTCTGTACAGGACTCCTTCATCACTCAAGTGCAGTCGTGTCCACTGTTTCAAAAGGAATCTGGTCTCCTGGCATTCTTTTTTGAGAGTGCGGCCGAATGGACGACTGTTATTCTTTTTGTACTCCAGGACACGGCTGATAACTTGGTCTTTCTCTTGGGATTGTTTGATCTGCTCCTGTGACAGACACAGATTAGTGGGAAGTGAGATGTTGTCTTCCACCAGATGTACAGCTTGTAAGTGAATTCCACTTGTCCACAGAGGAGCATCCTTCAACGTTAAAACCACACCCTGCACTGCAGCACTTATCACATCTTGGTTTATCTCCTCTGTGCACAGTTTCATGTACTGGTCAATGTCAAGTGGCATCCTCGACAAGCCATCTGCATCTGCAATCTGCCAGCTCTGCGACCCAACGGTGCCCTGTTGCATTGAGTTAGGCTGTTGTCAAAATATACGTTAAGGGTTTATTATCTGTGTAGATTTCGAAATGTGGAGCATGAAACAAATAATCCCTAAAGTGTTCACAAATGGCCCACTTAAGAGCGAGGAATTCTAGTTTTCCTGAATGCATGTGGTAGTTTTTCTCCGGTGGTGTGAGAGTCCTTGACCCATATGCAATCACTGACATCTCCCCATTTTGTTTTTGATACAGGACTGCCCCCAAACCATCCTGTGACGCATCACAATGGAGAACAAACGGTAAAGTCAGATCAGGATAAGCAAGGATTGGTGGCTCTATTAAGTAGTCAATCAGTGTGTTCAACACATCTTGATGAGTCTGTGTCCAAGGTATGGGTGTGTTGGGAGATGACTGCCCTTTTGACTTAGTACTGACTCTTCTTTTCTTTCCCTTAGGCTCAGCAGGTTCTGTGCTTTGAGGTGGTGTCACTATGAGCTGATAGAGAGGTCTTGCCAGGCGAGAGAAATTCAGTATGTAAGTCCTATAATAGGAGAGGAATCCCATCATTTTTCTCAGATCTCCCACTGTAGCTGGTTTTCGGAGCTTCAGGGCCTGTACCGGGGCTATTTCAGTTGGATCCATGTCAATCCAGTCAATGTTCCTGGCCCCAGGAGCTCCTTAATCGGTCTGAAGGTGGTATGTGGTAAGTGTCGTTCTCTCCAGTCTGCGTTGATAATACTGGCTTGGGCTCCTGTGTCCCATAAGGCTTCAACTGTGACATCATTGAGGCGTCAGTGGACCAGGCACCTTTTTTCAATGATGTTCAAAAGTTTAGGCGTAGCAAGGGATAGTAACTTATCAACAGAATTGGTCACATCTGGGTGAGTAGCAGGTTGAATGTTATTTTCTTTACTGTCTTGCTTGCTTTGTACAGATCTGGATGTCTGTCGCGCTTCTGAACTCGTCTGGGACCCGATGGCAGAATGGACTACTGGGGGGTCCAGCTCAGCAGTCCCCTCCCCTTTCCCGATGCCGGCCTCCTTTGTCGACAGCCCCGTGACAAATGTCCATCTTGTCCGCAGCGATAACAGTGCCTGCACTCTTCACCTCTTTGGGCCTCCTGGCATGAATGGCAGCCTTTGGGTCTCCTCTCAGTTCGAAGTGGAGTCATGGGTGGGTGAAACTGTGATCTGGTCGCTTCCATTGTCTCTCTGAACATTTTGGTAATTTCCATGACGTTTGCTCTGAGGTCTTGCTCTCTAAGAGGCTTTTGAGTCACTGCTTTCTTTAACTTTGTTTGTCTCTCCAATTCCAGATTAGCAGCTTCAACGATTTTCTCAATCAACACTTCATCTGCTATTTTAGGATCATTGAGTTATGGTTTGACTTGGAACTTAACTGCATCATTTAGAAGGCCTGTCTCCACAGAGCGAAGAAACTTTCGTTGGATGAGCTCCGGGCTAAACTGTTCTCCATCCTGCTCATCTCCAGATGTCCAAAGTAGTTTCTCCCTCAGTTCAATGACTCGGAACAGGAAACTTTGAGCAGACTCCTTGGGTTCCTGAGAGATGTTTATGAGCCTGTGCAGTAGATCAGATGAAGAGTCTATTTTATAATTGTCCTCTGAGGATGGTCTTTAATGTGGAAAGTGTGAGGTCTCGCTTAATTTCAAGGAGTTCCCTGAGGGGAAGGCCAGGACTCACTGCTCTGATAACTGCTTCAATGATTTCTGCATCTGCATACCCCTTCCTCACTCCTGATTCGATCTGGTTGTTGAGGCTTGTGTATGACAATTTTTCCTTTTGGCCAGCCTCTCCAATCTGTCCGAAGACTCGGAATTCCCTCCTCAGAGTAACTTCTGGAATCGGTTCGTGTCTTGTGACTTTTCACACTCATTTCCTCTTTTCCTTTCTGATGTTTTTCTTCAAGTAGCCCAATCTGTTCCTCTAATGCACGACGGGCATTTGCATGTGTCTGTTGTAGTTCTGCATACTCTTTCCTTAGCTTCTCTATCTCAGCCTGGGTTACTGGTGACTCTTTGAGCTCGACTGGTTTCTTAAGGGACTCGATGAAACACAGAAGTTCATTAAGGCTCTCTGCATATTGCCCCTCTTCTAAACTTTCCTCAATTTCATCCAACGTTCCCTCTGCCAGCCTTATCAGCGCTCGCCTCGTTTGGCCTGAGAAACCTTTACCCGATGGCTCGCTGCACTTTAGATGGAGGCAGACTTTTATAAGTTCAGGCTTCTCAAACATCAGAAACTTGGAACTAATGCAGTCTTGAAGTTCTTCCATTTTTTTCTTGGTTTGAATTCCGTCTTTTTAATATACTTTATACAATTCTCTTTATTGATGAATCTTCTGTTGTTTCTAGGTTCGTCTCAGGGAGGAACTGTCTCTCTCACTTCCAATCAGCAGTTCTCAGCAGTTATTGCTGTATACTGTCTGCAGAAATACATAAACAGAGAGAGAAAGTAGTAATCTTTCAATTGTGTATCAGTGTCTGCCAGAGTGGTTTCTTCATATATAAATGAAGTTCTATGTCCTGCGACTCATGATTACCCCCTAGCGTCACCCGCCAGCGTCTACAGGTCTAAGTGATGTTCAAGTTGGCATAATTATACAGTATTATATACAATTATATTTTAATATACATTTAATGTAAGAACCATATTTAACAAATGATAAGTAATAATATTAATGAAAACAATACAAACATGACTACTTGAGTCCATACCACTACATTTGCATCATGGGAGGATGATATTTACCCATAACTTTACGGTCCGTGTATCTTTAGTCATTTGATTTTCCATTTTAAAAGAAATAAAGATAAATGAGAAACAGTTTGATTTTCGTTTTTTCGTTTTGTTTAAGAAACGGAAAACGAAAATTTTGCTGGATTTTTCGTATTTTTGTTTATGGTCAAAAATGAGATTATGCTTTAATATTTGTTTGAATGTGTAGGCGGTGCTGAAACGCCCCTTTCATCCTTCTGTTCTGCACCAACAAGCAGCAACGAGAGCTCAGTTCATCTTCAACAGGAGAGAAGCGGCAGACAGCAGAGCTTATTAATCCTGTCGATTCTTTGCTAGTGGTGCTTGCAAGATATATATATATATATATATATAAATATATATATATATATAAATATAATAAAAAAATATATAATATATATATTTTTTTTTATTATTGACAAAACAGAAATTACTTTATGACATTTGAATTTTACTGTAGACCTATATGCTCTACAACGACATGAAATATGCTGATTTTTAGCCTACTAATTTTATTCTATGCCTATTTAAGAAAAACCTCACAGGTAGCCTAACATGTTTTCATTCACTATTACATACAGCAACTGAAGCTTTATCTTGTAGAGTGTAGTCTGCTGCACTTCTCCATACTATCCATCCCGATAGCAGAGGAAAGAGCTTCAGCTCCGTCAGTTTTGGTCATAAGACACCCTAAATAACATGAAAACTTTACAAAACTCAACACGACCTGCTTTCTGCCATCTCAGTCTACAACCCGAATTCCAGAAAAGTTGGGACGTTTTTTAAATTTTAATAAAATGAAAACTAAAAGACTTTCAAATCACATGAGCCAATATTTTATTCACAATAGAACATAGATAACATAGCAAATGTTTAAACTGAGAAAGTTTACAATTTTATGCACAAAATGAGCTCATTTCAATTTTGATTTCTGCTACAGGTCTCAAAATAGTTGGGACGGGGCATGTTTACCATTGTGTAGCATCTCCTTTTCTTTTCAAAACAGTTTGAAGACGTCTGGGCATTGAGGCTATGAGTTGCTGGAGTTTTGCTGTTGGAATTTGGTCCCATTCTTGCCTCATATAGATTTCCAGCTGCTGAAGAGTTCGTGGTCGTCTTTGACGTATTTTTCATTTAATGATGCGCCAAATGTTCTCTATAGGTGAAAGATCTGGACTGCAGGCAGGCCAGGTTAGCACCCGGACTCTTCTACGACGAAGCCATGCTGTTGTTATAGCTGCAGTATGTGGTTTTGCATTGTCCTGCTGAAATAAACAAGGCCTTCCCTGAAATAGACATTGTTGGAGGGAAGCATATGTTGCTCTAAAACCTTTATATACCTTTCAGCATTCACAGAGCCTTCCAAAACATGCAAGCTGCCCATACCGTATGCACTTATGCACCCTCATACCATCAGAGATGCTGGCTTTTGAACTGAACGCTGATAACATGCTGGAAGGTCTCCCTCCTCTTTAGCCCGGAGGACACGGCGTCCGTGATTTCCAACAAGAATGTCAAATTTGGACTCGTCTGACCATAAAACACTATTCCACTTTGAAATAGTCCATTTTAAATGAGCCTTGGCCCACAGGACACGACGGCGCTTCTGGACCATGTTCACATATGGCTTCCTTTTTGCATGATAGAGCTTTAGCTGGCATCTGCTGATGGCACGGCGGATTGTGTTTACCGACAGTGGTTTCTGAAAGTATTCCTGGGCCCATTTAGTAATGTCATTGACACAATCATGCCGATGAGTGATGCAGTGTCGTCTGAGAGCCCGAAGACCACGGGCATCCAATAAAGGTCTCCGGCCTTGTCCCTTACGCACAGAGATTTCTCCAGTTTCTCTGAATCTTTTCATGATGTTATGCACTGTAGATGATGAGATTTGCAAAGCCTTTGCAATTTGACGTTGAGGAACATTGTTTTTAAAGTTTTCCACAATTTTTTTATGCAGTCTTTCACAGATTGGAGAGCCTCTGCCCATCTTTACTTCTGAGAGACTCTGCTTCTCTAAGACAAAGCTTTTATAGCTAATCATGTTACAGACCTGATATCAATTAACTTAATTAATCACTAGATGTTCTCCCAGCTGAATCTTTTCAAAACTGCTTGCTTTTTTAGCCATTTGTTGCCCCCGTGCCAACTTTTTTGAGACCTGTAGCAGGCATTAAATTTTAAATGAGCTAATTAAGTGGATTAAAGTGTAAAATTTCTCAGTTTAAACATTTACTACGTTATCTATGTTCTATTGTGAATAAAATATTGGCTCATGTGATTTGAAATTCCTTTAGTTTTCATTTTATTAAAATTTAAAAAACGTCCCAACTTTTCCGGAATTCGGGTTGTACATGAACTTCTTTCTGAAACGTCAGAAATTAACCATGTTTATGCATCAGACGAACCATGTCTAGCTGGACATGTCTACTTTTAAAATAAGCCATTTAAATAGAAAAGTAATAATAATAATTTTATGTTTAGGCCTATGTAATTCATATGAAACCAAGAGAGGTGCAGTGTTTCCAGTCTGAACTCATTATCTGTAATGATGTCACACCATCACTATATTCATACTGTCATCTACGGAATTCGTGAATTCAGTTCATAATTCTAAGTAGGCTATAGCCTATTTAAAGCAGACTAATTATGGGGAAAACTTAACTTATTTTATTATAAATTTTATTATAAATGTGGGTTGGATTTTTCCCATTATTTTTTTTTCTGAATGGCCTAGAATAAATTAAGTAGGCAAAAAAATTGTAGTATATTTTATTCCATGTCGTTGTAGATCACAGGCTAAAGTAAAATTCAAATACCGTTTTTTGAATAAAGTTGTCAAGTCTGCTTTGTCAATAACATGCAGCAGCTTGAAAATATCATATTATTTTTTTTATAATTATTATTATTTTATCTTGCAAGCACCACTAGCAAAGAATCGGCAGGATTAATAAACTCTGCTGTCTGCCGCTTCTCTGCTGTTGAAGATGAACTGAGCTCGCAGAATACAGAAGAGTTGAAAGGGGCATTTCAGCGCCGCCCACACATTCAAATAAATTTTAAAGCATAATCTCATATTCTCAACTAAATACTAATAACATTATAAACAAAATATAACACTGTATAACAATCACATTATTTTTTTTAACAAACACGTTAACAACTACCAGTTAGATTGCATTGATTGTCTTTTACTGACTTGACTTATGTAACATAGTCTTTCAAGTAAGCTGGAGAACGTCTCTCTCTTGCAGACCTTCTCAAATTCGTGGGATGGTTCGTTTCTTTTTCTACAACAGTCAATTCTAACGATTGTTCTTTCTCCTGGGCAGACATCTCCTGGTCTGCAGGTGTATTGACAACATCCGCACTAGGCAATGCAGAAGTGTCACCATCCTGTTCACTCTCTGTGGGTAGTATAATCTCAAGCATCTCATCTGTACTACGATTTCTTATTTGGTCCACATGTCTTTTCACAGTTTGTCCATGCCCCAGAGCAGTCTTATATGAAAGAGGTCCTGTACAACATTCCACTACTGCAGGAATCCATTTAGGTCCACCAGCATAATTCCTCACGTACACTGAATCTCCAACTTCAAAACTTCGGAGTTTGCATCTGTTGTCATGGCCTTCTTTTTGTTTCTGCTGTTTTTTCAGAACTTTGAACTTCACATCAGGAATAAGTAAATCAAATGTGGATCTCAACTTCCGTGACATTAGCATTTGAGCAGGTGATAACCCAGTTGTTGCATGAGGAGTGATTCTATAATTAAATAAGAATCTTGCTACTCTTGTCTCCACAGTGTCACCTTTCATCTTTTTCACCCCCTCCTTAAAAGTTTGAACAGCCCGTTCAGCTAGGCCGTTTGAAGAAGGATGATAAGGAGCTGAGGTTATATGTTGAATACCATTTCTCTCCATGAACGTTTCAAACTCATTACTGGTAAAACATGTTCCGTTGTCTGACACTAACATTTTAGGTAATCCATGTGTACTGAAACACATTCTCAATTTCTCAATTGTAATTTGGGAAGTGGCCTGCATAACAGGATAAACTTCCATCCACTTGGAATGAGAATCTACCAGAATGAGGAACATTCTTCCTAAGAAGGGCCCTGTGTAGTCTACTGTACATGAAGTCTTTCCCAGGGTGAGCCTGGCCACTCCCACGGGTGCAAAGGAGCTTGAGCAGGTGCCTTTCTGAAACTTTGACACACCTCACATTTCTGAACCACTCTCTCTACATCCAGGTACATTCCAGGCCACCACATGTATGATCGGGCCAATCCTTTCATTCTGGACATGCCGGAATGAGTCTGATGTAACTGTTTCAATACAGCCACTCGACCTTGCGATGGTATGACTATTCTCGCTCCCCAAGTCACACATCCATCTTTGACACTGAGAGCATCTCTCCTGTGATGGTACGGTAACACATGTGGCTCTACTTTCTCAGGCCAACCCTTTAAGAGGTACTCATGTACCATGGAGAGTGTTATGTCATGTGATGTCCACTTCCAAATTTGTGCTGCACTTACAGGCGAATCGTCCATTAAATCCATCATCAGCACTTGATCATTAGTGTCATCAGGTTCTCCCTCACCTGGCACTGGAAGTCTACTCAGCGCATCAGCATTTTGGTGGTACTTTCCTGGCTTGTAAACAATGTTATACTGATATGCTTGTAACATAAAAGCCCACCTTTGCACTCTGGGTGAACCCATTTGAGGAATTGCTTTTGTTTCATTAAACAAATGGATCAAAGGCTTATGATCAGTGCAAATTGTAAATGCACGACCATACAAATACTTGTGAAATCTATGGATGCCAAAATCACAGCCAAGCCTTCTTTGTCCAGTTGTGAATAACGTTTGTCCGCAGGCGTTAATGTCCTAGACATGAACCCAAGAGGTTTCTCCACCCTCTCTCCTTTTATATGCTGCGAGAGCACTGCACCAACCCCATAGGGTGAAGCGTCACAAGCCAAAAATAGTTCTGAATCTGATGAATAATGTGCTAGCACCTCTGCTGATTTTAGTAGAGCTTTAGATTTTATAAAAGCTTCTTGCTGGGGCCTTTTCTCCACATCCACTGAACATCTTTTCTCAGCAGCAGATGTAGGGGGGCCAGCAGCATTGACAGATTTGGCAGGAACTTGTTATAATAGTTAAGCAGTCCCAGGTATGCTTTAAGCTCTGTGACATTCCTTGGTTCTGGTGCTTCTTCAATGGCTTTCACTTTAATTCCCAAAGGATGTAGACCCTGTGCATCTACTCTGTGGCCTAAATATTCCACCTCATCTGCCAGGAACACACATTTTACTCGTTTCAGTCGCAAACCAGCTTCTTCCAGTCTCGACAGCACTTCATCCAGTGTCTTCAAGTGACTTTCTTGGTTTACGCCAGTCACCAATATATCATCCAGATAAACAACTAATCCAGGAATACCTTGCAACAATCCCTCCATTGTTCTCTGGAAGAAAGCAGGAGCTTAAGCAACTCCGAAGGGTAGACGATTATATGTGAATAACCCTTTTTGTGTATTTACTGTCAAGTATTTCTTGGAGCTTTCATCCATGATGATTTGTGGTATGCGTGACTCATGTCCAATTTTGTGAACTGCTTTCCTCCATCCAATAGAGCAAAAAGATCTTCCACACTAGGTATTGGATACTGTTCCAATGTTGACACTCTATTGACTGTGAGTTTGTAGTCACCGCATAATCTTATACTGCCATCTGGATTCAAGATAGGAACAACAGGAGCTGCCCACTCTGAATACTTAACAGGTGAGATGATCTTGTCCCATAGCAGTCGATTAATCTCTTCCTCCACCTTTGTTTTCAGGGCATAGGGCACCGATCTAGGTCTGAAAAACCGTGGTGTGGCATCAGTCGGCACGTGAAGAGTAGCAGTAGTACCCCTTAATGTCCCAAGCTCCTCTTTGAACCTCCTCATGCTTGGATAGCACCTGTTGCAATGTCATCACCTCTGACTGTATCAGCTTTATCTCACTCCATTGTAGTTGAATACCTGCTGCTGGTATTTTACTTGTACATCAGCCACACCCACTATCTCTACTGGCTCTCCTGTATAAGTTCTCAACTTGATTTTTGTACGTCTCAGTTTGGGAGCTTCTGAATTTTTCCAGATGTCCTTGTACATTCCCTCATTCATAAGACTGACACTACATCCTGTATCAATCTCAAAGTTTACAAGTCTGCCATTAACATGCAACTCAACATTGATGGGTTTCACTTTCTTCAATGCATCAGTTTTTACACATGCCAAAGTAAATCAGAATCAGAAAGAGCTTTATTGCCAAGTATGCTTGCGCATACAAGGAATTTGTTTTAGTGACATAAGCTTCCAGTACACAGAGACAACAACACACAGACCAAAAAAAAAAAAAAACATTACAAAAAAGGAGAATTACAAATTGGCAAATAAATAAGTGTATAAACAATTGTGCTATAAATGATAATGGAATAGGATTGAGTGAGATGCAGGAATGTTCTAGGATGGAGGGGTAACAAATAAATATAAGGATATTGCACATTTTTTGCATAAGCATAAGTTTAAGTGGGAAACATTTAACTGTTCATGAGTTAGATTGCCTGGGGGAAGAAACTATTCTTGTGCCTTGCTGTTCTGGTATTTGCGGCTCTGAGGCGCTGGCCAGATGGCAAAAGTTCAAAGATGGGGTGACTTGGATGTATGGGATCCAAAGTGATATTCTGAGCCCTTTTCCTCACTCTGGGTGTTTACAGTTCTTGGAGGGTGGGCAGTGGAGCACCAATAATCCTTTCAGCTGTCCGAACAGTTCTCTGTAGTCTTCTGATATCTGATTTTGTAGCTGAACCAAACCAGACAGTAATTGAAGTACACAGGACTGACTCAATGACGGCTGAGTAGAACTGTTTCAGCAGCTCCTGTGGCAGGTTAAACTTCCTCAGCTGGCGAAGGAAGTACAACCTTTGTTGGGCTTTTTCACAATGGAGTCAATGTGATTGTCCCACTTCATGTCCTGAGAGATGGTGGTTCCCAGGAATCTGAATGACTCCACTGCAGCCACAGTGCTGTTCATGATGGTGAGTGGGGAAAGTGTAGGAGGGTTTCTCCTAAAGTCCACAATCATCTCCACTGTTTTGAGCGTGTTCAGCTCCAGGTTGTTAAGACTGCACCAGACAGCCAGCTGCTCAACCTCTTGTCTGTAAGCAGACTCGTCACCGTCCTGGATGAGGCCGACTCTTCCTGAGTCTGACGAGCGCTCCCGCTCGCTTCCCCCGTCTGCGCGTCCTGAAGCGTTTGATCAGCGCCGCTGCTCCTCCGATAACAATGTTCAGTAAAACGTCTGTATAATAGAAATCCGGAAAAATATCATGTGGTGTGTTCTGCCGAATGTTCAGCAGTTCATCCCTGGGGAAACTGATCGTGTTTGTTAACAAAACAGTACAAACACTGGAGAGCCAAGCACTGAAGCAGCCATGTGCGGCGCCATCTTGGTTTCTCAAATGTTTCTTCAGGTTCATCACTCTCATTGAGGGGAAGTCGTGGCCTAATGGTTAGAGAGTCGGACTCCCAATCGAAAGGTTGTGAGTTCGAGTCCCGGGCCGGCAGGAATTGTGGGTGGGGGGAGTGCATGTACAGTTATCTCTCCACCTTCAATACCACGACTTAGGTGCCCTTGAGCAAGGCATCGAACCCCCAACTGCTCCCCGGGCGCCGCAGCATAAATGGCTGCCCACTGCTCCGGGTGTATGCTCACAGTGTGTGTGTGTGTTCACTGCTCTGTGTGTGTGTGCATTTCGGATGGGTTAAATGCAGAGCACAAATTCTGAGTATGGGTCACTATACTTGGCTGAATGTCACTTCACTTTCATTATTTTCACTTACACAGAATGCTCGATACGGACGCACATCTTTTCCTCCTTTTTCAGTTGATGCGTGTCCACTCTGTTGGCTTTTGTTGCGACAGGCTCTGGCGATATGTCCAATTTTCCTGCACACATAACATTTAATCCTTCTTAAATCTACATTCGTTGGCTTTGTGGTTTTTCCCACAGCATCTGTGACATTCTCTACTTTCTTTTTGTTCACCCGATTCTCCTCTTTTCCAGTGATCCGGTTTCCTCTCTTTAAACATGATGCTATTGCATGCCTGTACCCCGGATTTATTTTGTAAATCGAGCACATTTTTGCTTGCGGCTTCAGTGGCTACTGCAATTTTAAAAGCAGTCTCAAATGTCAGATTTGCTTCCGAAAGCAACCGTCTCTGAATCCGATCATCATCTATGCCACAAACAAGACGATCCCTCAGCATTTGGTCTAAAGTTGCTCCGTAATTACAATCTTGTGCTAAACAACGCAACTCAGCTACATACTCTGTCACAGTCTCTGTCGGCTTCTTCGTTCTTGAATCAAATTTAAATCTCTGTACAATCTCACTTGGCTTGGGATTGAAATGATTTTTTAACATCGTTATCAGTTGCTGATAAGTCTTTTCACTTGGTTTTGTAGGGCTCAGAAGATTTTGCATCACACTGTAAGTTTGTGGTCCCACAACACTTATGAGAATAGCTCTTTGCTTACCCTCATCTTCGATTCCATTAGCCACGAAACATTTCTCCACTATTTCCGAATACTCTTCCCATGTTTGAACTTTTGCATCAAATGCTGCTAGTGAGCCAATAGTTCCTGTAGCCATGGTTAATCTTCTTCTCTTTATCCTTTAGAACCTTCTGTTTTCCCCCACAAAATAGGTTTTCAGCACTCTGCTCCTTTCCACAATTTCAATCTGTTGTCAACACAGGCTTTCCGCTTCAACCTCGTCGCCAAAAATGTAATATCGTCCATATAAATCACCACCACAGGAATTGAGTTGAAGTTAATACTTTACTTTCTGTTTGCAACAGCTACAGCAACAGACATCAAACATTCCTTCCACATGGCACATCTTGTTCCACCCCTTTTTTCCCAAGATAGAACCCAACAACTTAGATATACAGATGACACCTAGTGGTTACTCCAGGATACTACAATACCCATAAACAAAAATACGAAAAATCCAGCTAAATTTTCGTTTTCCGTTTTTTAAACAAAACAGAAAAACGAAAATCAATCCGTTTCTCATTTATCTTTATTTCTTTTTAAGTAGAAAGTCAAATGACCAAAAGATGCACGGACCCTTTACCCCTCACTGTACCATCTTGTGGAATAATAGAGTAATTGTATCAAACAAAAAGTCTTTGTTCAACCAGCTTTGGTTTGACCAAGGCATTATCTTCGTTCATGACATTCTAGATATAAACGGTGAAATCTTACAGTTAAAAGATTTTAAAAACAAATTTAATAATATTCAATGTTCTCTTAAAGAATATAAGAAAATCTGTAAAAATTTCTTCGGTGCACAACTGACACGCAACAGATATATTTTTAATCTGTAAAAAGTCATGTAAATATATCCATTTTGCTGTCAGGAGTGGGCGATGCAAGGTTTACGTGAGTAAACGATCGCTGCTCCGTGCATGCGCGCTAAACAGATGGAAAGCAATAGAATAATAGCGCAATAATTCTGAATAAAATATGCATTCTGCTCAAATATTTGTTGTTGGACATTAAATGTGACGCATGTGGAATTTTAATCTTACAGGTAAGTGTATTTTTATGATAGCAGTAACTGCAAATCAAAGCTGCTGAGACAGCCCTACTATCTCAAATAAGCTATGTTCCTCTTATTTGTTAAAATGTAGTCTGATATATATTATTTATTTTCATCTTTAATTAATTAAGTAGCTTTAACTTTTAATTTAGTGTTTTAAATGTGTTAATGCTTTAAAGAGCAATTTTAGATGGTAATGTTTTAATGTTCTACTACTATATGTCAATAAATAGTTATTTGTATACATTTATAAAACACTATGATAAGGTAATGTTTAATTTATTGTTATTTTTTTTTTTTACATTTAAATTATCATCTCACATGGATCTGCATTTTCTATAAAATGCATATCTGATATGACTTAATATATAATTAGCATAAATCAAACAATATAATTCATATTCTAGAGGTGCAAAGATTAAACGGGTGATTTCAAAATGATTGCACAAGCGCCAGCTAGGTGGCGATATGCATTAAGCATGTAAACGACCATTGAACAAAAAAAGAAAGAAACAACATTGCGGCATTTTCTCAGCTTTTGTTTTCATAGTGATTCATTGCTCTGTTGAGAATGTATTGAGTCTTTACCAGGAACACTCTAGCTGTGTCCCAAAGTTGAGTGTATGCACTTCGAAGGACACGGACTTCGAAGACCGGTCTCCGAAGTGCGCGAAGAGTCCTACGAAGTGCGTGAGATGCTCCGCCTTCGCAGGATTTCCTAATTCCACCACCATGATCAGCAGTGCAGCGATTGGCTGGTGGCAAGACGGCAATGTAATGACGTCATATAATTTAAAATGACAACCGACGAAAAACTTGACAAATTTCTGGACTTTTATAAGGAAACAGCCAAGCAAACAAAACTACATAAATGTTATAATAGATACATGAAACAGATAATAAATGCATGTTTTTATTTTATTAGAATTTTTTTCATGATTCCTAATTATTTATATTCGCAATTTATAATAGTTGTACAGTCTTTACATTTTTATTTCAATGTAGACATTATCTATTCATTTTATTTTATATTTGGACAGATTTGTTACGTGACAGCATTAATGAAAGTTTCTTAAGGGTCAATATCATGTTATTTGCATCTCCTAAACTCCATCAAGCCACTCTTATAATAGCAGTCATCACTCAAAATAATGCACAACTCTATTATCTGTGTAGCATGTGTGTAAGACTCTAATACAATTATGAAGTAATAATTTTATGACAAATAAATATTTCAGTGAGTAAAACTGACTGTGTCTATAGTAGGCTGTTATGGATACTTTTAAATAATTTTTTTAATGATTATTATTTTAAATTATTGTCCCTGGATCAGTACGATACTCTTGTAATAAAGTAGCGGTGGTAGCAGACATATTTTGAGTATCAGTTCTGGTTGAAAAGAAGCGATCTAATCCTGTTTACATGAAATAAGCCTGCTCCTGAGCAGGTTTAAGCTTACGGACCTGTTGCTATGACAGCAGCTCCGGGATGAGCTTCGAAGAACCAAACGATCCAAGATCACGCCAAATCGTCAACATTCAAATCCAGCTAACTAAGTTAGCGACGTACGAAGAACGGGCCCCTGCTCGTTTTTGTTTTTATGTTTTACGTCAAAGTGGAGAAGGTGATGTACCTCAGGCTTTGCCAAGACCGAGACAAGGTAAATTACACTGGTTTGCTGCGTCCTTTGTTTGATTACAACCAGGGTTCGAAATGAGGGGGGTCTGAGGGGGTCCCGGACCCTCCATAAGTCATTAGGGACCCCCCATATGAACTCATTTTTGGATTTTGGGGGGTCCCCAACAAATATATTTTAACATTAAAAATTGTGAAAATTATAGGTTTTAGTTTTTAGCATTTATTTATTTTTACATTTATTTATTTATACATTTATTTATTTATACATTTATTTATTTCTTCATTTATTTCTTCCTACATTTCTTCCTGCGTAGGGTAATGAGGAGGGCGTGGTTTACCTCAGACATAGCAATCGAGCTCAGAGTAAGCTAAATTTCATCCTGCGTAGGGTAATGAGGAGGGCGTGGTTTACCTCAGACATA
The DNA here is from genome assembly GCF_963082965.1 of Carassius carassius. Taxonomy (NCBI): domain Eukaryota; kingdom Metazoa; phylum Chordata; class Actinopteri; order Cypriniformes; family Cyprinidae; genus Carassius; species Carassius carassius. Next base: position 5,907,710 of record NC_081762.1, on the reverse strand, counting down.
GCAATCGAGCTCAGAGTAAGCGAAGGTGAAGGGTTGAGGCCACAGTGATGCCTATTGTGTGGCGAAATACAATTAGTAAAGCTCTTACTGTGTGACATGGATAGGCTACTCTTTATTCCGGACATGGCCGTAGAACATCGTTTGGTCTGGATTTGTAAAATTTCCTGGGCTAACAAACATGAAACAGGGACTCTGCAGTGCTTAATTTGTAAATTGCGAGGTCCCGGAACAAAGCGGGGTAACAGATCCGGCATGTGATTACAGGAGGGAGAGGTGACGGAGCACTCCCGCAATCACATTGGTCAGCAGTTTAAGTGATTGACTGCATGCATCAGTTGCTTTTAGGGTCTGTATGTTCATGAATAACATGGAAATGCCATGCAATTTTAAAACAACAATTTCCAGGCCTAAAAACGTTTTGAAAAAGTTGTGGAATTTTATTAAATTTCCTAGTCCTAAATTTCAGTGGGGGACTGTGTAGCTATGCCGCATGGTTTTAATAATTCTCGCAGCTTTCAAGTTTATAATGAGGAAAATTCCTGCATTTATTCAACATAGCTTGTAGGTTTGAATAATAAAATTAATCCACGCAAAATTTAAGATTAAATAATTCATTCGAAACCAGTCTTCGAATCCATGAACTCTCTCGCGCTTCTCATCAGCACATCTCGTCTGCACAGTGACCTGCACCACGCGCCGACACAAGACTTCACTCGCATCTCGGGACAGCTGACAGAACAGTCACTTGACTAATCGGGCCATTGTTGCATTGTCACAAAAATGTAGGAAGGTACATTATTGGATGGACTGTATTATGTGCCCCTCACAGTCACATCCAAAGTTCACGCGTATAAAGCCGCCTCGCGAGTAGCCTATTATATGAGTTATTTTTCGTAGTTTGTTGAGCTTAAGCAATCAAATACACACAATATGATGTCTGTTGTGGGTGTTGACAAACAAAACAATTTCATGGCACACTCTACTTAAACACATGGGGGAAAAAATAAAGAAAAGGGGGAAAAAATCAATAATTAAACAACACTGAGTCGTCAGTGTTGGTATTGTATCGGACACTTGCACTTAACATGAGGCTATATGAAAAACAAGCTCAAATGGAGTAAACAGGTTTTTGCTGGTGAATGAGGAGATCTGTGTCTGTCAACAGAACGCGCGCATCTGAGGCAAGTGCATCGCATTATACGCTTTCATCAACTCTTACAGGTTATATAACGTTTATTGTTGCTGCCATAGTTTGACCAAACTCCCCGCCACAATCAATCCCTTTAAATAGACTCCATAATGGTTTGCCAGCTGATGATGATGATGATAACAATAGCCTAATAATAATAATAAAAAGAAAGAATAATAATAATAATACAAATTAAAAAGATATGTAGGCTACTAGCTATTTTTTTGTTATGTTTTTGGCAGTTTTTGGCCTACAGAAATTTTTACAAAATTTAACAATAAATAGCTTCGATATTTGATCACTATGGTTGGTTACAAAGACTTTACTATTCTGAAAATAATAACGAGATACAAACCTGTAAATATTCAATTGACTTTTCTTAAATTCAAAACAAAATATTAATGCATTCGTAATTTCCATTTCTGAATAGTTGCTATATGGTCACGCAGGTTTGCGCATTAAACTCATGTCCCCGAAAAATAGTCTATCAACAATTATGTTGTTTCCCTGAACATGACCCCTCTCTGCCAACTTTTTGAACATTTGGTCATTTATTTATTATTATTATTATTTAAATAACGCATAGGCCTAAATAGAAATTATCAGAAACAAATCCAAAGCTGATCCGCTTCTACACGTCGAGTTGTTTTCGATTCGGTCTATTTTAAGGAATCAAACGAGTGGATTGAACGCACGCATTAAGACAGTGTCTTTCTGCCACCTGGTGTCTGTTTTAGTTTCATATTAAACATTGGTCTATCACTTCATTGATTCCATCATGTCATATTTATGTCTTCAAAATGTAAAACACTTCATAATATTTCTATGCACTTGTAGGCTAATTGCTGTGTAAATGCATTAAGATCTCTTCTGTATTGATGGCTCTGATGAAGCTCTGGTTGGATTTTAGTGGTAGGCTAACTGCCCTACATTCTTATCCTCTAACTGAATTTATCGATGTTGATTAACGTGACGTTCATACATTTAATAAGGTTGCCCCTGGACATGAGTTTATGGAGGTAGGCCAAAGATTACCACCGCTTAATAAAATAAAAAAAAATGTTCAAAAGCATTGGTCAGTATGCTTGCATCGACTTCACTGTAGCCTAAATCTGCCCTGCTTCCTTTCCGTGAGTTCTGACCGAAAAATGGAAAATATCAAGCGCTTCAGTCTCAGAGTCCCAGGGCTTAATTTGTGCCGCAACACGCCGGATCCGGCACCTCCGAAATCCGATCCGGCACCTCAATTTGGCGGATCCCTCTCCTCCAGGGGCGGCGTTTCCATATGGCAGACAGAGAATAGCCAGATGTGCCGTGAAAAACTATCCAAAATTCATATCTCTATTATAATTCATTATTATTATTTATTTTCTTTACTCAAACACTATGTCTGTAAAGGCTAATGTTTTTGTGTGTTTGAAGACAATGTAGACAATGTGAAGTGTGTTCGCAAGCCAATGTAGCTTACTTTTGTACGTTTTAAATGCATAAGCGCTTAATCGTTTATATCATGAGATTTTGGCCAAGTGAATTAAACAACAAGAATAACAAATCGCCCATATAGCAACAATAAATGTTATATAACCTGTAAGAGTTGATGAAAGTGTATAATGCGATGCACTTGCCTCAGATGCGCACGTTCTGTTGACAGACATAGATCTCCTCATTCGCCAGCAAAAACCTGTTTACTCCATTTGAGCTTGTTTTTCATATAGCCTCATGTTAAGTGCAAGTGTCCGATACAATACCAACACTGACGACACAGTGTTGTTTATTATTGATTTTGATTGATTGATGGGCACATAATACAGCCTTCGGAGCGCGCGAGTACCATATGGCTTAAAATACTTAAAAATGTGTGCAAATTATACATTTTTGTGACAATGCAACAATGACCCGATTAGTCAAGTGACTGTTCTGTCAGCTGTCCCGAGATGCGAGTGAAGTCTTGTGTCGGCGTGTGCTGCAGGTCACTGTGCAGACGAGATGCGCTGATGAGAAGCACGCGAGAGAGTTCATGGATTCGAACACTGGTTTCGAATTAATTATTTAATCTTAAATTTTGCGTGGATTAATTTTATTATTCAAACCTACAAGCTAAGTTGAATAAATGCAAGAATTTTCCTCATTATAAACTTGAAAGCTGCGAGAATTATTAAAACCATGCGACATAGCTACACAGTCCCCCACCGAAATTTAGGACTCTATTATACAGAGATTTGTAAAATAAAATTCCACAACTTTTTCCAAAACGTTTTTAGGCCTGGAAATTGTTGTTTTAAAATTGCATGGCATTTCCATGTTATTCATGAACACACAGACCCTAAAAGCAACTGATGCATGCAGTCAATCACTTAAACTGCTGACCAATGTGATTGCGCCAGTGCTCCGTCACCTCTCCCTCCTGTAATCACATGCATCCGGTATCCGTTACCCCGCTTTGTTCCGGGACCTCGCAATTTACAAATTAAGCACTGCAGAGTCCCTGTTTCATGTTTGTTAGCCCAGGACATTTTACAAATCCAGACCAAACGATGTTCTACGGCCATGTCCGGAATAAAGAGTAGCCTATCCATGTCACACAGTAAGATTTAGGATTTTGACTATATACCTCGCAGTCACAGACCGTATCAACGTCAGTGAGCTATACTAATTGTATTTCGCCACACAATAGGCGTCACTGTGGCCTCAACCCTTCGCCTTCGCTTACTCTGAGCTCGATTGCTATGTCTGAGGTAAACCACGCCCTCCTCATTACCCTACGCAGGAAGAAATGTAGGAAGAAATAAATGAAGAAATAAATAAATGTATAAATAAATAAATGTAAAAATAAATAAATGTATAAATAAATAAATGTAGAAATGAATAAATGTATAAATAAATAAAAGAATAAATAAATAAATATGGAAAAAAAAATATATTAATACTAAATATGGAAATAAATATATAAATAATTATTTATTTTGGTTTTTTTGCTTTTCTATGTATATTTATTTATATATTTATGTATTTATTTATTATTATTTACATTTATTTGTATATTTATTTATGTATTTATTTATTTTTAAAATTGGCAGCTTCGGCATTCCATACAAATGTAGACTGGTCTGTCTGTCGGCGCACAGAGCCACGCAGTCGCAAACAGCACGTGAAGTTCGTGAATACCGAGTTCCCTTGTCTTTCTTATCAATTTGAGAAAATTAAAATCTTACAAATAATTAACGATGTGCTCGAAAAAAATAAGTCAAAGTGTCCGTTTCAATGAGTTTCCCCGTAAACGCAGTCAGAGAAAGAAAACAGATGCGTGTCATTACCAGTATTAGATACATGTATTCGTCTTAAAGGGACAGCAACACAATATACCTGCAGCTGTTTGTCACCAAAGTTAATCAAAAAACAAAAGACAAAAAACATTTTTGTAGCTAAAGGTAAACTGTATCAATTGTATGAACCATATTTAATGTATGCAGTGAAGGCAGTGTTATTTTACATTTGGTTATTCAATGTCTGTAACTTAATACAGTTAATTCACTTGAGAAACCAAAAGCACTGCTTTATTTTACATGTATTTTTGTTCTATTGCATTTATATATGTTTGTACTTTGTTTATTATTTTCTATGCCGAGGCACTAGGCCTACCCTACAAAATTACCCCAATCATCCTAGAACTTTACAAAAAGAGCTACTCAAACCATCAGGTGAAATTGTTTTCAGGAAGAATAGGAAGGAGTAGTAAAGCAAGAAGAAGTGATAGTTTTTCAGAATTTCATTTTACTCTATGTGCCTATAGGGGTAAGATGGCAGGGGTTGGTGGCAATGTAAGTATCTAGACCATAAGACCATTATCCCACCTTCAACACTGGTCCATATAATTTTGCCTACAGTATATCGTGTAGCAAGGTAGTCTTCAGAACCTTTAATAATTAAATTTTAGGGGACCCCCCAAGAGTCCTAAGTCATTTCGAACCCTGATTACAACTTTAAATGCAGGTACTGGTTCGGAGCTTACTTGAATAATGTAATGATACATACGAAAAACTACAAAATACACGAACACACACATATCAGTTAAAGTGCTGACTGATATCTTACAAAGGTGTGATTTTATGTAGTTTATTGTCTTGACCAAGGGGATCATATGTAGACCGGTTTGCAACCCAGATTTTTTAAGGCAGTTAACCATGAAAATAAAACGGAATAAACTGATTATCATTTTTTTTTTTTTTTTGCATAGTACAGCTTAATGTTCAGTGGCATCTGTGACCGCTGACAGTGCTGTTTGACCGGTCCCCGTCCTGCAGATGCAGTCTTTCATATAGTTACAATAATGTATTAATATTCTCACAAGAAATGTTGTTACTTTCATTTTTAAAACTGTAAGAAAGTACATTCGTAAAGTATACTCGTACAAATATAAAGTACTACGTTTTTTTTCTTTCTCACAGGACAGCAGCACTACAGAAATATGGTCTTTTACAACATGATGTATTGTTGTAGATTAAACTACCCAACAGTTTTAGATTAGATTAGATTAGATTCAACTTTATTGTCATTGCACATGTGGGCACAAGGCAACGAAATGAGTATTTACTCTCAATACCTTAAGTATATTAGAGTATGCAAGATAATACTTTTACTTAAAGGACAGTTCAGCCAAAAAGGAAAATTCTGTAAGCATTTACTCACACTTAAGTTGTTCCCGGTTTGGAATTTTTATTTTTGGGTGAACTGTCCCTTTAGCTAAGCCTTTCTAGCCTTTCTAAGGTTTTAAATATGATAACTAGTAGTTTTTCCCCAATATGGTATTAGTAGTTATTATAGTTTCCTAAAGTATTTCAATATTTTGTGTACTAATTATGTTGTCATAGCTCTAAACAATTTCTCTTTTCCTTCCTTCCCTAAATCAGACCAGACCCCTGTACTGAAGGATAGAGCTGAATGTACCAACGCTGGACAGGTTTTAAAGGTTTTGTGCTGAGCAGCGAGGCCCTGACAGTGGAACTTCTGAGAAGTGAACGCCAACAGTGATGGGTGCCACAATCCAGCCCTGGTGTTTCTGATCTGTTTGCCAGTGGCACATCATAAAGATGCTCTCCAGAGAGTTTGACATGTGCCTCTTTCCACTGTCACCCCATTATCCTCCGAGTAGCTGAGGACCATTCACCAAGAGATTGACCTCCTGGAGACCCCAGAACACATGGAGGCAGCGCTGGGCTCAAACTGATGTTGTTTTTCTGATGTTAAACCTAAGCTATGCAGTAAATGGTTGTAAAAAGTACTTTCAGTTATGTATAGAACAATTTTTTTTAATTTGTAAAAAAAAAATTTACAAGACAAAAAAATAAATACGTAACAGAAAGTTTTGTGGAAAAAATTTATAAGCTGCATTAAAAAAAATTACAATATACATGAGTACTTCTCTTTTATTTACACGTGAATATGAAAAACAAAAATACAAAATGTACAGAAAGTACTCAGGCTTATTTATGAATAAATTACACACTAAAAAATAAAAATGTATACAACTTATGCATTTCATTTTTAACTTGCATCACAAAAATAAACTAGAGATATTAGGTTATTCCATTGACAATATGACATTTAAAAAATATATATTGAAAAACTGTAATATACACATTTTTTCCTACTGTTATCTCTTGGCTAATGAAGAATGTATTTGTTATGCATTCTCTTAAGAAGAGAAAACTTGCGCTCTTCTCTCTCTCTCTGGAGATTGACATCCTCCCTGAGCAGCTCCACTCGCTCCCTCACCTGTCCCAGGACACTTAGCAAATAAACCATGCCTGTTAACAACAGCACAATGAATTTCAGCAAAAAAAAAAAAAAAAAAAAAGTACAATTAACTTAAGTCTCTCCCAGCAGGCTCACTCGCTCCAGAATAGTAATAAAACAAGAGACAATGGAAACACTTATAAAAAATATAAAGACAGGTTTGTAATCTTAACAATAGAAAATATGACACAGCAGGCCATGCATACAAAATACTGAAGTGCTAAAGTTTGGTTAAAACATTTGTAGACCTCTCTTGCACGACAGCACTTCAAAAACACAAAAAAAAGAGAAAGACCATTGTCTTATATAGCGGCTGTCTTATTGTTTTTTGGGCTTTATTTAAAAAAATTTAATAAAAAAAAACCCTTTTAACACTTTCGCTAGGTATTTGAGTGAATGAAAATACAATAGCCTACTTACATATTAATGTGAAGTCCTCCACAGAACTCTCAACTGCCACCGTCGTCATATGCACGCAAGTGATTCTGGTATATGGTAGGGTGCGAAGTGTCCATAGATGTACACTTTATTTTCATGGGAACTGAAGGGCGCATTTGAAGTCGCTTTTGAAATTCGCCAGCCTTCGTCGCACCGCAGTCACCGCAAGCTTCCCCTGGCTATTTGATTTGATTTGATTTTCTGTTTACCTCTGTGTTTTTTGTGTTATGTATATTATGGCTAATCACATGTGATTTGTACCCTTTTTGCAATAAAAAAAAAAATAAAAAATAGAGTCCAAACAATTCAGTTTGGGACAACTTTCGTCGCGCTCCTGTGACGCATTCGCTCTTCAAATGCGCACTTCGTAGTCCATGCACTTAGGTTTGGGACACAGCTACTGAGTTGAATGAACTTACACATGGGGGATGGTTCATAAAACAAGTTTACCAAAAAAGGGCTTATTTCAGTTAGTCTAAACTATTTTCACTTGATTTGGTTTCATAAAGCACAATTACCATATCTAAAGCTCAGTCACTGTGGTAACTTATGCTGGGAAACTAACCTGGTCTGGAGCAGGCTAACTGTCAGGCTCAGCTGAGTCCCTCTAACACTGACCAATAGGAATGCACTGATGAATGCACTGATATCACCATTAATTCTCTCACAAAGGCTACAATTAGTTGACTATTAATAGTCCAAAAATAAAAGTATACAAAAAATGCAACTTAAATAATAAAATAATAAAAAATAGGCTACCCCCAACTATATATTTAATGTATTGGACCCAAAATGTAGTGACCTTTCTTTTTTTTATATGATATATGAAAACATATATGAAATATATAAAAAAAAAAAAATTATCATAGTTGCTATACTTGCCCATTCAGTTGATCAGCTGTTTCTAGCCATGAAACCTTTCTCTCTGGTTTTATGATGTACCTTTTGTGTTTATTAGATTAAATTACAAGTTTAAACCACTGAATTAAAAATGAAAATACATTTTAACAGATAAGAGGAACACCTCATTTGAGATAGTAGCATTTGATTTACAGTTACTGCTATGATAAATTAACTTATATTCAAATTCTATGTCACATTTAATGTCCAACAACAAATATTTCAGCAGAATGCATATTTATTCAGAACTATTGCGCCATTATTCTATTGCAATCAGTCTATGTAGCACGCATGTGCACAGCAGAGCTTAGTCACTCACATACTGTAAGCCTCGCCCACTCCTGACAGCAAAATGAATATATTTGCTATAGTGATGGGATAGTCTCAGCCTCAAACGTCACGCCCACAGACCGTTGGCTTAATGTCTGATGCATACAGTATGGTGCACAAAAGTGGAGACACATCAGTAGTGTCAAAGTCGTCATTAGATGAATTCTACAGGATTTCCGCGAGACATGTGTTGCGCTCTTTAATGTTATGCCTGGAAACAAAGATACCATGGAGCCAAACCCCCTCGTGAAAGAACTTGTGTTTACAACTGTGACAATGAGCGCTTATCAGGATCGACTCAACACTGGATTTCCAAAAGTATGTGACATATTTAAAGTTTGCGGCATAGCATCTTTAAAATATGTCAGAATTTTACACACCAGTCTGTTATTGTGGCAACATTTTCAAGCCTCGAAACGCGATGATGAACGAAACGAACTGTGATTTGGTTGTTTAACAAGTTGGTCAAATGGCCTCATGGGCGGGTCTTGGTCAGTGAAAAGCTGCAATGAATTAAGCACCAAAATTCAGTAACAAGCTGTGATGTGCATACCAAGATTTAAGGCTTGAAGATTTAAATTAGTTGTTATCACAGAAACCATAATCCACTTGCTATACATAATACATTGCGATTTATTTGTTATTAAATAAACTTACATTTCGCCAGATTGCTCTTCTTTCAAGTCTTCTGTTTACACGCGCTCATAACATTATGAGTTGTCCAAAAGAATGAGTTGTCCAAAAGAACCAGTTCGGTTCAGACGTGCTGTGTGAGTCATAGTAATCTGCTCGGTAGCTTCACGTTTGAATCATGCATTCGCAGTATCATCAGCTCATCGGTTCTCAAATCGGACACGTCAGAAAGAAACTGTTCTCTGTTCAGTGTACTTGTGATCGGAAAACGGATGCAACCAGTTCTTGACTCAAGAACTAAAACTGCTCTAGCAGTGGCCGTAAATGAATTACTCCGGGATATTGGTTTGTTTTAACTCAGAGGGAGTGTCAGTCACGTTAAAAAAGTGATTAACTTAAAGAGATACTCCACCCCAAAATTTAATTTTTGTCATTAATCACTTACCCCCATATTGTTCCTAACCCATAAAAGCTTTGTTCGTCAATTTAAGATATTTTGGATGAAAACCCGGAGGCTTTTTACTGTCCCATAGACTGCCAAGTTAGTTCCGCTGTCAAAGTCCAGAAAAGTATGAAAGACCTCGTCGGAATAATCAATCTGCCATCAGTGATTGAACTGCTAGCATTATGAAGCGACAAGATTACTTTTAGTTCACGAAGAAAACAAAAATTACGACTTTATTCAACAATTCCTCTCCTCTGTTTCTCTCCACATCACTGTAGCGCCATTTTGGAGATTATGAGCTGAACGCAGGCAGCTTACTCATTCAAATTATAATATTAATTAATAAATCTCTGATAATCCCGGGTGGCTATGGTCATGCAGGTTTGTTTGTAGTTTAAACTCTTGGCCATGAGAAAAATATGTTGTTCCCTCAACATAAGGATGTAGTACCTGGACAAAATGATCCTGTGGTCAAGATATATGACATTCCCATAAGTTAGTATCTCGTGGCCATGACATATTATCACGTTGCCATAAGTTATTATGTCGTGGCCATGACAAAACTAAGTGAACCGACTATGTTACCTTAGGGGCACCTTAGGTTCCCTTACAAAAAAGACATGCCATTTTTGTCAAATTTACTGTGTCTGCATGATGAAAATGAAAGTGTTACGGTGAGAAAAATAGTGAGCTGGCAATTAATTTTAGTTGTTTACCCAAGGAAACAAGACTAAATATAGATTTTTTTCTTCTATAGAAAATAGATCATGATTTTAGTTTATTTAGATATTTGTATTTGAAATACGGCAAAAATCTCAGCAATAAAAGCAATTTTTGAATCGTGAATGAATGAATGAATGAATGAATGAATGAGGTATTTAGACATCGCTTTTATGCTTTAAAAAGGAGGAGACCAAAAGAAACTCTGGGTTTACCAAAGAAAACCTGCTCCCGACCAGGTTAGGGTCACAGAGCAAGTAACTATGTAACTTACCAAGACGTTTGGTTTTGTTTTTTATTGGAACTGAAAAAACACTGAGTTTACCTTTTTCTGGGGATGACAAACTGAATTTGCAACAAAACCCACTTTCTGGAATACATCCCTGCTGTTTCTAGCCATGCAGCCTTTCTCTCTGGTTTTATGATTGCTGAACCTTTTATGTTTATTAGTAGAACATTTAAACATTACCATCTAAAATTGCTCATTAAAGCACCTAAAACACTAAATTAAAAGTTAAAATCACTCAATTAAGAATTAAAATAAATCATATAAAACAGAGTATATAATTTATATGATACGAGGAATAGCGACACAGATGTTGGGTTACTGCCGTTGGAGTCTGAGTTCTTTGTTCTTGTGTTTGCTTTAATGTACTTTGTTTGTTTTGGAAGTCGTAGGGATGAAGTTGCCCTTTACTTTATGATCCATTGTTTTCTACTGTTTTTGGACAGCTAGGGAGAAAGGGGAGATTAATGTGTTTTGTTTGGGTTTTTGATTTTGTTTAAATTAATGTTTAATTATGTTTTGGTTAGCCTCTCTTTTGTCTGTTAAATAAATGTAGGCTACTCTTGCTCCGTCATGTTTGTGTGAGCTGGGACGGGGCAGGACAGTGGCTAAATTTTCTTTAACTTTTTTTTTTTTTCTCCGGAATCCCTGACCCTAGACTGGGGAGAATGTGACACTATATTTACGTAATGTAGGCTACCCCAAAGATTTTTTAAAAATTATCACATTTGCATGGTTCTCTGACATTGGTCATACCGGTAAAAATACAAATGTTATAGTGACTTTTTTAGTTTAAAAGTTTTATTAGTTATAACTAACATCCTGCAGTTCTTACACAAACCCCAGTTTGGGAAACCTTGACATAATGTAATGTTTAATGCGCTTCATGTTGTTAATAACAATGAATGGAATATTTTCTTAACCATTAATGGATTACAATTTGTAAGTAATCTGTCCAGCCCTCTCAGGTGGCAGGGAATATTGATCCTATAAAGGTGTTCTTAGATCTTTTTAATGACTCTGATAACAGAAGAAGACAAAAGAAAAAAAATGTACAGGGTCCCTATCACCTTTATGAACATGCCATAGGGTCATTCTGTGTCAAATCAACCAAAATTCAGAACATTTTCCAGCTCAAATTTTTGATTTTGCTGATTTTTTTTTTTTTTTTTGAAGAAAGATAAACCTGTATAGTAATGAAAGCAAAAATATGAAATGTCATGGATGAATATTTACTGAGTAATCCACTATGTTGTAGAGGATGGCCAAAATGACAATTTTCACCTGAGATTTAGAGCTAAATTACAAGGGGTTAAAAATTAGAAAGATGGCAGCATCATAATGTTATTTTGTGCAGTGATTGGTGGGTCTGTTAGTAAAATCTGTTGACTTGAGCAATCTTTGTTACATTATGTGCTTATGTAGCACACCTGCCGTCTGACTGGAGGTGCTGCAGTAAGTTTTCTGTTTAAATAAACAAGGAGAGACACAGTTTTGAGAGACACACCTTACATGTGACTCAACCCAAACACTAATAAACGTGTTGCATAAGGCTTGTACGAGTTTTCTTACACTCAATCTGTATTTCTGTCATATAACTCAGTATCTTCTTCCTTTACATCACTATACATTGCAGTCTCCCTTGTATGTGCAAAAATGTTATAAGCCACTGTATAACTAAAAAGTCGAGCGAACCATTGATTACACGATATAAACATTGAAACTGAAACATTTGAGTAGTATGGTAACTGCTGTGTTGGCACAAATTGATGAGCACCTATCTCAGTGGTGAGTTCATAATTGAAACATAATTGGCTGACCCAATGAGGGGTAAGTAAAGACCCGTGTGGGTTTCCTTTCTCTGCTTGATTTTCTCACATATCCATCTTCAGCTTTTCCTATTGAACTACCCATTTGTCTTTCTCCCTCCACAGATACCATCTCTCTCTGCTCATCCTCCATCACCTCAGGTTCCAGGGACGCAGATTAGTCAGTTGATGGGTGAGTTGCCTTCGGCTCAGGTAAGTATTCTTCCTCTACTCCTACAGCAATCCCTTCATTCCTTGCAGGTCTATCCTCACCCTTTCTCCATCTCCGATCTTCTCTTTCGTAAGTGTCAGAAATAATCCTTCTCTGCTCAGCTCTCGGCTTTTCTGAGGATCGCAACCAGTAGTACGCTCTCGGAGCATCACTGTTATCTGAACATGAATCACTTCATTTACAAAGATTTTAACAATCTTTGTTTCCTTCCCTTAGGTCTACATAGGTTGTTAGCTCCCGGAGGTGGCAGATCTACAGGTAGGTCGTTAACCAGGTGAAGCAGGTTCCGATGCAAGGTACGTATCGTCGCCAGATTTTGACCTCCACTGGACTCGGGATACACATGATAGACTGGCCCATCTCCTACTCTTTCTTTGACTACATGCACTGTTCTCTCCCAATATGACCTTAACTTTCCAGGCCTGCCTCGTTCACTCAGGTTCCGAACCAGAACTCGATCTCCAGGTTGCAGCACAACACCACGAAGGTGCTGGTCATAGTATTTCTTGTTACGTGCACTTGCTTGTTTACTGTTGTCCGAAGCTAGTTTATAAGCATCAGCCATCCGTTGGGCCCACTTCTCTTTGTACTCTTGAGGTGAGTATTAGTCATCCTCTGATCCTAGACCAAACAACAAGTCTATGGGCAAGCGAGGGTGACGTCCATACAGGAGGAAGAATGGAGAGAACCCTGTCGCCTCATGCTTAGTGCAATTGTAAGCATGCACTACCTTTGGGAGGTGATCTTTCCACCTGTCCTTTTCTTTCTCCTCCAGCGTTCTCAACATTTGTAGCAGGGACCGATTGAAGCATTCTGCTGGATTTGCTTGGGGGTGATAAGGTGTTGTTCTTGAATTGCTGACACCTGTCAACCGCTGCAAAGTTGCGAAGAGAGGGTTCTCGAATTCACGGCCTTGGTCATGATGAAGCCGAGAAGGGTAACCAAATCTTGGGATATAGTCATTAAATATCCTCTCAGCTGCCGTCCTTCCAGACTTGTCTCTTGTCGGGTACGCCTGGGCGAATCTGGTAAAATGGTCGACCAGGACCAGGATATATATTCGTATCCACCACGACTCTGCTCCAGGTGGAGGTAGTCGATGGACACCAGGTCCAGTGGGCAACTTGAGGTAAGACTTCCCATCGGGGCTCTGATCTTCACCACTGGTTTCTTTTGCTTCACGCATCGGCACTGCTGGTTGACATAGTGCTCGATCTCCTTCTTCATAAAAGGCCAGTAGAATCTGTTCCTTGCTAAGTCCAGAACACGTTCCGTCCCCACATGACCCATGTCATTGTGTAGCTGTTTCAAGGCCACCTGTTTAAACTTAGCTGGAAGAACAAGTTGAGATCTGTGATTGGTCTTACGAAAGAGCTGTCCATTTTGGAGATCCAATTTTCTCCACTCATACAACAGTCTCTTGAGGCCTCCTTTTGCAGTTTTCATCATGTCCGGTGTAATCTCCCCACCACTCTCTTTTAATTCGATCACCTTACCAACAACAGGATCTTCCCTCTGAGCTGCTCTCACCTCAGAGTGGTCAAGCGTCATGAACCTCTTTCCAAATAGGCACTCTACATCCTCTTGACGTGCATTAAGAGCTGTAACCCAGGCAACATCTTTCTCTTGGTCAGCCTGAAGTCCTTCCCACCTCCTCTGTGAGAACTTCAGTGCATGCAGTTATAAACTTATCGATATCGAGGGGACATCGAGAGAGCATGTCTGCATCCATGTTCACTTTGCCTGGTCTGTAGCGGATGTCAAATCTGAAGTCTGCCAATTCTCCAACCCATCTATGTCCAACAGCATTGAGTTTGGCCGTCCTGAGGACATACGTCAATGGGTTGTTGTCTGTGAAGACTGTAAAGTGTGGCGCATAGAACAAGTAATCGCGGAACTTCTCACAGACCGCCCATTTAAGTGCCAAGAACTCAAGCTTGCCGGAGTGGAGCCTATAACTTCTCTCAGCAGGAGTCAACGTCCTGGAACCATAGCCAATGACTCTGAGCCGGCCCTCTTGTGTACGTCGTCTTATAGTGACTTCACAAGTGTTAGGGTTGCACAGGGGAATCCTAACCTATGGCTGATCTGTCCCCTCTAATTCCATAAGACCTTCTCCAATGTCTAATTGAGTCAATGATGCACTCTCCTCACTGGACTCGAACAGCACTACTGGCTCAGAGAATTCCAAGTCAACCGGTACCTCACACTTTACATGAGTAACTTGGCCTGGTGGTATGACAACATCTCTAGGGCCGACTGTGACAACAACCTCAGGGTTCACATGGGGTTGTTCCTGAATGAGGTTCACTATCGCGTTGACTTGTTCACCTTTGATGTCCAGGGCTAACTTTAGTAGTTCTGAAAGTGCACATAAACCACGCTCAGTGTCCTCCTTTCCTCTTATTAGTTCCTCAATGACATTAAACCCCAGCAACGGCCGCCCTAATGGTATCTTCCCCACAAGGAAAGGCACTTTAATAACCAAACTTGGGTCATCATTCTCAGGCAGGTTCACTGTCAGTTCTACCCATCCCTCAAATGGCAATGGCAATGGTTCTCCATTAACAGCTGAAACACTGAAGTCGCTCCCATTGACTATCTCTGACAGCGGTCTCAGAGTTTGTTCTGGTAAGTATTTACTCTTCCAGTGATCAATTATACTCACTTGTGCTCCTGTGTCCAGTAGAGCGGTTACTGCAAAACCATGAATGTGGCACTTGAGGATAGCTTTCTTCCCAATGAGCTTGGCTACACAATCACAGGGATGTTCTCTTTGGTTTGACGAATCAGCTGTTCTAACCATTCAAGCTTCTTTCTCCTTTGCCTGGGGCTGGGGATGCACGGTCAATGTTCGCCCCTCGTCAGTGGTCGCTGGTCCTTTCCCGAAACCTTTTCCCTCCTTAGGCAGCCCACCGCAAGATGTCCTTCCTCACCACATGAAAAGCAATGATTGCAAGCGGTAACATCTTTGCTGCATCTGGGAATCAGGGACTTTGCACGAACCTTCTGTTGTTCTCGCCCTTGCAAGTGATTCAACAGTCTTTGTAAGAGCTTCAATTTGTGCACTTAGGGGGCAGAAATTGCACTTAGAGGGCATTCGACACTTTGACGTGAAACATCAGCTGTCTGATGTTGACCAATGATGTTGACAGAATGCTGTCTGTCAAATTAATTTAATTCAAATAATGTGTATATACAACTCAATGTAATATGAACAAAACGAATATGAACATATTCACTGGTAAAGGTGAAGGGGAGTAGCTTGAAGATGTCATGTTTCAAAATCACTTGACATCACCCAACGTTCCTCTGGAGGCAAAACATCCTCTTATAGCAGCGGTTCTCAATTCCAGTCCTCGCGCCCCACTGCTCTACATATTTTGCACGTTTCTCTTTGTTAACACACCTGATTCAGATAATCAGCTCGTTAGAAATGAACTCCGTGCATGAACTGTTTTTCAAATGTTCATTGCTCCCTACTCTCTGAGCAGGGGAAATCTGTTGAAGTTTACCTCACATCGAAACATTCATTCACTGATTTGTGCTGTGCAGCGTCTTTAAACATGGACAACTGTGACATCATATACCTCTGTAAATCAATACAATTTAAATTCACGTCTTGCACACTTCAATGCACTTTGATTGGAACATATAGCTACGTTCGCTTCGAACTGGAATCATGGCTGAATATCCTGTGATGTCCACTTCGCAGGGCACTTATGTTCGAATAGAACAAATGTCTAAAGCGCTAAGAGAAACGTTCAAAATGTGCAGAGCAGTGGGGCGCGAGGACTGCAATTGAGAACCGCTGTCTTATAGGCTTCGGCTATGCTCTAGGGTTGTTGTGAAGGTAGGGGCGGAGCATAGAGACTATGCCGTTTCTCGTTTGTTACTCTAGAGTAGACCAATTCACTTTATTGAGGCATACTGCCCCCATCTGGTATGGAATGTGGAGTATGACTTGATTTTTTTGCCAGATATGACAGATGGCACCTTTAAGAAAAATAAGTGTGCTATTAGTAGTGTGTATACTACTTTAAAACCAAAAAATAGGAAAGTATACTTTCAGTCTACTTTTTATGTACTTCTAAGACATGGGCTCTATGTGCCTCTCAGAAATATACTTAAAATAACAATTAAGTATACTTGACTTATACTTAATATATTTAAATAATAATAGTCTAAATATATTTAAAGGGTTAGTTCATCCAAAAATGAAAATTAGCCTGTGTTTTACTCACCCTCAAAGCATCCTATAGGTGTATGTGATGTTCTTCTTTCAGACGAATCCAATTGGAGTTGGTCCCTCCAAGCCTTTCAATGAAAAGTTCAGTAGACGTGTAATAAAGTGTGCGCATCCATAATAAAATGTCCCTCACACAGCACAGGGGGACGAATAAAGGCCTCCATACATTTTTGTAAGATAAATATCCATATTTGAGGATTGATGACATGAGGATTGCAGATGTGACCAGAGCAATAAACTGCACTGTCTGTAATTTGATCAACTTTATTTTTTTTATAAAGCAGCAGTAACAACAACATACTATAAATAACTTACACATAAAATGAAAATTGCGCCAAATAAACAAACACCACATCTCAGACACAAAGCACAACAAATCATGGGCACATCTGAGTGCCTTTTAATATTTACATGTTATGTAGATGTAGCGGGGCCTCCCTCGCCTATACGAGGAGCGATTACCGTGGCACTACCTCTAGCTTAAACATGACTACGCCACCCTGATTACCAGGGAAAACATTAACACTCTGTATCTAAGATTTTACACCAGGCACACAGGAACGAAACTTTCAGGAAAGGCTAGAGACGTGGATGCCAATAATCAGGAATATTTATTTAAGCACAATGATTTTTTTAAAACAGGTATCAAAATTTGGGTTATCAACATTCACAATAAAAAAAGGAGAGACCACAAGATAAAAGGACACCGAGGCTTAATGGCAGACACACGACCTTAATAAGCACAAAGCTCCTATATCACTCTCAACCAGTGTACGAATATCAGCACACACACCGCAATAACATCAAGAAATCCCCACGCAGCACTCGGTGACACGCCCTCCACCGCATACGGGCCCACTAGTGGCCTGCCTTCAAGCCTCGGCTCCTGTAACGAGAGCAACACGTTACTACAGGTCTCAATATACCACAATCACACTCACACCAGCCATACACAATAACATTTAAGTTAATAAACCAAAAAAAAACTATAATGAAGATATGAAGGCTCCGGGCCAACGCTATTACCCTCCCTGGCCTTCTACCAACAGTTTAGAAACAAAACACAAATGAAACGAAATTACTAACTACGATAATGTCAAACACTCAAAGTAAACCAATCAAATCCATCAGCACAAACAGTAAAAAAAATAAGTATAAATAAAAAAGAAATACTGAAAACAAACAATGGTACAATAAACAAAAACCCATAAAAGTGTCAGGTTGAAGATACCCAGCGATCACAATGACACACACTAGAGGACGAGCGAGCGTCACACGCCCACCCAACACATAAACTGTATACACGTGTGTGAAGAACAGTTTTGGGATCGCGGAACTCTTAATATCAACAAGCAGCAGCGTCAGATCGCGTTGCTCCCCAGACGTCACCCAACATTAATTCCTCCTTTAACTCATAAACCCGTCGCCCATCCACACCTACACAGGACATGGGAATGCAAGAGGGGCACGAAAAGCTCACGCCGTAAACTCAAAGCATCGTGAGACACGGGACTGCAAGAGAGACATGAGATGTGCTCTGGAGCCGCCAACAGCCGCAAACTATCCCGAAACTCGGGGCGGAAGAGCTACCGGAACAAGGGGCGGTCCCACGGCAATGACGCGACACTCAACTGGTAAGCACGCGCAAGGAGTTGTTTTCATGCCATTTTTATATCGTCCCCTCCTGTTCGTGATTGGACTCACACTACCCCAAGCACATTTGGACTTAATTACGAGCCACAATACATCCCACTACAGTCTACCCCCCCAGAATTGGATCGTCGCCCCGACGATCCCCAAATCACAGCTATTTAATCCCAGGGTCTAAAAATGCCAGTTACACCTTGTATTTGCTGAAGAGCAACTCCGCCCCTCGCACCCGCTGCTCGTGGAAGGTGATATTGGTTTGGGTGCTGCCCTGCAGTGGTACGTCTCGTTCTACGCACCCCAACCTCATCAACCGCGGGAAGGCCCCCCGGCTGAGGTCCAGGAGCACTGACCACACCTCCCTCTGGGCCCGGCTGCCCTGGCCCAACCACCGGACCCGGAGTATGTATCCACTCCTGCGGATCGGGTTCCACCTCCGGCACCAGTCCTCTCGGTTCTGCATCAACCGTAGCTTGGTCCCGTACCACGGCCAGCAGATCCACCTCATCCTCCTCTTCACCCAATGATGCCGTGTCCACAACTGGGTCCTGTAGGGGACTACCACGATCTACCCCCGCAATGTCCCTACAGATTCGACTCTTCACCAGTGAACGGTGCACATTCCTGGTCTTGGTAAGGTCATCCACAGGCGCAATCGTGTATACCACGCCACCCTGTTTGGGTGCCCTTGTCACTTGATAAACCACTGGGCTCCACAGGTCCTGGATTTTATGACGGCCCCTTACCCCATAATCCCGGAGGTACACCAGCTGACCCTCCACCAGTGGTTCGTCTCGGACACTACCCTCTCTTGGCTGGGGGCCTCTGCCTAACAAGAAATCCACGGGTAATCGCGGCTCTTGACCGAACATTAAAAAATGTGGTGATTCTCCGGTGGCCTGATGGGGAGTGCTATTATAGCTGAACACCACCTGGGGGAGACAAGCCACCCAATCCCGTTTCCTGGAAACTGGCAGTGTACGCAACAGATTGTGTAACGTGCGATTAAAACGTTCACACTGGCCGTTTCCAGCCGGGTGATAGGGGGTCGTACGAGACTTCTCCACACCATATAACTCACACAGCTGACGGATCAACAAGGACTCAAAGTTTCGACCCTGGTCAGAATGGAGACGGCCCGGGACGCCAAACCGAAAAAACCATTCTGTTACCAGGACTTGGGCCACTGTCTCGGCTCTCTGATCCCTAGTCGAAACAGCCAAGGTGTACTTACTAAAAACGTCGGTCATGACCAAAACGTTTTCAATGCCAGAGCATGTGGGCTCTAAAACGGTGAAATCCACGGCGAGGATATCATTTGGCCTAGAGGACAATAGCCGCCCCATAAACCCTTGAGCGAGTGGCTGGTTGTCCGTGGCTGCCTGGCACCGGTCACATTCTTGACACCAACTTGCCACGTCAGCAGATAACCCCGGCCAATAGCACCTCTGTCTCACCAACTCAAGGGTGCGCTCTCTGCCCTGATGTCCATGCTGCTGATGTAACTGTCTTAGCACCTCGGACTTGAGGGCCGTGGGCAATACTAATTGCAACCTCTCTTCCTTACCCTCAGAGCAGTGGACCCGGCGATAAAGCATACCATCTTGTTCAACCAGACGGTCCCACTGCTTGAGCAATGTCAGGGCTGCCCTAGTCAGTCGCTTCCGTTCGTCAGAACGTGGACGAGTACCTCGTCTCCAGAATTGCAACACCTCCTGAATAACAGGATCCACTGCCTGTAACGACCCCAACTCGCCAACTGAATACCCAGGAAACGTAGAGACAACACATTGGGTCACTACTTCATCTGGATCGAAACTGACCAATGACCGCAAGGACTCAGGAATTTCCGAGCCTAGAGCCAACCCATCCAACAACCCAGGGTCCAAAGGGTCACGCCGGGACAGTGCATCTGCGTTCTTATTACTCTTACCTGAACGGTACTTAATGTCAAAATCAAAGGCCGCCAGCTGAGAGGCCCATCGCTGCTCAGTTGCACCAAGCTTTGCGGAGGTCAGGTGGCTAAGGGGGTTATTATCTGTAAATACCACACACTTATTACCCAACAAGTACTCGCGAAATTTCTCTGTCATGGCCCACTTGAGCGCGACAAACTCCAGCTTCATAGAGCTATAATTGGTCATGTTGCGCTCAGTGGGCCGTAGACTACGGCTGGCATATGCCACTGGTCTTACCTTACCCTCAAAATCCTGGGAGAGGACTGCCCCCAACCCTTGGTAGCTGGCATCCACCTCCAAGATGAATGGCTTAGTGAAATCTGCGTACGCAAGGACTGGAGTGGTAGTAAACTTTTCTTTTAACCCCTCAAAGCTGGCCTGGCATCTTTCACTCCAAGCATTCTCGAAGTTCCTTCCTGTACGTTTACCCTTTACACCGGCAAACTCTCCAACCAGCTTATGCAGAGGGGCAGCCAACTTAGCAAACCCCTCTACAAACCGCCGGTAATAGCTGGAGAACCCCAGGAACGACCGTAACTCTGTGACGCTAGAGGGACGGGGCCACTGGGCCACAGCCTCTATCTTGGTTGGATCAGTTGCTACACCCCAGGAAGAAATAACATGACCCAGATATCTCACTTCCTGCTGGAGAAAAGCACACTTCTCCAGCCTAGCCTTTAAACCCTCTCGCTCCAGCCGGTTTAAGACTACCTCTAACCTCTCCAAATGCTGAGCAATGGAGGTGGAAAACACTACGATATCGTCCAGATATAGAAGTAATGACTGGCACTGTTGGTCCCCGAATATCCTCTCCATAAGTCGCTGGAAGGTAGAGGGGGCATTGCACAACCCGAATGGCATACGGTTCCATTCGAATAAGCCAAATGGTGTGCAAAAAGCGGTCTTAGGTTTGTCCCCCTCTGTGACCGGGACCTGATTGTACCCGCTAGCTAGATCCATGGTAGAAAACCAACAGGCCCCCGTCAACGCATCCAGCGACTCCTCGATACGGGGTAAGGGAAACGCATCTCGTCTAGTCTTGGCATTTAACTGACGGTAGTCCACGCACAGGCGAAGACTACCGTCCTTTTTTCTTACCAACACAATTGGGGAGGCATACGGACTACAACTCTCCCGAATTACCTGAGACTCCAACAGCTGATTAATGTGGGCCCTAACAACCTCGTACTCAGAGGGCGGTATACGGCGATGTCGCTGCCGTATGGGAACGTCGTCCAACACTGGGATATCGTGCGAGATTAGATTGGTACAACCCAAATCGCCCTCATGTTCAGAAAACACCATCTGATACTTACCAAGCAAGGTCCTGACCTTGCCCTGTTCTAACTCTGGCAATGCAGATAAATTCAGCGCTGTAATCTGCTCGGGAACAGTGGAGCTGGCTACCTGAGTACCTTGTGAATAGGCACTAACTGTGATAGGTTTAACTTCCGTAACGCCTGTAGGCAAACTAATGACGTGCACTCTAACGAGGGTACCCAATACTCGGCGGCGAAAAAGCAGGACATCAGAAGTACCTATATTAACCACTGGCACATAAACTGAGCCTCCAACCACTCGCACTAAAGCGGGGGAGGCTAACAACCCCTCAGGTAAACCCGACTCAGAGGGCTCAAACAGCACTGTACTACCTGCCAGCTGCTCTGCACAAGTTGCCGCAACAAACTTAATGGTACCTCCTGTGACGCGACATGCCCGGGGACCCCGCACCCTTACACTAGACATATCAACAGATGGTTGCTCACTACCTTGGTGACAGTGTTGCAAGGCCTGAAAAACTGAAAGTGGCGCACAAGAAACCGGGGGGAAATTAAACAAAGCAGGGCCATGGTGTCCAAAGAGCTCCCGATAGCATCGCCCGAGTACGTTCATCCCCAACACACCAGGGACTCGAGAGCGCAGGCCACCAGGAGGATCCCTGACCACCAACCACCCACATCGGGTCACTATCCTACCACAGAGCTCGACGTCCAACTCCATATAACCAATATATGGGATGGAAAGACCGTTGGCGGCCCTCAGCTGTAACCATGAACATGACCTCAATTGCTCTGCACCCCGTGACTCGAAATGCTGAACAAAACAACTTTCCGTAATGGTTGACACCATCGAACCCGTATCAATCAGACAAGGGACCAACACACCCCCAATTGAAACATCCAAATGCGGACACGCGGAAATTAAACTTGGACTAGAGTTAAACTTCTTACCGTCGGAGTCGACCTTTTCCCCAACCGAGCTGTGACTCTTCAGCACGGCGGGAATTAGTTTTCCGACGCTTTGTTAGGTCGTACGCATCTACCTTCCCCAGCTGCCGGATCAGGGCGAGGACGTGCAGGCGATCGAGACATAACACGTTCCCCCTCGCATTCCCGTGCAAAGTGGCCTGGTTTTTGACACCGCCTACAGATAACGGGCCCCCCACGGAAAGGTTGAGCGCGAGAATGGGAGCCCTGCAACCGGGCCAAACTCTGGGTGAGTTGATTCAACTGTTCCTGTTGTAACTTTAACATTTCTCTCAGCTCTCTCATTTCAGAGTTTTTAGGCGAGCTACCACCTCCCTGCACTTCGTACTGAAACCCATGTGTCACAGGGACGGAAAGACTTCGACCCCTGGCCCCACCCGGCATTCCCTCCTGCTCCCATCGGATTGCTTCACTCCGCACCTCTAGGAGCGTGGAAGAGGGCTGGCGGCGAACAAACTGTTTCAGTTCACGGCGAAGGGAAACATCACAAACGTATTCTACAAATTGATCCCTCAATAAAATGTCCGCATTTAACATGGCAGTAGGGGACTTCTGCTTAACGTTCTCTAGGAGACCCATCAGGGCCAGGGAAAATTCCAGCAAAGTTTCCCCATCCCGCTGTCTCCTAGAAAAAAAGGCCTCCTGTAGAGCAACGTAAGACTGGGAGCAACCGTACAGCTCTTGCAAAATGAAGTAAATTTTCTCTGGGTCTCCCCGCTCAGCTGCAGGGCGATGTCGAATCTCCTCACGTGCCTCCCCTGTTAGATGATCAAACAAAAAAAACGCTTGATCAGCCACAGACAGATGACGTGTTCTTATACAGGCTTTCGCCTCCTCTATCCAATCATTTATACCAATACCCGGCCTACCATCAAATATTGGACATTTTCGATCCCTTGGAATAAACACAAGCCGCTCAGTTAATGTGGCATTACCACTTACTGATTGATCAGCAGAGGGAACTGAAGATTCTCTTGAGGGACCGGCTATTGGACTCAAAGGCGCGGCTCGGCTCTGGTCTTGACGCAATTTCTCATTATCGGCCCTCAGCTGAGCGACAAGATCCCTCAATTCCTGCATTTCCTCCATTTGAATTTTTTTTTTTTTTTTTTTTTTTTTTTTTTTTTTTTTTCTTTATATAAAACTTAGAGCCACCTCTAAATAAATCGCAAGGATACGGAAAACAGCTGCTGCAATGCCCCAAATCCCTTGAAATGACGCTGCTGCTTTTTTTTTCCTCCAACACTAGACTTGGAAAAAAAGAAAAAAACACTAATACAGTCATACAATGTGCATGTTCATACAGTTACCCAGATAACAACAAGCATCCACGTCTTCAGCCCAACGAAAAACAGTGAAATCCTGCCGACTATGCCAGAAATGTAGCGGGGCCTCCCTCGCCTATACGAGGAGCAATTACCGTGGCACTACCTCTAGCTTAAACATGACTACGCCACCCTGATTACCAGGGAAAACATTAACACTCTGTATCTAAGATTTTACACCAGGCACACAGGAACGAAACTTTCAGGAAAGGCTAGAGACGTGGATGCCAATAATCAGGAATATTTATTTAAGCACAATGATTTTTTTAAAACAGGTATCAAAATTTGGGTTATCAACATTCACAATAAAAAAAGGAGAGACCACAAGATAAAAGGACACCGAGGCTTAATGGCAGACACACGACCTTAATAAGCACAAAGCTCCTATATCACTCTCAACCAGTGTACGAATATCAGCACACACACCGCAATAACATCAAGAAATCACCACGCAGCACTCGGTGACACGCCCTCCACTGCATACGGGCCCACTAGTGGCCTGCCTTCAAGCCTCGGCTCCTGTAACGAGAGCAACACGTTACTACAGGTCTCAATATACCACAATCACACTCACACCAGCCATACACAATAACATTTAAGTTAATAAACCAAAAAAAAACTATAATGAAGATATGAAGGCTCCGGGCCAACGCTATTACCCTCCCTGGCCTTCTACCAACAGTTTAGAAACAAAACACAAATGAAACGAAATTACTAACTACGATAATGTCAAACACTCAAAGTAAACCAATCAAATCCATCAGCACAAACAGTAAAAAAAATAAGTATAAATAAAAAAGAAATACTGAAAACAAACAATGGTACAATAAACAAAAACCCATAAAAGTGTCAGGTTGAAAATACCCAGCGATCACAATGACACACACTAGAGGACGAGCGAGCGTCACACGCCCACCCAACACATAAACTGTATACACGTGTGTGAAGAACAGTTTTGGGATCGCGGAACTCTTAATATCAACAAGCAGCAGCGTCAGATCGCGTTGCTCCCCAGACGTCACCCAACATTAATTCCTCCTTTAACTCATAAACCCGTCGCCCATCCACACCTACACAGGACACGGGAATGCAAGAGGGGCACGAAAAGCTCACGCCGTAAACTCAAAGCATCGTGAGACACGGGACTGCAAGAGAGACATGAGATGTGCTCTGGAGCCTCCAACAGCCGCAAACTATCCCGAAACTCGGGGCGGAAGAGCTACCGGAACAAGGGGCGGTCCCACGGCAATGACGCGACACTCAACTGGTAAGCACGCGCAAGGAGTTGTTTTCATGCCATTTTTATATCGTCCCCTCCTGTTCGTGATTGGACTCACACTACCCCAAGCACATTTGGACTTAATTACGAGCCACAATACATCCCACTACATAGACATACCCTAATTAATGGGCTGGAGTCATGTGGTGGATTACTTCTAGATGATTGTGATGTTTCTATCAACTGTTTGGACTTTTTCTCATTCTGACAGCACCTAATCCCTGCAGAGGATCCATGGGTGAGCATGGGGAAACAAACTCAACTACATCTTGCATGGCCTGAGGGTGAGTACATTTAAGGAAATTTTGGGGGGTAAACTATTACTTTAATAGAAAAGGATGATATAATGCATCCCCATCTGACATAGACCGCATGATCTGCTGCCTCTAAAAACGACATACATTGACAGTTCAATCAAATTGATCTTTCTAAGGTGTTACAAAACCTGTTTAGTTTCTTTAAAGTTTCTAAGAAATTTCTACATAAAACATTGGTGAATTTATAATGTGCATCCCTGTTCAGTAAGTGTACACCTCACCGGTTTATGCTGATTATTGCATGTGACATTCACACTATTATTTTAGTTCAATAAAAGATGAAACTCTTTATAAATTTTAAACCATTTTGATTGGGGCAATATGTAATGATACTTTAACCTAGAAACATCATTCTCAGACTACATTCAAGTCAAGTCAAGTCACCTTTATTTATACAGCACTTTAAACAAAACAGATTGTCAACAACATTCATTCAGAAAACAGTCTGTGAATAATGAAAAATAACAGTTAAAGGCAGTTCATCATTGGATTCAGTGATGTCAACATCCAGCTCAGTTCAGTTTAAATAGTATCTGTGCAATAATTTGCAATGAACCCAACGATATCGCTGTAAATTGAGTGTCCCCAACTAACCAGAGGCAACAAAGGCAAGAAACCAAAACTCTTTCAGTGACAGAATGGAGAAAAAAACTTGGGGGAAACCAGGCTCAGTCAGGGACAGTCAGATTGTCCCAAATTGTCAGAAACATCCTTTGCTTGAGGTTATTGACAGTCCCTGTCTCTTTTATCTGTCTCATGTTGCTTTCATCTAGATCTTTATCTCTCTTATGTTTGAAGTCCACATGGGAGAACGAGTTAGAGCTCAGCTTTTCTGAAGAGCTTTGGTCTGAGGCCCTTGTCAGAGTTAATTCTGCTTCTGCTTGTGCCCGGTTAAGTCTGATTTAGATAAAAGTTTTGCACCAAACCCACTTTACCAAAACTAGACTCTCATTAATTGTTCCCAGAAACAAATGACACTTGTATTTATGGTCCTTTTCTCCGGCTGACCATGTACATACCAGAATTGGCCTCATACTGGGCTTCCTTTTTTATTCTTTCAGGGGCTGTATTCTCTCCCTACATGTCCTATGGTTGCTATTTTTGGTGTGTCTTTGTTTTCTACTCTCTAGAAACAACAAGCAGATGTAATTACATTCACCTTCCTGGTTGCTAGAAGGTGCATTTTGCTACATTGGAAGTGTCCAACTCCACCCCAACTACCTCTTGGTTAAAATATCTCATGTAATTCCTCTAGAAAAACTGAAGTACAGTATTCAGGGCTAAACTAAATTCTACATTTCTTTGACTTTTTGACCTCACTAGATTATGTTTTTTTTCAGGGTGTGAACATGTTTACATTTATGTTCAGTACAACATGGTTGTGTGTATGTATGCAGATATTCTTCTGTTTGTATATTTGTTTTTCTCCCTTTCTCTCATCTCTCATTTGATTACATACTTTATTAGTATGTAACTCAGTAGAACAAAGTTCTACAGGTATTGGGTTTATTTCTATTTATTTTATAATTATTTGGTTTTACTCCATTCCAGAGCTGAAATGTGAGTGAAGTATACTTCATTATATTGATGTAAGCTAAATGTGTATATGCCCTTTTAAGATCGCGATCCTCTGTCAAGTTTCATGGCTTTACACATGTGGAAAATATGGTAATTACGAGCAAATTAGGTTTCCTTTAATATTGGTTAAAATCGTCCTCACAATCGCAAATTAATCGCATTCGATTTTGAACCCGATATTGTCTAGCTTGTCACTGTACTACGGCTCTGTGTTGTGAAAGCCGCTCAATCTGAAAACAGGTGATGGTGATTTACTACTAATCTCAGGACCGGCTTTACTGCGATTAACTGCACAGCCCTATTTGATATGATATTATAAACCACTAAGGAATGCTCTCTGATTTTATGATTGGATTACATTTTTCCATTGCATAAGATGAATTTAAAAAAATGTTTGTCAGCCACATTAAAAAAGTTAACAGTTTAAGTCGTTTGTGGATTAATGCTTATTGGAGACGTGAACCGTTTCAAACGATTCAGTTAAATTCAGTGAACTGGTTCAAGAAGATCCGGTTACATCAAATGATTAGTTCGCGAACTGGATATCACTAACGTTACACATGAACGTGCTCACAACCAGGGCCGCTGCTGGCCAAATGGGTGCCCTAAGCAGGATTGTATTGTTGTGCCCCCCCTGCCTCAAATATGATGATAAAAAAAACACCTACTATAGGGGTGAAAAAATAACTTTAATCAAATAAAAAACTAAATGAATAAATTGTATTATTTTCAAATTACAATTGTAGCTCTCGACATTTACCTATGGCTATAACTTTATTATGACTCTAATTTATTTTATAGTCTCAAGCATTAAGAAATCATGCAAAAGGAAATTAAGCAGTTTTACTATGATAAAACCATGGTTTATTTTTGTAAGGGTTGTGATGTGCATGTTTTTTGTTGAAGAAATTATAAAGGCTGTGTCATCTATAGCAAAAAGGTGGCCAAAAATTAAAGATTAAGTGACTATTTTAATTAAATGTTTGGTCAGTAGCCTAAACAAGGATTTGATTCTCCTGTAAGTGTAACAGCAGCAATTACATGGCATCTGGCTCCCTTTGTAGGCATTTGTAATAACGTACATAAATTGTTTATTTTGTATTTGCCTACATTATGTATTTTAACAGTTTTATTATTACCCAATCATTATTGCCTCATTGTTTTTTTATATAATGCATTTTAAGTTATTTTAAAGGCTATTGATGGCTTAGCTCTTTTTTATAGCAACAACAACATCAAAAAAATATTACAGTATATTAATACTTTGTAAATTATTATTTGAATTAACAAAACCATGGTTAATTTGCAGTTACCATGGCAACAAGAACGATGATTTGCGGTGTTATTGTTAAAACCAATGGGTAATTTTCGTAAAAATACAATTAAAAAAACGTTCACAGGAATGTGCCTGAAAGTGATAAAGGGGCCTATTTTTTACCTAAGTGATTTATAATTTATTTTAATATATATTAAACATGTATAAGGTGTGCATTGTAGCTGACACCTAAATGAACACATTACAATTGTTTTATGACTGCAAGTCTTTCTCCTCAAATGCTATTGAGTTTCAAATTTGCGTTTGAGCCCATGTGAAAAAGTAGCATAATTTACATATGGTTTACAGTTTATTTTAATAAATATCCAACATTCAATTCAATTGTGCTTTATAGCTGTCACCTAGATGAACAATTACAGTTGTTTTTATGAATGTAAGTCATTCTCCTCAAATGCTACTGACGTTAGAAAAGTGTATACCAATATCGCATGTAACTTTAGAGACGGTCCCTAAATTTG
Organism: Carassius carassius; assembly: GCF_963082965.1. Taxonomy (NCBI): domain Eukaryota; kingdom Metazoa; phylum Chordata; class Actinopteri; order Cypriniformes; family Cyprinidae; genus Carassius; species Carassius carassius. The sequence continues at coordinate 5,878,522 of NC_081762.1, read as the reverse complement.
AGACTCTGGAACATCTAACGTCAAGCCAACTTTTTTTTTTTCTTATTGTTTTACTTTCTTTAGTTTTCTTTTCTCTGCGCCGGATTGCTGATGTCCTTTACCCGGACATATATGTTCAATCCATCAATTGTGAACATTCAGCCGAAAACATGAGGTGCAAGCGGTCGCAAGCGCGGATGGGAGAATGGCGGAAGGATTTTTTTTTGTTTTTTTTTGAGCAACTGGGATGGTACCCCCTCTGGGAGTTGGTGCCCTACGCAGACTGCGTACTCTGCATGTAGGGAGCGACGGCACTGCTCACAACAGACCCTCTGTCACATGGACTACTTTGATGATGTTTTTCTTACCCTTCCGGACATTATACCATACACACATTTTCAATGGAGGGACTGAGAGCTCTCGGACTAAATCTAAAATATCTTAAACTGTGTTCCGAAGATGAATGGAGGTCTCTCACATTTGGAACGACATGAGGGTGAGTCATTAATGAGATAATTTTTGGGTGGACTATTCCTTTAAGTTTCCACAGTCTGTGATGATTTGGGGTGCAAAGTCATCTGCTGGTGTTGGTCCATTTTTTTTTTTAAATCCAAAGTCACTGCACCCGTTTACTAAGAAATTTTGGAGCACTTCATGCTTCCTTCTGCTGACCAGCTTTTTGAAGATGCTGATCCAATTTTACAGCATAATTTGGCACCTGCCCACACTGCCTAAAGCACCAAAAGGGAAAGTTGTGGCTTGGTGGTTAGAGAGTTTGACTCCTAACCCTAAGGTTGTGGAGTCGAGTCTCGGGCCGGCAGGTGAGGTGCCCTTGAAAGGTCAGTAAAAGGTATTAAAATTCATTGTCAGAATACTCCATCTGCCATCAGACGTGCAATCTGAGTTATATGAAGTGATGGGAACACTTTTTTTAAGCGAAGAAAACAAAAATAATGACTTTTTTCAATAATTCCTTTGTCAACGGTCTCCTCTGTGTCACTCCATATCACCCGCGCCACAAGGATACACTGTTTCTACATGTATTTAGCTTTGATTTTATATAAAACAGCACATCCTTGTTGCGCGGAGGACACTGAAGAGCATACACAGCATGGTGATATGGAGTGACACAGAGGAGACCATTTATTGTGATGCAACTGTATATTTTTACTGTTTGTACCCTCAAGCTAACAACAGTGTCTTTTAAACAGTGTTGTGCTGTAGAGGTCTTCACAGTGCACCCCGAGACCCGTCGGGTTCGGGTCTATATTTAAAATCATCAGCCGGGTCCGAGTCGGGTCCGAATCGATTACCTCGGGTCCCGGGTCTGTTTAACATTGTGTGTAATTCCCGTGCGATCGGAGTCATCGAACTCGGAGAACACCTGGCCGTGATCAGACACTGCTTGTGTTTTTTGTAACTTGCAACTTGTAAAATTAGGAAAGGAAAAGTGTGGGCCAAAAAAAAAGCGATCTCTCTCTCTATAGAGGAAATAATAGACGGGTCCGGGTCAGTTCTGTTTAGTACATTACGGGTCTCTTTCGGGTTCGGGCACACGGGTCTTGGACCCGTGAAGACCTCTTTTGTGCTGTATACATTCCTTTTTTATGCTTAGTTGTTCATTTCCATATTAATAGTTTATAGTTCATCTGTGATTTGGTTTAGATAATATATGTGTGTGTGTGCTATGTATATAAATACACACATTCATGTATACGTTTAAGACATTTTTTTTAATACTTTTTAAAATATTTATTATATTAATATAAATATATACATGGAAATATTTGAAAAAATATATATGCTGTATGTGTGTGTATTTATATACAGGTACTGGGGTTTTCCTTAGTTGTCCGTTATAATCATCAAAATGAAAAGAAATAAACATTTGAAATATATCAGTCTGTGTGTAATGAATGAATATACAAGTTTCCCTTTTTGAATGGAATTAGTGAAATCAACTTTTTGATGATATTGTAATTATATGACCAGCACCTGTATACATAATAAATATACACAGTACACACATATATTATGTAAACAAAAACTTTTACTTTGGGAGCACTTTTATAGATATACATTTCTAAGTATTCTAAAGTTGTAAATAACTTTAATTTGTTTCGACATTTGTTACCATTTATGCTTATGCTTACCTGGATTTTCTGTATGTGTTTTATTTGGTGTATCTTTTTTATCTTTTACAGAAAAACCACACATACACACCCAAAAATTAGCTTAACACAATTTGCAGACAACTGCCAGTAGTTTTAGTGACATATAAACTGGTTACTCCCAAATATCAAACAAGTCTCTTACCGGACACCCTGCAGATGTCAAACCTAACGTTTCAACAAGAATGTGCTATCAACAGCCAACTCATCCTTTCACACACATAAGCTACATCACACGCACATATAGACAAACACATTCAGGTACACTAATATTGACCCTAGTTTGAATATGCTGACCAACTGAGGAAAAAAAGAAAATTACAACATAAAAAACATTACATTACAATAAATTGCACTACAAATGGTGATTTCATCTCAAGATCGATTAACTCATATCAAATGAAACCATGCAAATTATTATTATTCTTATACTCTATTCTCCAATTCTTAATGTTAACAACATAAGCATTGTGTGACTATGAGTATAGTATTAGTGTGTAGATTTCAATTTATGTGCAGTCTAATCTGTAATTGGCATACCATTCAAATTTCATATTAAGAATTTTTTTTAACCCGAAAAACTGGTTGACTTTAAAATACAAATCTTGTGTAATTCCAAGATATCTGCAATCAGAAGCACATAAAACTGGAATAGAATTTAATTTCATTCACATTTTTTTCATAAACCCATAATCCTTTCTGGATTACAATCCACCATTAAAGTTATTCACTTAATTATTCTAGCTGCTGTGAGAAAAGGCTATAAACTATCTCCGCCACCTGTAGGATCCTCACATGCGATACCCTAGTAGCCGGGACAACAACTTTGGGTTTACAGACATGACATAATGATGCAGCAGCATGCTCAGATTTTTTGTAAGGCAATAGTTTTAAACACTGCTCAAAAAAAAAATTGATAATTTTTAACCAAAAACAGTTACAGACTGCAGCTTTAAGTAAGAGATTCATTTCACAGTGACAATATTCTTTGATATAAATATATTTTGCTCAGCTTTTTTTGCTAGCTTTATATATTACATTTATTCACAGTTTGAATAACTGAAAATAAAACCCTGGAGCTGATTCACCTTCACCCTATGGAATGGCCCTTACTATAACTGATTATGAGAATCCATCTAGAAATGATCATCTTTGGGAAGGATGGTGCACTGTCATGTGCCGTATAATGAAACCAGGCAGCAGGTGGATTAACAGGCGTTACCAGAGGGAGGGAGTCACATATAAACCCCTCGTTACTGCTAAACACAGGTTACATAAATTAAACTGATTACGATACTCAACACACCCCATCAGCAGAGTCTTAACATACACTTTAGGTCTAAAAAACTAAGCTTTGACACTATGCCAGTCTGTTGATGAGTCTGTGGAATACACCTTCAGGAATTCTTCTATAGTAGGTAAGTCAGTTTTTATAGGCAACTAAGAAAAAAGTTTTATGAATAAATCAAGTTCCAAATGATGACACAGGACAAAACTTAAATGTAGTTCTACAACAACTACATTAAAATATATTTTTAGGTGCTGTAGCCACTTTTTAAAGGAATTAAATGTATTAGATATAATTCTACTATATAAAGCTATATAATCCATTAAATATATAACATAGTTTTTGTATCATCCACATATAAACAGCATCCAGTTATTCTTATTTTGTTGTTTGATTTATTGATGCAAATTAAATAAAATGTGGAAACAGTTTAGTATCACTTAAAGAAGTTGTCCAGCCAAATATCACCATAGTTTCTGCTAAACCTTTTTGAACAACAAAGGAGTAAAAATGTTTTTAAAAGAAAATAAAAATCTAACATTGGTCTTAATTTCTTTAAAATACTATCTATATTAGAACTTACCTGTAAGTCAGTTTATCATTGAGCCAGATACCAAGATATTTGTAAGATGCAACCATTTCAATCTGTATACCATTTAAAGTTTGAATCATAAATTTTTTTAATGATATATTATTTTATATATATATATATAAAACATAGACCCAACTGGGCCAACATAGACCCAACTGGTGATTTTACTAAGATAATTAAAATGTTTATCATACACACTTTTTGCATTTTTTTTTATCATTTTAGTATGTATGGGCTGCAGTGGCTCAGTGGTTCATGTAGGTTGTCTACAAACCGGAAGGTTGGTGGTTCAATCCCCGGCTCCACCTGACCAAGTGTCGAGGTGTCCTTGAGCAAGACACCTAACCCCAGCTGCTCCTGACGAGCTGGATGGTGCCTTGAATGGCTGACATCGCAGTCGGTGTGTGAATGAGTGTGTGAATGTGAGGCGCTTTGGATGGCCATGTGGTCTGTTGAAAGCGCTATATAAATGCAGTCCATTTACCATGCATTGCTTAATAGCCTATATTGTTCCCAATCACTAAAGTTATTAGGTATTTAAGAAACAGATGTATTAAACCATGAATTGTCTTTACCACGCACTCTGAATCGTCTTAGGGGTGCATGCTTATTAATCAGAGCTAAAAAAAAAATTGTCTTAAAATAATTCCATGCCAGATCAAAATCTGCCATATTACATACATGAGAAACCTAACTATTATACAAGTCATGTAAAAATGCTTGCTTACTATTTTATAGTTTCTTCTAAAAATAAACTTATATTTAGGTAATAATAAAAAAAGTCACTCATGTTTGGATTGACATGGGGGTGTAAATTATGAAAAGGTTTATTTTTGGGTGGAGTAACCTTTTAAGAACTGAGATGAATATTTACAATATTATATATATGTTACTTTGGTGATATACTGTACACTGTATACACAACTGTTACTATATTATGTATCTTGAGGATCTTAATATATACCACACTGAATCGTCTTAGGGGTGCATGCTTATTAATCAGAGCTAAAAAAAAAAATTGTCTTAAAATAATTCCATGCCAGATCAAAATCTGCCATATTACATACATGAGAAACCTAACTATTATACAAGTCATGTAAAAATGCTTGCTTACTATTTTATAGTTTCTTCTAAAAATAAACTTATATTTAGGTAATAATAAAAAAGTCACTCATGTTTGGATTGATATGGGGGTGTAAATTATGAAAAGGTTTATTTTTGGGTGGAGTAACCTTTTAAGAACTGAGATGAATATTTACAATATTATATATATGTTACTTTGGTGATATACTGTACACTGTATACACAACTGTTACTATATTATGTATCTTGAGGATCTTAATATATACCACTCCTTTTCCCTCTATAGGTCTGTAATACTTCAGTTTAAAGTGGCAAAACCTCCAACATCACTGACGTAAAGATGGGGTTTTTACCACTGAAACATCAGCGCTACATTACCGCAATCCTGAGCTCCACTATCATCTTGTTACTTCTGTACTTTCAAAACTCTCTGTTGGTTTTCAACTATGGTTCTTATGGTTTTCTATCTGAGAGCTCTCCATGTGCTTGCCATATCTGTGTGGCAGACAGAGGAAATAGTAACTGGTTCAGTGAGCGATACGACCCCAACGTACCAATTCTGCTCAACAGCAACAACAGTGTATTGAGTGCAAATGTCTCCAGGTGGTGGAAGGTAAGAAAGGTTACTGCAAAATCAATATACATCCCTTACTTACCAAAAGGACCCCCCAAATTAGTTATTTGTCTTTTAATCCATGTAACTTTAAAGGGGTCATATGATGTGATTTTACATTTTTCCTTTCTCTTTAGAGTGTTTCAAGCTCTTGGTGGATGAAGTAGATCTGTAAAGTTGCAATGAATAAAGTCTCAAATCCAAAGAGATATCCTTTATAAAAGTTAAGACTCAACCTCACCCTCCTAAAAACTACTTTATTTGGTATTCCAAAAGAGGACACAACTATAAATCAGTGGTTAAGTTGTATTTCAACATTGTTCCAGAACAGTTCCACCCAAATATTTTTGTGTGTGCAACGTATTATGGAAGATGAGGAATGTTTCATGAACCAGTAGCCTACAATGCGTCTTTGGCACTGTTCTATAAAGTGGGGCAGTACTAACTTTGAAAGGACAGTCTGACACTTCTGACTCGCAGCTGTCAGGTATGACTCGGGACACAAAGGTAAAGGTGAATTCAGAATGGTGTTATTTATTAAGAGTTCAATTGCACAGTGTATTGTTGCTGCTAGTTGCACAGTTAAGTTCCGTTTCTCCAGTGCATGTAGTATAGTTCGTAGAATGGGGGAATCGCACAGGTGCGAGAGTTTGGATCTCAGATGTCACAGCCAGAGTCATAGATCGCTCACTAATCTTCGCTTCCTTCTCACAAGCCAAAGACAGTATCCACTTGGAATTATCATGGGAGAATACAGCGACCATAGAATCACATGTCATCGCACGGTGATCCACAGTCCTGGGAACAGCAGAACAAGAACACAGGTTAGCGTAACACTGAGGTGAGTATAGGTTACGTCTGACTTAAAGGCGCTGGGAGACAACTGCGAGGATCTTTCCTGTTGGAGGCTTCACAGGGAACTGAGGTGCGGGGGAGTGTATTCATAGTGCTCTTGATTGGATCCGTGATACGCGGCAGGTGTGGCTGGTTAATAGCCAGCGGACCTAGCTCTCCGACGTCATGGGGGTCTACCTCTGGGTCATGGAGCGGGCTTTTGGGGATTCTGGTTATGAAAGTCTGTGAGTAGGTTGGGGTCTAGGATATCTTGATGTGGTACCCAACATCTTTCCTCTGGTCCATAGTCTTCCAGGTATTCTAGTCACCCACCACGATGTTGGGAGTTCAGTATCTCTCGTACTGTGTAAATAGGATCGGCGTCAATGGGTGGCAACGGGGGTACGGCTTCAGGGACTGGGTCTGTGGAGGGAAGAGAGACAGGAGCGTGATGGGGCTTAAGCAAGGACATATGAAAGGTGGGGTGTATCCTATATTGTGCAGGTAATCGTAAACGGTACATGACCGGGTTAACTTGGTGTTCAATGGGGAATGGTCCAATATACTTAGGGCTGAGCTTTTTACAGGGTTGTCTTAGACAAATGTCTCGGGTAGAGAGCCATACTAGCTGACCAGGTTGGTACGTGGGATTTGCTCTTCTATGGAGATCAGCAAAGCATTGCTGCCGGTTCACTGCCTGTTGGAGATGCTGGTGAGCCTGGTCCCAAACCCTCTCACTGTTCTGGAACCAGGTATTGATTGCTAGGACTTCTGAAGGTTCACCTGACCAGGGGAAGAGTGGGGGTTGATAGCCTAAAATACATTGAAAGGTTAGTGTAAGTAAGGAGAGTAAGGTTAGTGGATGATTGATGGAGCGAGTTTTGTGCATACTCAGCCCAGATGAGGTAACGGTTCCACAGGTTGGATGTCTGATGTCTTGGATTTTGCATTCCGTTTGTCCGTTGGCCTGGGGATGATAACCAGAAGTGAGACTGACAGTGACATATAATAGAGAAAAGAAGGCCCTCCATTCCCTCGAAATAAATTGTGGTCCCCGATCAGAGACAATGTCTTCTGGGATCCCAAAGTTCCGGAACACTTGTTCGAACAATAACTCGGCAGTCTCAAATGCTGTGGGAAGAGCTTGTAAAGGGATTAGTTTGCATGCCTTGGAAAATCTGTCAATGGCCACTAGAATGCATGTCTTGTCATCAGAAACTGGGAGATCCGTGACAAAATCTACCCCAATGTGAGACCATGGGCGATGGGGAATAGGTAAGGGTACCAGTTTTCCTGTGGGTAGATGTCGTGGGACCTTGGTTATAGCACACATCCTCTGATGAACTCCTGCACTTCCTCCTGCATGCCTGGCCACCGATATTTGCACTGCAAAGAAGCAAGAGCTTTTGTTACCCCTGGGTGGCCTGTCCCCACTGAGGAATGTACCTGGGAAATCAGAGCCTTGCGATGATCCTTGGGTACAAACGTCCTTCCTGGTGGGCATGCGGGTGGCATGGGTTGCTGTTGAGCTTGTTCTCTGTGCAATTCGTCAAAGTCCCATTGAATAGGATTTACAAATAACTTTGTGGGTAAGATAGGCTGTGGTTCCTCTGAATTTTCCTCCATGGCGTACAGTCGGGACAGAGTATCTTGTCAGGGTATGTTCTTGGATCCAGGGCAATAAGCGATCTGAAAATGAAACCGAGTGAAGAAAAGAGCACACCTGGCCTGGCGAGGGTTAAGTCTCTTGGCTTCCTTTAGATATTGCAGGTTTTTGTGATCGGTCAGCAAAAGAAACGGTTGCCGGGACCCTTCCAGCCAGTGTCTCCATTCTTCCATCACCAACTTTACTGCGAGGAGTTCTCGGTTGCCGATGTCATAGTTCCTCTCTACAGGGGACAACTCTGTATTATAATTGTTGTAATGATTATTCATGAGTTGATATAACATATTATTAGGTTTTTTAATGCATTCTGCCATTAATATAATGCCTTAAGAATACCCTTATAATATATTATAAATAGGCTTCATAGAAAATGTTACCGGTTCTTCTACAACCTTGTTAATCAGCTATCATTTTACACTGATTTTAGGAATAAATTATGGGTAGGTTTAAGTTTAGAGGTAGGGACTGGCTTAAGTCTATATTTTTTGACCATAATGTTGATCCAGGATCAACAAAAGATGTTGAACATGTCTTACTTGGCAAAATCACGGCAACCCACTGCATAACAGATGATGACCCTTTCTGCCATCTCGGTCTGTGTGAACTTGAGTGCAAAACACTGAAACTCTGCATATATCTGCCTTACAGACATGAAAAATGTCTACTTTCAAATGAACCAATTTAAATAGAAAACAAATATTCTGCAATTATGTAATTCATATGAAATATGCATAGAGGTGCATCGCTAGTGCGGAGATAAGGAGTCGGTGTCGCTGACTTGATCTCTTATGCTGAAAACACAGAAAGCACTATAGTGTATCAAAACATTATTAAATGTTAATCCATCGTCCTTACTGTTTTTCCCTGGCACGGACACATTCATAAGCATTATTTCTGCTGTGCGCTTTGGCAAGCTCTATGTGTGTGCTTGAGCACTTATAGGCTATGTAGGCAATTAAAGGCTCATTATAATGATTTAAATGGTTTATTAATAAATGTGCGATAAGTTGACTAATGCTTAAAATGAATGACTACTAGTCGACCAGAAAAAATCTTTAGTCAAGGGCAGCCTTACATACGTGTAATTGGACTAAAAACCTCATTAAGTAAATACCAACATTATGACAACTTATAATCAAAAGGCACTGAAAACCTCTTGAAATAGTACATTTATGCAGTATAAACACACTTACTGGAGTGGATATTATACTTCTGCTAAATTACTTTAAAATATCATACAGGAGCTACAATCAAATGCCGGCAACTACACAAAGGTGATGGATCAGTTGTTTTCTCTCTTCTCTGATGAAGAGCACTACTCAGACACCAGTCCAGATCGCTGCAGAACCTGTGCTGTGGTGGGCAACTCTGGGAACCTGCTGGGATCCAATTACGGGCCTCTCATAGATTTCCATGAATTTGTAATAAGGTAGTCAATAAGATTGCATCAGTAATATAGATACGATTTTTTTTTATTAAAATTGTTTATCACTCTTCAAATTGAACAGGGTTTTGAGAGTAAAGAAGCATCAGTATAGATGGGATGGATATGTTGTGCATTTAATGTCAGAGGCTGTGTATGCCTTTGTTAAAGGGGTAGTTAAAGTAAAGGAAAAAAGTCTGTTTCTTCCTCAAAACATATCTGGAGAAATGTAGCTTTAAAATGTATAAACTTAGATTTGGGGAAATCACTTGTTCACCAGTGTATCCTCTGCAGTGAATGGGTGCCATCAGAATGAGAGTTCAAACAGCTGATAGAAACATCAGAATAATCCACACGACTCCAGTCTCCAGTCCAGGATCCACTGGTGAGCAAGTGATGTAGTGCTACATTTCTCCAAATCTGTTCTGATGAAGAAAGAAACAACTCTACATCTTGGATGGCCTAAAGGAGAGTTAATTTCATCAAGTTTTTATTTTGGGTGAACTACTCCTTTAACTGAATCTACAGCCATAAAAAACGAAACACTTTCATAATAGTGTCTTAGTACTATAAAATACCACTGCCATGATGTGCCATGAGTTCAGATTAGATGCCTCAAAGGCTTTTCATTAGAATATCATGCACACCTCAAACTCCTGTGTTTTTCTCTTAGGATGAATAAAGGCCCGACAGAAGGATATGAGAAGGATGTAGGGACAAAGACGACTCACCGGACTGTGTATCCCGAGAGCGCCATGGACTTAGACAACTCCACCCATCTAGTACTTCTTCCCTTTAAGATTCTGGACATTCAATGGCTCATCAGTGCCTTCACCACTAAAAACATCACACAGTGAGAATTAACCATGCATTAATAAATACTTGACAGTAAACTTGGTGATACAATTTAAAGGGGACATCAGATGCATAATGCAAAATATTGTATTCATTATAATCAGTGATGCTGGATGCAGTGCAACAAATCCCCGATATTAAACTGCTACTTCATTCTATTTATGACATACTGACACAAAGTTCAGAAACGGTCACTTTGTCGCATCCACTACACTACATTTAACTTTGTCTTTTGTAGAGGGTTTATAAAGGTTTTTTTTTTTTTACTAAGCCATCTACTCTATTATATTTTAAATAGTTTTTGGTAGTTATAACTGCATGATTAAGACAGGTGACTTTAATAGAAGATGGGGTGGGGTGAGTAGTAGCTCATTAGAATTTAAAGGGACATGAACAGAAATGGGTCACTCTGAACAGATCTGTTTTTGACAAGGTAAAAGGGAGTTGTTTTACCCTACCATTGAAAATGTCTCAATTTATTTATTTTTATGTGGCCAAGTATGGTGACCCATACTCTGAATTAGTGCTCTGCATTTATCCCATCCAAAGTGCACAAACACGCAGTGGGCCTTGCTCAGAATTAAAGGTGGGAGAGAGCACTGTACATTCACTCCCCCCCCCCCACCAACAGTCCCTACGAGGCTCTAACCCGTAACCTTTTGGTTATGAGTCTGACTCTCTAACCATTAGACAACAACTTGCCCCCATGTTATGTACATAAAGTTATACATTTTGTAATACACAAAAAAACAATGGACTATAAAATTATATGCATTTTAAAAGTAATTTATTTCTTTAAAATAGGAATTGAAACACATAGCATTAAGAAACTAAACACCAGCTAACAGCTAGGGAATAAGCCAAGCAAAAGACCCGACCAACACCAACCCAATCTCATGAAAGTGCAATTAAATAGTATACCAAATAAAAACAGAAACTCATGGTACTGATATGCAAAAATGGACTTTGGCATGTATATGCTTCACGATGGGTAGGTTTAGGGTTGTGGGGTAGATGCGTATCACATGTACATAAAAACTGTGTATCATATGCACAGCAACAAATTTCATATCATATGCACGTGAAAACTGTTTATTACATGCACCTTTTTACCTATTTTTACCTTTGCACTTTAAATAAACCATACATGTCATGTATTTCATCAGGGCATCTTGCTTTATTAATATTTATTATGAATGCCTTAAATAACGAACTTCAACAGCATAAGGGCAGATCCCTTAAGCGCATCTGGCAATGCTTTTAAGTGGTCAAGCATAGTGGACAAGAATATTCAAATGTTCATCCTTCGATTCCTCAAGGAGGAATCAACAAAGGATGCAAAAATAAGAAATGAGAAGCACCCTAAGAACACCTAGAGACAATCAAGGAACTAAATTGTTTATTAAAACTAAATTTTTGAATCTGAATTTTGATCTGAATTGATTTGTTTGTTTACTCAGAACATATGTACAAGTGCCGTCTACAATCAAAGCAAATAAGGACAAGGTGAATAACAAACCTTCTCATGAAATCAACCAATCAGTCAAATAACAGATGTTAATTTGTTTTGATTTGTATGGCTTACTGATATTGCCTGATTGAAATCTTGATACTGTAAGTGCATGTTTTATAAATGTCCGGTTTTATTTCTGTCATTGTCTTTAGGTGATGATCCTCCACCCAGAATTCATAAGATATGTCTATGATAACTGGGCAGAAGGGCATGGCAGATACCCATCCACTGGTTTCTTAACACTGATATTCGCTCTTCACATCTGTGATGAGGTAAAACTCCCATTCTGAGTTGTGGCACTGCATTGGTGTCATCGTTGAGGGAGTGCCAGGATTTACAGAGATTCAAAGGAATCAGAATAGAGCAACCCCGGATGACATATATTTGATTTTGATATATTTGATTTTGGGTTTAAGAATGAATAAGAATCCAGACTGTTTACACAAAAACAAAAGGCCTTTCAGCAAAGTGTTAGCAATGAAACAAGAGGAGCTGACCCATATCATATCTTAATGCCATATCCTACATTTTCAGCAATACAATCCTCAATATTGCTAAATGAAAGAAAAAATTAACTGAATTATTTTTGGAGGAATCATTTTTTTACCATATTCTTTTTAAAAGAGGGATTTTATTTTTGTATGTTTTCTCAACTAATAATAGTTTGTTTTTGTTTTTTTATCTTGAATAAGATTTCTTCACAGTGACAAAATAAATTAATAATGCATGGATTACTCAATCTCTTACAGGTGAGTGTGTTTGGGTTTGGAGCTACGAGTGATGGAATCTGGCATCATTATTTTGATAAAACATTGACTTCATATGAGATCGGCGTTCATGCTGGAAAATTTGAAAATGAAACAATTAATCGGCTTCAACAGGAAAACAAGATTTTGATTCACATGGGTTGGCCATGAAGCAGAAACACTCTCTAGTACTGCACAATATTATGTTTATTATGTTTATTAAATTGCAGTACTGAATATTATGTTTTGTTGATTTGTGCAGCAAAGACTTTCAGTTGAGATTCCTATCAAGAGACCAACTTGCGGCACCAAATGAAATTATGTCATGGATATATAATAATGATAAGCTTTAAATTAACTACTAATTCTTATAATAATTATATAAATGTATTAAATGAATTATAAACAATTATGTATAATGAAAATATAAATATGTAGACATAAAATCAAGCAATTTTGTCTCAAACAATTATTTGAACGTGAATTACTTTAATTTGGAGTGAGCGATACGGGGGAGTGGCTTCATTGCATCATATATGTGACACTTTACTCACAACTGATTGGTCCAGTTTGGGTTTGCGATCTCTAAACCTGAATAAAACTTGCTCTGGAGCAGGGTAGCCATGTAGCGTAAGTTATTATAGTGGCAAAACCAAAAGCAAAGCAGAGGCAAAAGTGTATTCCACAAAACAGTCAATGGTCAGGGCAGGCAGCAAACAATCAAACACAAACAAACACACACAAAAAGCAAGTTAACAGTCCATGGTCAAAGGCCAAACTAGGAACATGGAAAGAAACACGGAAACTAGGAATAAAGCTACAAATATTCAATACTTAGCAATATGTGTCTGTGAGAGAGTAATCTTTATAGTCCTCATGTGTTAATTCATAGTTTTGATGCCTTCAGTGTGAATCTACAATTTTCATAGTCATGAAAATAAAGAAAACTCTTTGAATGAGAAGGTGTGTCCAAACTTTTGGTCTGTACTGTACATTCAATTATCTACTGCCACCTTAAAAATGTCATATAACGACACTTTTAATTAACGTTTTTTTAAACATGCAAAACTTGCTTAGTCTGCTTAAAGTTTCTAAGGAATTTCTACATAAACATAGCTGATTAATGTGCATCCCTCAGATATGTACGTTACGCCATAATACTGATTAATGATGGTTATTGCACATGTGACATTCACGTGCCAGTTTGATAATGAGACTGAATGACATGATCTCTCAAATCATTACGCTCTCTGAAAGTGTTTAATGGTGTTGTTGTGATCCAAAATGCTGCAAGAAATATTACTAAACAGTCTTTAAACAAGAACTAGAATAATCAGGAAAATAAAAGGGAACCATTCACATACAGTCATGCCCAAAAATATGGACACCCTTGGTAAATATGTTCAAAGAAGAATGTTAATCCTTTTGATCTTTTATTTTAAAAATTCGCAAAAATCTAACCTTTCATTGGATAATAAGAATTTAAAATGGGGGGAAATATCATTATGAAATAAATGTTTTTCATTTAGTTTCAATGTGTATTTGACAGTAGTTTTTTTTAAACAGTGAAAAGCTTGTGAAGTGACTCTCAGATCATTATTTAGTTCTTTGCAAAATTCATATAGCCAAAATTGTAAATTCTACTTCTTGTTACAAGTATGGAAGAATCATCACTTCTAACACAAAAGACTGCTTTTTAAGTTATCTTCCTGATGTATCCAAATTCCTTAGCATATCCAAAACCTCAGAACAACTTGATGATGTAACAGAAACTATGGACTCTCTCTTTTCTAGCACTTTAAATAAAGTTGCTCCTTTACGCTTAAGGAAGGTTAAGGAAAACAGTTTGACACCATGGTATAATGAGCATACTCGCACCCTAAAGAGAGCAGCCCGAAAAATGGAGTGCAGCTGGAGGAAAACAAAACTCGAGGTATTTCGTATTGCTTGGCGGGAAAGTAACATATCCTACAGAAAAGCATTAAAAACTGCTAGATCCGATTACTTTTCTTCTCTTTTAGAAGAAAACAAACATAACCCCAGGTATTTATTCAATACAGTGGCTAAATTAACGAAAAATAAAGCCTCAACAAGTGTTGACATTTCCCAACACCACAGCAGTAATGACTTTATGAACTACTTTACTTCTAAAATCGATACTATTAGAGATAAAATTGCAACCATTCAGCCGTCAGCTACAGTATCACATCAGACAGTGCACTATAGACCCCCTGAGGAACAGTTCCACTCATTCTCTACCATAGGAGAGGAAGAATTGTATAAACTTGTTAAATCATCTAAACCAACAACATGTATGTTAGACCCTATACCATCTAAGCTCCTGAAAGAGGTGCTTCCAGAAGTCATAGATCCTCTTCTGACTATTATTAATTCCTCATTGTCATTAGGACATGTCCCCAAAACCTTCAAACTGGCTGTTATTAAGCCTCTCATCAAAAAACCACAACTTGACCCCAAAGAACTAGTTAATTATAGACCAATCTCGAATCTCCCTTTTCTGTCCAAGATACTAGAAAAGGTGGTATCCACACAATTATATTCCTTCTTAGAGAAAAATGGTATATGTGAGGATTTCCAGTCAGGATTTAGACCGTATCATAGTACTGAGACTGCTCTTCTTAGAGTTACAAATGATCTGCTCTTATCATCTGATCGTGGGTGTATCTCTCTATTAGTTTTATTGGATCTTAGTGCTGCGTTTGACACAATTGACCACAACATTCTTTTGCATAGACTTGAATACTTTGTTGGCATCAGTGGAAGTGCATTAGCATGGTTTAAATCGTACTTATATGACCGCCATCAGTTCGTAGCAGTGAATGAAGATGTATCCTATCGATCACAAGTGCAGTATGGAGTACCTCAAGGCTCAGTACTAGGGCCGCTACTCTTCACGCTTTATATGTTACCCTTGGGAGATATCATCAGGAAACATGGTGTTAGCTTTCACTGTTATGCTGATGATACTCAGCTCTATATTTCTTCGCAGCCCGGTGAAACACACCAATTTGAAAAACTAATGGATTGCATAGTCGATATAAAAAACTGGATGACGAGTAATTTCTTACTGCTAAATTCTGAAAAAACAGAGGTGTTAATTATAGGACCTAAAAACTCTGCTTGTAATAACCTGGAACACTGTCTAAGACTTGATGGTTGCTCTGTCAATTCTTCATCATCAGTTAGGAACCTAGGTGTGCTACTTGATTGCAATCTTTCCTTAGAAAGCCACGTTTCTAGCATTTGTAAAACTGCATTTTTCCATCTCAAAAATATATCTAAATTACGGCCTATGCTCTCAATGTCAAATGCAGAAATGTTAATCCATGCATTTATGACCTCAAGGTTAGATTATTGTAATGCTTTATTGGGTGGTTGTTCTGCACGCTTAGTAAACAAACTACAGCTAGTCCAAAATGCAGCAGCAAGAGTTCTTACTAGAACCAGGAAGTATGACCATATTAGCCCGGTCCTGTCAACACTGCACTGGCTCCCTATCAAGCATCGCATAGATTTTAAAATATTGCTTATTACTTATAAAGCCCTGAATGGTTTAGCACCTCAGTATTTGAATGAGCTCCTTTTACATTATAATCCTCTACGTCCGCTACGTTCTCAAAACTCAGACAATTTGATAATACCTAGAATATCAAAATCAACTGCAGGCGGCAGATCCTTTTCCTATTTGGCGCCCAAACTCTGGAATAACCTACCTAACATTGTTCGGGAGGCAGACACACTCTTGCAGTTTAAATCTAGATTAAAGACCCATCTCTTTAACCTGGCATACACATAACATACTAATATGCTTTTATTATCCAAATCCGTTAAAGGATTTTTAGGCTGCATTAATTAGGTAAACCGGAACCGGAAACACTTCCCATAACAACCTATGTACTTGCTACATCATTAGAAGAATGGCATCTACGCTAATATTTGTCTGTTTCTCTCTTGTTCCGAGGTCACCGTGGCCACCAGATCCAGTCTGTGTCCAGATCAGAGGGTCACTGCAGTCACCCGGATCCAGTACGTATCCAGACCAGATGGTGGATCAGCACCTAGAAAGGACCTCTACATCCCTGAAAGACAGCGGAGACCAGGACAACTAGAGCCCCAGATACAGATCCCCTGTAAAGACCTTGTCTCAGAGGAGCACCAGGACAAGACCACAGGAAACAGATGATTCTTCTGCACAATCTGACTTTGCTGCAGTCTGGAATTGAACTACTGGTTTCGTCTGGTCAGAGGAGAACTGGCCCCCCAACTGAGCCTGGTTTCTCCCAAGGTTTTTTTCTCCATTCTGTCACCGATGGAGTTTCGGTTCCTTGCCGCTGTCGCCTCTGGCTTGCTTAGTTGGGGACACTTCATCTACAGCTATATCGTTGACTTGATTGCAAATAAATAACTCTCATTTTTGCATTATTGACACTGTTTTCCTAATGAATGTTGTTCAGTTGCTTTGACGCAATGTATTTTGTTTAAAGCGCTATATAAATAAAGGTGACATTGAGCAGTGGCGGCTCCAGACAATTTTGATTGGGGGGGCAATGGGGGGTCCTGGTCATTTCAAGGGGGGTCTCATGAAAACCAACAAAAAATACAGTGGACATGGCTAATAACTGCATATTACTGCTACTAAGCAACAAAAACAACAAAGCATATTAACTACTTTGTTTTTAATTAATTAATCCATTGCAGTTTGCAAACAATATGCTTAAACTTTAAAGGGTTGGCACTTTAAATGGTTCGCGTCACCAATACGCATTAATTCACAAATTACTTAAGCGGTTAACTTTTTTAACGTGGCTGACTCCCTCCGAGCAGGGCCATGCAGAGACCTTTGGAGGGGCAGGTGCTCAAAGTATAAAAGGGGCACATGAAACAAGGCTTTAAATGGTTCTATTCAAAATATCAATACAGCAATATATTGTGATGTATTCCTTGCTGATTCACTTATAGATATGGATGATTGTGTATTGATACAGCAGCAAATGCTTTGATGCAGTTTTGAAAAAGAAACAATAGAGAAGACAATTTTAAGTTTAAAATAATAATAGCTCTGGGATTAGAAACTGAAATGACTTAAATTGTCCCAACCTGATGGCTTTGCTTCTGTGTTCTACAGAATAATTAACAACAGCGGTTATAGTAAAAACTATAGAAAACACTTGTGCCTCTTTCTCACCAGCCTCTGTCTCCTGGCTTGCTGCTACCTGCTCTCTTTCTGTTACTTGTGCCTCTACATGTCCCTCTTTTTCTTCCTCTATCTCCATCTCCTCATTTGATCTATTACTTTCCACTCTCTGTCCATCTAGGAACAAGGCTCAATCTACTATTTCAGCATTAATATATTATTTTAACCATCACTACTACTCTTGCACCTAATCAATAAGTCTACCTTAAATATTGATACAAAACATAAAAAAACTGATACACTGGAATATAGTGATTAATATTATTATTACTGTTGTAGTTATTGTTGTCTAAAATTGAACACCTTTGCAATGTAAACAAATGACAGGCTACATTTGTTATTCATATCCTTCACAATGCACTTTGATGGGAGGTCAGGTATATTATGCATTTTTTATTAACAATTGATATTTTTACATTTATTTCCAGAGAGATATTGTTGAGTTTACAGGCTAAAGTGGTCTTGCTGTTGTAAACACTGTTTCTATTGTAGAAAAATATTTGTGTCACATTTAAAATATAATTCTATTTTAATTCATTTCTGAATTGTTTTTATTTTTATAATGATAATTCAGAGAATGATAAAATCTGAATAAGCCTTACCAGTGTTGTGATAATTATTTTTAAGGCACTCTATGTGTTAAAAATAAATAAGTACTGTAATATAATAATAGTTTAGTCAAATAACATAAAAAAAAGACCAGAAACTTTGATGCCTGTGAAACTTTTCTCCCTCAAACAGCACGCTAGTTTTAATTCTACACTACAGGCTACACACAGCAATATAAACATATCTGCATGTTCTCACATCACATCGTCCTTGTAAAATAATAATAAGTAAATAAACATCAAAATCACTTCGCTGAGAATGAAACACCACTTACAAGCTGCCGCGGTGTTGAAAATATCCTCTAGCAATTAAAAAATGCGAGTGCAGCTTGAGTGAATCATCGTCCCGGTCAGATGAGGTCGTCGTAGTCAGGTGAAAGGTCATCATGTTGGTCATTTTATTTACGGCTAAATTATTATTAATAAATTGTACTTATATTATGATTGGGCATGGGCAGGCATTCACAAAAGGGAATATTATTACAAAAACAATTCGAGGAAATTTTGCTTTGACAAAAGGGCACTTAAGGGGCAAGTGAATCGGTTCTTTCGGACAGTTCGATCAAATAAAACCAGTTGGAAAAAAAAAACGGTTCACCGGTTCTTTTGCACTCGATGTAATGTCATTGGCGATGAATGCCCTTCATTCAGAATCAATCATCAAAAGAACCAGTTCGGTTCAGACGCTCTGTGTGTCGGTCTGCTTCACACTGAATCACACATGCGCAATATCATCAGCTCCTCGGTTCTCGAATCGGATGCGTTCGACAGAAACGGTTCTCGTTCAGTGTATGAATAAATGTCGAAATAATTATTATTTATTATTGTTCTGCATAGTTTGAAGATGTTATTTTTTATATTTATCCCAGATATATATCTATATTTAATCAGGAAGAGGGTGGGGGGGTCAAATGGGGGGCCAAGCGTTTTTTGGCAGGGTCTTGAGACCCCCCAGGACCCCCCCTGGTGCCGCCGGTGCTCTTGAGTAGCACTGATGAAGTTCATGACATTCAGATGCTAAAAACACAGCCACCGTATGTTTTCATATTTGTCCATTTTCCATTCATGGGTCATTTTTGACCTCAAACAACAATGTGATAACTTTTTCGAAACACCACTCCTAAAAATAAAAAAAACTCTGGCCATCCCACTGGCATCCCCCTTTCACCAAATTCATGCTGACTGTTCATGCTTAACATACTTAAGCCAAGGTCTACACATATTCAAAGTTCACAAGCAACCAAGCTATGAAACTTTTCTCACGTAAACAAACTGCAGTGTTCCTGGCTGTGAGGATCACTTTGAAACTGAAATGGCTAAAAATCAAGTGAGTATACAACATATTTCAACATGTTGGTTTTGATTAAAAGACATGAATATTGAACAGTTGAGTGGATGAACTGTCCAACATTCCACACTTACTGCCTCAGGTTTTAAAATCACGTTTTTAACGGTAAAAATAGGCTATAAGGCATGTGAACTGCTCATCTTTTCTTTTTTACTTGCCTGCTATGTACAACATGAATTAACATCAGAAGGTATGTTGAAAGAAACAGTACAACTTGCTGAAATGAATCATGTCTCATCCATTAATCAGTGTTTCAACCATGGAATGTTGTCAATAAAACAGCTTCTAAATAATATAATGAAAAAACTTTAAAGGACTGTAATCTCTATAGTAAACTAGGAATCATTATACCGCAGAGGCAGGACTGATAAAATTGGTGGGGGTGTTGCTCTTTATGTGAATAAAAAATATGAACATTCTATAGTAAAACTTTCAACAGTTTCAGAGTCACTTCAACTAGCTGTTCATTTTACAAATCAATTCTAAGTAAGTATTATTGTCACATACAAGCCTCCAAATGTCAGTCCAACTGCATATATAATAACTGACTTAACAAAATCTGTTAAAACTAAAGAGCTTGTTATTCTTGGTGACATTAATTTGAATTGGATTGATAATTCATCTAAACTGAAAACAACTGCCATAAAATATGTTCTTTATTAATTACTCAAAGATCCCAGGCTTCCAGGCTGGACTCACCACTGTATCTTTGTGTAATGCCTTAACATTTCAGAGCTATAAAATAAGCCATGGGATGAACTTGTATTATCAAATGTTAAATGGACATACTTCAGCAGCACTGACTGCGTTGGTACCAAAACTCAGCACAAGGTTCGAGTGCACTATGAGATCTGTTACAAATGGACTTCTGCCTTTACCGGCTTTTAGGAACTGCTATGGACAGAGATCTTTTTTTTATAATAATAATAATAATAATAATAATTCATTTCATTTATATAGCAATTTTCTAGGCACTCAAAGCACTTACATTGTCAGGGGGTATCTCCTCATCCACCACCAGTGTGCAGCATCCACCTGGATGATGTGACGGCAGCCATATTGCACCAGAACACCCACCGCACACCAGCTTACTGGTAGAGAGGAGATAGAGTGATGAAGCCAATCAGTGGATATGGGGATTGTTAGCAGGCCATGATGGTTCGAGGCCAATGGACGAATTTAGCCAGGATGCCAAGGTCACCCCTCTACTCTTTTCGAAAGACATCCTGGGATTTTTACTGACCACAGAGAGTCAGGACTTCGGTTTAACATCTCATCCGAAGGACGGTGCTTGTTGACAGTATAGTGTCCCCTTCACTACACTGGGGCACTAGGACCGACACAGACCACAGGGTGAGCACCCCCTGCTGGCCTCACTAGCACCTCTTCCAGCAGCAACCAAGTTTTCTCAGGAGGTCTCCCATTCAGGTACTGACCAGGCTCAACCCTGCTTAGCTTCATTGGGAAACCGGTCTTGGGCTCCAGGGTGATATGGCTGCCGACTATGGCTGTGCTCACTAAAGCCTGGAATGAGATTCTACAGCACACCAGAACTATAACATCAATAAGACTATTTCAAATAACATTTGCTCGCCATCTAACAAACAGGTCATATCTGTGACCACTGAGATGGCTTCATGGCCTCCCCCTGATGCTCACTCTCTTGGTTTGTGTGTTTGTTGCGGTCTTGTCTAGGCGTTTTGTTGGGTATGTGGCATTTATGTTCTGCAGAGCAGGAACCTGCTGAAAATCAGTTTTATGCTGAATCAGGCCCGATTGTCTTTAATCTTTTCCCGTTTAAAAAATATAAAATAAAAAGGAAACTTTTTTTTATAAATATGAGATTAGGTGTACATGTTCATTATATTTTTACTTGACTGTGTATTTACTTAACCTTCTATGATGTCTTCATTATATGAGGTATGTCATTAAAAAAAAATTATATCACTAAGAAATTAAGTAAATTATTCCATTATTAAGATATAAAAACTGCCTTGTATCCAATTTAAACGTTTGTTGATTATTAAACTAGATTTGTTAAATTTTTTATAAAACTACAGTTATTTAAATTTTTCATTTCAGTGCATCATATATTCAGAGGTGGGTAGTAACGAGTTACATTTACTTCGTTACATTTACTTGAGTAATTTTTTGGGGTAACTAATACTTTCCGGAGTATATTTAAAGATGGGTACTTTATACTCTTACTTGAGTAAATTTTTGGGGGAAAATCTGTACTTTTATTTCGTTACTGTGGGCGACGCTCCTCTCGTTACTTTATCTTAATGCAATAAATGTTATAAATGCTTCAGTTTATTCCAAACGCGCCGTCTACTTTTCTCTGGGCAATGAGCGATGCCCATTCGTGAATGATTCATTCTTTTGAGTCAATTCTGTTCAAAGGCTTGATCAAACCAATTGGCAAACGAGTGAATTGGTTCATGAATCAGTTTGAATTTGTCGTTCAGTTCCCTGCCGCACGCGCTGAGCGTCTGAAGCAGTTCACTCAGAGTTGTAACGTTTAAGAAAATCAGCAGCGTTGAAAACGTGGCTATGGAACTGCACTGAAATGAAAGCAAATCTGCAAAGGCTATTATTTGCTAGCGATGGAGATCCTTATTAGATAAACACTGCGTGTGCTGTCTACTGTTTAACAGGTAATAACTTGGGCTACATTCGAT
Source organism: Carassius carassius (assembly GCF_963082965.1). NCBI lineage: Eukaryota > Metazoa > Chordata > Actinopteri > Cypriniformes > Cyprinidae > Carassius > Carassius carassius. The sequence continues at coordinate 5,855,907 of NC_081762.1, read as the reverse complement.
TACAGTAGCTACACAATACCACTGTGACATTAGTTTGTTGTACGTGTGTGGCTTATAACAGAGGGGAGTCAAGTTGAATGCAGCTTCCAAAAGACAAAAAAATAGCAGATTAAGATTTTATTAATTTTAATACATATCATCAGCTGCTAAATTCAGATCTGTGATTGCTTGCTGGCGCTGAGCCAGAGACAGACGCGTTTTTACAGCACTGCGCATTATAACCAATCACACATGATTCCTTTGAGCTGATTAAAGCATTGGCCAATCAGAGTTGTTCCGATGAGTCATCGCTAAAATGCGGGTGCTTCCTTCACTCGCTCACTGACTGAATACCTCTTTCTGGCGAATTCTCTCATCAGAAACAACAAAGTGCAGATGTGTGTACGAATCTGTAAATAAGATTGATTTCACCGTGTTAACAGTTTCTGTGATTTTTAATGGGAGTTTCTGAGAGTGATTGAAATCTAGACTGTCAGTGAAAATGATCTTTAATAATGTAAATGTTATTTGCTCTCTTTCTGAACAATGAAAGATTAGTAGCAATATTTATATCACATTAACTTTCAATGTTAAATTCACATTTAATATAAAGTCAGTCGTATTAAAAATATGTTATGGCATGACACCTATATCTGTTATTTAAGTAAACAGACAGGGTTTTATAATAAATTACATAAATTGGAGTAAAGGCTGATGAAATATATACATTTATACACGCACACATACATTTTATCTATATATCTAAATAAAAATAGGCTCAGTATATATGACCAAAAGTAACTAGTAACTAACTACTTGAGTAGATTTTTTATCCGATACTCTTTTACTCTTACTCAAGTAACTATTCAAGACTAGTACTTTTACTTTTACTTGAGTACAGTTTTTGGGTACTCTACCCACCTCTGCATATATTTACACAGGAATTGCAATGGTAGGAAACCATACATCATAGCCAAAAATGCCATTTAATTTGCAAATTAAAATTACAAATTATATTACTGTAAGTATCCTAATTTTTGTGAGTTAGCCTAGATATGTTGAGGAAAGAGGACCAGAGAGAGCTATTCGCGGAGCAGATACGGTCTTTAATAAAAAATTTTAAAAAAAAAGCACAGGAGCTTGACAGTTCTAGTAGAAACGGAAAAAAAAACTTCCCAAAGGGAAAAAAAAAAAATAAAAAATTCACTTGTTCAAAAATAGAAAAGCAAAAAACCACCGACCGCCCAGGCGGTATCAGTACTGTGGACAGCTCCGCAGCAGAGAGACAGGCAGATCCGTTGACAAGCAGCGGCAATGGGCTAGATGCTCAAGATGGCGCCGGTGAGCTTCAGCGACGCGAGTCTGTGCATACTTACTTCCGGTCTTGCGACGCTCGCATTGACTGTAAGGGAAACTTACATAAGAAACTTGGCTAGATGTATATAATTAATGATTTTCAAATTTAACAGCGGAAAGTGGTATATCAAAGACATAAGGAAGCATCCTCCCTACATTTTGCCTACCTCTGTGGAAATTCATCAAGATACAATGCGGAGATTGCTTTATTCTTCTGTTGATTATGCGGATCAGCGTCAGGTCAGGTCCACAGGGATTTCTTCTTTCAAACACAAACCACTCAAATATGCAATACTTTTCATTTTCGAAGAGCTGGTTATGTTCTTACTGTTAGGTCAATGTTTCTGACTGTCAAACAAGACGCACAGAGATTTCTGATAAAGCATGTTTTATTAACTTTATTTGATAACATAATTTATAACTGTACAATTAAACGTAATATAATTATGGTAGGTTTGCATTAAATAAAAGATCGCTGTTTGCATTCATGTGTGTTTTTATCTATTTTTATTTGTTTTGTGAAAGATCTGCAGCATAAATCACTATCGGTCTAGGAGCAGCCATGTATATTGTTATTCTTTTGCATTAATTATCAGATTAAACAGACATTAAAATTAGTCATGTATTTTTTACTGTGTAAAATAATAAAATGTTGTGAAAATAACGACGAAACAGACTGATGTATGTGTACAATTGAGAAATGGATACTTCTGAAGATAAAAATCGCAGCCCATGTCATAAATATTTAATATAAAAGAATAATAATAATAATAATAATAATAATAATAATGCAAACATTTTCAAAAAATAAGTAATTTGTACATTTACATATTTGGTAAGATAAAAATACATTATATAGCGGTGTATACGCACCATGAGTTCATCTTTCGTCTCGTGAACAGCCGGCAGCCATATCACCCTGGAGCCCAAGACCGGTTTCCCACTGAAGCTAAGCAGGGTTGAGCCTGGTCAGTACCTGGATGGGAGACCTCCTGAGAAAACTAGGTTGCTGCTGGAAGAGGTGCTAGTGAGGCCAGCAGGGGGTGCTCACGCTGTGGTCTGTGTGGGTCCTAGCGCCCCAGTGTAGTGATGGGGACACTATACTGTCAACAAGCACCGTCCTTCGGATGAGACGTTAAACCGAGGTCCTGACTCTGTGGTCATTAAAAAATCCCAGGATGTCTTTCGAAAAGAGTAGAGGTGTGACCTCGGCATCCTGGCTAAATTCACCCATTGGCCTCTGACCATCATGGCCTCCTAACAATCCCCATATCTGCTGATTGGCTTCATCACTCTGTCTCCTCTCCACCAGTAAGCTGGTGTGTGGTGTGCGTTCTGGCGCACTATGGCTGCCGTCGCATCATCCAGGTGGAAGCTGCACACTGGTGGTGGATGAGGAGATATCCCCAGACTATGTAAAGCGCTTCGAGTGCCTAGAAAAGCCTATATAAAATGTATAAATGTAAATATCTACGCACGCACTCGCAAGACCGGAAATCCAAGATGGCGGAGATATGCAACTAGCCCATACTTCTAGGCTCTCACTCCTCTTTTGACCACGTCGAAGGGAAACGGGCACAGACAGCCTCGAGAGGTAAGCGCACTGGACACAGGCAGACACAATGGTAAATCCAGGACAGACAACCAGCGATGCAGCAATCCCCAACCAGACAGGGCTAGGACTTGGACTAAGATATGACAGGGGATAAGACATACAACGTTAGCGAGAATAGAGGAATAATCTGGTAAGGCAGGTAGGGAGGAGAGGGAAAGAAGTAGGAGTGCTAATCAAAGGAGAAGGGGGAACAGGTGCAGGAAGCCAAGCGCAAAGAGTAGCGCAATGAGGAGCAGCTGAAGGAGATTAACAGAGCAGAAGAAAGGTGAGTGCGAAATAGGAGGGGAAGAGGGAATGAATCTGAGTTAAAAGGGAGGGAGAAAGATAAAGTAGAAATAGATGAATACAGGTAGGGGAGAGCAGGGGCGAAAGTACCATTTTTCAGAAAAACATCATTTTAAAAGATCATGTTGTAGACAGAGATATATTTCTGCTGTGGCCAGTAATTCAGAAGTGTGCTCTATCAATACCAGTTGGTATTTTGTAGAAATGCAGAAAGACTTCAGTATAATTTCACTTTGAACATAAGTTGCACATTGTTACTTTTGACCCCATTGGTTGGGACGAAAGTAACACAACAATATAAGCTAGATTTTTTTCTGTTACTCTTATTTTTCTTAAGTATACCTGATTGTGACCTTGTTAATATGTAACTGCTAACATATTTTGTCCTTTATCTTTGCAAAAAAAATATTAAATTACATCTTCATATTTTCATTTTAAATTTAAGTCTCATCAGATATCTCAAAACCTGACTGTATTTTTTTTATTGTCAATTTCAATGTATTTTTATAAAAATAAAAAAATTCAACAGAATGTACTATATAAAAATGTAATTACATTAGCATAATAAAAAAACAACTCTAAACATAATGTAACAGTAGGCCTATTTATGTTTCCATCCAGTTGTTTTTATGCATAAATTGAAAATGTGCATTAAAACATCTGGAAACACAGCAAATTCATAGGTGGAGGTGTAAAGGCTAAGATATGGCTAAAACCTAAATATAAATGCGATGTAGCAGCTGCCCAGAGAGTGATGTTCCTCTATGTCCAGAAACGCCCTCTCAAAAACATTTGGATAAAACCAGACCTCTGTCTGTCTTTCTGACCCTCACTCAGACATGTTTTTTTTTGGTATAATATGACATAAACATTTGTAAGAAATGATGCAAGATGCAATTGTTACTTTCGTCCCAACAGGAACTCCTGAAATTTAAACTCAATTTAATTTTATACTAAAAAAATCTGAAAATGCAAACTTTAGGATGTGTTAAAGCACTAAATAACCTGTAGATTGATCATTACTGTGACACATGAGACAAGAAAAACAACACGACTAATTTAAAAAAATTACCGCTTCAATAATTTACTTTTTGTACTCGAAAACAGTTTTACGGACCTAACTTTGGGAAACGATGAGGAAATCACGTGATATTTCTCAGCTCCGTCAAGGATTGCATGCTGAATATGCTGTCATAACTGGGAATGCAAATGCAGAAAGAGGCTCTGCGAAAATCGCTTTGTTACTTTCGTCCATTGTTACTTTCGACCCCGCTCTCCCCTACATTTTTTTCTCCAGTGTATGCTTTAGTGCGCCACCCTAGGATATTTACTGTTCCCCTCCGGCCATCACATTAATAATTTCCTGGAGGCACTTCTGTTTAAAAGTTGAATTTAAACTTGAGGGCTGTGTTTTTAGGATGATGTGTTACGTGCGAGACACTGCACAAATTGTGCGTGCAATGGTCAAACACACCTGTGCATTTACATAAGAAAAAATATGGAAAACTGGTTCTGTGTAAACTGACCCTAACTCAACTGCACAGCGGATCAGGAAGATCATTCTATAAATGATCAGGAATTTAGGAAATTATGATCCATTGTCATGTGTCGTGAGTAAAACCCCTAAAGCCAGACAGCAGGTGGATTAACCAGTGTTTCCAGAGGGAGGGAGTCACATTTAAACCCCTCCTCACTGCTAAACCGTAAATAACACATATTTTATGTTATTCCAATCCATATACACTATCAGCAAAGTCCCAAACACATAACTTTGTCTAAGAAACCAAGCTTTGACACAGCACAAGTATGTTGAGGATTCTGTAAAATATACAAGGATCCTTCCATAGTAGGTAAGTCCGTTTCTATAGGCTGCTGAGGAAAAGTTTTAGCCTATGAGTAAATTCATTAAGCAAAAGATTATATTTTCATAGTTGCTGGTAACCAAACCATTTCAACCTGATTTCGACCTGAAACTGTTCCAAACATTTTTCAAAATAATTTATTTTCCACATAATAAAGTCTTATTAAGTTTAAAATTCAAAAGTTTACATAAACTTTGTAGAATCTGCAAAATTTTAACTATTTTACCAAAGTAAGAGGGATCATACAAAATGCATGTTATTTTTCTATTTAGTACTGACTTGAATAAGATATTTAACATAAAATACAATTACATATAGTCCACAAGAGAGAATAAAAGATTAATCTATAAAAATGACCCCATTCAAAAGTTTACATAAACTTGATGCTCCAGAAGGAAGAACAATGCATAAGAGCCAGGGATCATGTAAACTTTTTAATTCCTTCTGGAGCATCAATGAGCATTTGAACCTTCTGTAATAGTTGCATGTGAGTCCCTCGGTTATCTTCAGTGTGAAAAGATGGATCTCAAAATCAAACAGTCATTGTTGGAGAGGGATCAAATGCACAAAAATGCTGAAAAACCAAATAATTTGTTGGACCTGAAGGATTTTTCTGCTATTACTTTCTCTTGTGGACTATACTGAATGTAAATGCATTTAACATTTGTTTGCACCTTGTGGTGAACCCCCTTTATTAGCTCTCATGAAGTCTTCTTTTGATTGTAGACTTTGACAGTGACACACATACCTCCAGGAGAGTGTTCTTCTCTTGGCTGGATGTTGTGAAAGGGTTTTTATTTACCATGGAGAGGATTCTCCGACGCACATAAAGTGTCGCGCTGTCTGGTCTCTGTTTCCCTGGGTGTCCACTAGTGGTCTCACTTCCCCATAGGCACCTCACCATATGCACTACAATTCCCACTAGCCTTGTCCCTTCATCACAGTAATTGCACTCCTGTTAATTGCACTCAGGTGTCTTCACTTGTTAGTCATTATCCTCCCTATATTAACCAGTCCTTTTCTGTTTGTCTGGATGGAGTCCTTACTTTCCGTCACCTAGTTTCCTCGCGTTCCTAGTCTTCGAGTTCCTGTTCTTGTTCCTGTTTGTTTGTTTGTTTGTTTCTGTTTAGCTTGATGTTTGGTTACGACCCCGGCTTGTTTTTGACTCTGATTTGGATTACCCAATAAATCTCACACTGCACTTGGATCTCTCGTCTACTGTGTTTCCCTGGGTTCCGCTCGTGACAGAAGGACTCCATCATGCCAAGATCCAGCGGTGTGGGATTTCGTATACGTTCCCCAGCCAACATATGGATGGGGAGACTTTCCAATCTAACCGCTCTCCGTCAAAAGGGGAGTGAGGTGGGGTGCTTGGCGCAAAAGTTCTGGACAATGGCAGTGGGGATGGGGTATAATGATGAGGATGGGATGGCCGACTCTAGACCGGGGGCTACAGACAGTAGGACTGCCAGACCAGCACCACTGCACAATATGGCCGCCAGCCCAGCGCAGAGTTCCAGAGTCGAGTCAGGTTCCCGTTGACCCTCCAGAGTCGAGTCAGGTCAAGTCACCGTTGACACTCCAGAGTCAGGTCATGTCACCGTTGACACTCCAGAGTCAGGTCAAGTCACCGCTGACACTCCAGAGTCAGGTCAAGTCACCGTTGACACTCCAGAGTCAGGTCAAGTCACCGTTGACACTCCAGAGTCAGGTCAAGTCACTGTTGACCCTCCAGAGTCAGGTCAAGTCACCGTTGACACTCCAGAGTCAGGTTAAGTCACCGTTGACACTCCAGAGTCAGGTCAAGTCACCGTTGACACTCAGTTAAGCACTACCTCAGTTAGACCTCAGGAGTCAAGTCAAGTCACTGGTGATCTTCAAGGACAGAGTCAAGTCACCGGTGTTCTTCATGGGCAAATTCAAGTCACCATTGATCTTCATGTGCAAAGGCAAGTCACCAGTGATCTTCATGGACAAAGTCAAGTCACCAATGATCTTCATGGGCAAAGTCAAGTCACCAGTGTTCTTCATGGGCAAGGCAAGTCACCATTGATCTTCATGAGCAAATGCAAGTCACCATTAATCTTTATGAGCAGAGTCAGGTCACCAATGATCTTCATGAGCAGAGTCAGGTCACCAATGATCTTCATGAGCAGAGTCAGGTCACCAATGATCCTCATGAGCAGAGTCAAGTCCCCAATGATCTTCATGAGCAGAGTCAAGTCACCATTGATTTTCCTGAATCCAGTCTAAACTCTGCGGAACTACCAGAGCTTCTCCACGTCTCTGCGGAACTACCAAAGCCTCTCCACATCTCTGCTGAACTACCAGAGCCTCTCCACGTCTCAGCCGAACTCTCTGAGCGCTCGACTGATCCTGTCGTGGCCACGGAGGCCACCCTTAACTTGTTCATGTTCTCTGTTTCAGACTTGCCTATCCAGACTTGCTCTCATGTATCATCGATCCCACTGTGGTGGTCCTCGGTGCCGCCCTGGTGGGCTCCTGTCTCGACCGCACGGCTGTGGTGGTCTTCTGCGCCGCCCTGGTGGGCTCCTGTCTCGACCGCACGGCTGTGGTGGTCTTCTGCGCCGCCCTGGTGGGCTTCTGTCTCGACCGCACTGTTGTGGTGGTCTTCTGCGCCGCCCTGGTGGGCTTCTGTCTCGACCGCACGGATGTGGTGGTCCTCTGCGCTGCCCTAGTGGGCTTCTGTCTCGACCGCACAGTGGTGGTGGTCTTCTGCGCCGCCCTGGTGGGCTTCTGTCTCGACCGCACGGATGTGGTGGTCTTCTGCGCCACCCTGGTGGGCTTCTGTCTCGACAGCACGATTGTGGTGGTCTTCTGCGCCGCCCTGGTGGGCTTCTGTTTCGAGCGCACGGATGTGATGGTCTTCTGCGCCGCGCTGGTGCCTTGTCCCTTCATCATAGTAATTGCACTCCTGTTAATTGCACTCAGGTGTCTTCACTTGTTAGTCATTATCCTCCCTATATTAACCAGTCCTTTTCTATTTGTCTGGATGGAGTCCTTACTTTCCGTCACCTAGTTTCCTCGTGTTCCTAGTCTTCGAGTTCCTGTTCTTGTTCCTGTTTGTTTGTTTGTTTGTTTGTTTCTGTTTGGTTATGGCCCCGGCTTATTTTTGACTCTGATTTGGATTACCCAATAAATCTCACACTGCACTTGGATCTCTCGTCTCCTGTGTTTCCCTGGGTTCCGCTCGTGACATAAAGGGGGTGCTGACTACAGCATACACTAAAGAAAAAAATGTACCTGTAAGACAAGAGGCAACATTTCTGTCACAAGCTTTAGGCATTCAGCCAATCACAAAGCATTGGATAGCTGGCCAATCACAGCACACCTCAGTTTTCAGAACGATGAGCTTTGTAAAAAATGACTCATTTATAGTGCTTATAGCTTACCCCAATCTCCTCCCGAAATAACCATATTTGGAGGTTAAGACCGCATATTTTGAATATGTATGATCTCCCTGCATATTAATACGACCGATAATTTTCATTGATCTGTTTGGCTAAAAATGAAAAAACAGAAAAGAAAAGCAAAAAAAAGAAACTTCACCGACTGCGAGATGGAGGTACTGCTGTCTGAGATGGAGGGCCGAAAAAAGTTTTATTTGGTGGGCTCTCTGCGGGCATTTCAAATAAAAGAAAGATATTAAAATGGGAGCAAGTAACAGAAGAAGTCAATGCTGTTACCTCGGTGCCTCGCACAGTCCAAGAGACAAAAAAAAATGGTCTGACTTAAAAGTAGTCATAGAAAAAAAGAATATGTGCACACAGGCGCAGTGTCGTAACAACTGGTGGTGGTCAAGGAATCACTGACCTCTCAGCACCCTCTCAGTTTGGGTGCGATTATAGGGGAAACAGGATTAAGTGGAGTTCTTCCAGAATTCCAAGGGGATACGGATGTGATTTGTGGTGACGATGGTAAGTAATTGATTTATCTACACATTATATAAGTTTTTGTCTGTTTAAAATTCTGCTTTTTTATTGTGGATAATTTAAATCAACCAATTCAAATTCCGTGGAAGTGGAAAGTCCTAAAATATCCAAGCGACAAATATAGCAATAGATGCAGCTCTCCTTAAGATATACGTTTATTAAAATAGTCGATTTTCCTGTTTATTCATATGCTAAAAATGTAACTTAAAAAGACAAAAGCAAGTCATCAAGTGCACATTTTATTTCACATTTACAGATATGCAATACAACCTTTATTTAATTAAACGTTTCTTAATGATTAAAGGAACAGTTAATCCTGGAATGCCTTCAAGCCCGGTGAGTGGTCCAAGTGAGGTAGACAAGGGATATAGGCTTAGATCCTACGTGCCATCGCTGCCGCCATCCTGTGTGATCCTGTGTGCCACCACCGGCATCTTGTGTGCCTCCACCACCATCCTGTGTGCCACCACCGGCATCTTGTGTGCCTCCACCAACGTCCAGTGTGCCGCCATCATCAAATGCCCAAGCAACCCCATCCTGTGCGCAATCCAGTGCATCATCATCATCATCCTTTGTGCCACCACCAAGCGCTGGTAACTCAAGGCTTGTAGCTACTGACGGAAGAAGTCATGCAGACCCAATGTCACATGGTCCATGCTGTTAATGCGGTGTGTTCTGAACTGAAATAAATAAAAACATTTTTGTCAGAAATAAGTGGTTCACTTAAAGAACTTGTGAAAAAATAAAAAGTTTGAATTCACTTGCCTTTTTACATTCCATTTATTACATTTATACGCCGCTGTATTGCCATAGCATTATGCACTGCATTATGCAGGGTCGGGTTCATTATCTTCAGTATGCGCGTTCGATGGAACAGGTATACCATTCTTTTGAGCAATGTTGTGCAACACTGCGCAAGCCACCACAATGCGGCAAACCTTTGTAGGGCTGTACAGTACTGTGCCACCATACCTATCCAAGCACCTCCAGCGTCCTTTTAGCAGACCAATAGTGCGTTCGACCACTGAACGCGTCCTGCAATGCTTCTCGTTATAACGCCGTTCTTGTTCGGTTTGGGGTCTAGTTAGTGGAGTTAGTGCCACGTTCTAAGGGGATAACCACTGTATCCTGAGAGGTAAAACATTTACAATTTTTTTTAAAGAAAATATAACAAAACAATGAATGTAAATACAATGGGACAATTAATATAACATTTCAAGTGCTAGACAGAGGTAACAATTATAAACAATATTATAAGAATACTTTAAAGGAAGTACATGCTTGTAAAATAGCCTACAGATAGCTTTTGGTTAGCTTTTTAAATGTTATAAAACATGTTTTGTTTCCTGAAAATTTGCATTGATTCATGTGAAATTTTGCTTTAAAAAATATAAAAATAAGTGTGGGTTTGTTTATCATTGGAGATTATAATTATACCTAAAAGAAAAAACAATTTAAAAGGTATGCTTTAAACACATTAGCATCATTACTCAAATACAATTACATGCGCATTCCTGCCGACTTACCAAGAAGCCATCCATCACGCACAGCTCCTGTTTGCAGTCTGTTCCCTACACTGCTGTTGGACAAGTTGACAAAATGTAGGAATCATGAGTTGACCCAGGCCATCTCCCAACTATATTTGTCAGAGACATATGCGCATCACATATGATCTGCACGTTCAAAGAATGAAAATGTTTTCGGTTAACAAAAGCAAATTCATTCTCAGATGGAGCCTTTATTGCAACATGAGTGCAGTCAATAGCACCGATTACATTGGGAAAACCGGCGATTGCTGCAAATTGCATTTTGATGTTGGCCTGTTCAGCTTGCGTGTAAGGAAAACGGATGTATCGGGGTGCCATCCCCACTATGGCATCCCATACATATGGCATGACACGGCTCAGGGATGACTGCGACATACCCGATTTACATACATACATACATGGGTGATGTAATAGGATAATTTAGAAGTTTTTCATTTTAAATAGTTATTGCTATTTGGTCCAGTTGGTGTCGCCAAAACACATACTCTTCTAAAAGAGTGCGTACGCACAGTCAAGAGCATCCTTAAGGTGTGCACTTATTTACGGCAAGTTTATTTTTTATAAATCCCAATATGTGCATGGAAAAATGTGTATGCATATTTCTATGCCCATTTTGTGCGTACGCAACGTTTATACATTAGGCCCCTGTTCTTCATGTACATACTATGTACTTATTATAGTAATTACAATAACTATTTAATAACTAGGTACTAGCCCTAAACCTAACCCTAACTCTACCCCATGTACCTTGTATTAACAAAACTTTCTTAGATGAATTTATTGCATGTACTCTATAAGTACATGAAAGTACACGTACTGTAAAATAAAGTGCAACAGAATGTATTATAGAATTAATTATGCAAGTTACTAAACACTGATGTACAGATGTTAAACTCTTGTTTTCTTCATCATCCAGTGACCTTCAGTAACTGTTGGTTCTGGAAGACTGGACCAAAAAATTATTAAAACAAAAGACTTTGGGCATGTTATGTCATGCATTTCATGATGTTGATATCAAAAAATTGAAAATATTTTCTTTCTGTTTGCTTCGTATTATATCAATATGGTATGTTTAATGGTACATTTACAACAAGTTTGATCAATTGTAATCTTAAAGTAATTTAAAAAGTAGTCTGAATACTTTACTCAGTAACCTAGATTTACGTTATAAACTGTTTTTGTCATGTAATCTATAATCAGTAACAGAGTAATCAGTAATTTGTAAGTAATCTACCCAGCACCAGCACCAAATAAAATTATGAATTTATACATAATATTATATGTATTAATTCATACAAATTGCTGAACCAGTCGGGATGTTCAAACACCTTACAGTCACAATATTTACTGTGTTTAAATGGTGTTTAATCCAGATAAGTAGAGTAATGTATTGTTGTATTGGAATTTCTTGTTTGTTTTATTGTTGCATGTTATATACTGTGTTCATACTGTGTATGGCAAGTAGCATTTTTGTTATGCAACATTTTTATGAAGCTGGGAATCAGAAAAATATTTTTTTTAATTCAATGTGTGCTCAGGCCAGACAATATCATGTTAAACTTATACAAAGGACTTTTTTTAAATAAGCATGTAAAATGTAAAAAAATAAAAATAAAAAAACACATTGTACTTGTGCCTGTATTTTCTTCTTTCAAAAGCATCGCATGGTTCTCTTGAACTGCTTGTCTCGTGCAGTATCAGATATACTGCATTAAATAAACATCTAAACCCTTGTGTACATTCAGCTGTAATATGAGGCATCTGCTTTTGTTATTAGGTGTAAAATTGCTGAAAGAATAGGTCAATGCTGGTCTTATAAGAACAAAGAACAATGAACAATGAACAATGTGCTGTTCAGGGCAACTGGTTTGCCCAGTTATGAGTGTCAATTGTAAAATTTACTTACCACACCTTTCTGAATATTAAATATTAACCAGAAAAAAAATTCAACATGATCAGATTTAGTTATCTGTTGTGCCATGGCCGACTGTATGATGAAGATCTTGTGCATTTCTATGCGGATGTGACACATTTACAGACATGCATTTTACTGGATCATTTATTTATTTATTTATTTATTTTTGTGATTCAGTCTGCTCTTCAGAGTCAAGAGACATTCCAGTTTTTCCACTCCAGCTAGCACTTCGTATAGGGTGGTCCTTGGCCTCCACATCGCTAGCCGTGCATTAAATTATTTTAATGCACGGCTAGCCAAGCATTATGCCTTATTTATTTATTTACTGCATTGAATATAAAAGGATTTGCTATTTGAGAGATTTACATGTAAATGATCCCCAATTGACATACATTAATGATCTGCTGCTGCCTCCCTAAAAATGGCATATGACAACACTGTATTTTTATAAGGTGTTGCAACTCTGTTTAGTCTCTTTCCAGTTTTCAGGGATTTAAACATCTGTGATTAATGTCTGGTATGTGTAAACAATACCAGTTGCGGGTTATTGCACATGTGACATTGTGGTTACTTTGCTTTGATAATTAGATTCTATTAGATTTCTATTAGATTATAATTAGATAAATGTTTCATGAGAAGGCAACAGCTTATGTTTATTTTTCCATGTATGCATATCCCGTCAAAGGACCTCTTTTTTTTCTTTTTTTTTTAATATACATAATTTCTGATTTATTTTCTGTATATTCACTCTCTGCTCTGTCACACTTGTCAACTAAGAAAATGCTGTTAGACTAATAAACTTCAAAACCACCCATGTGAAGATTTAGCATGAAAATATTTGTTATATTTTGTTTAGAACTTGTATACAATTGTATAGAAACTAAGACCAGCATAATAATGAAAACATCTGTGGACATGTTGGGTTCATAAAACAACCTAAAACAATAATTTACATACATCAACAGCTAAAGAATGCTCTCTGAAATTATGATTGGGTTTAATCTTTCCATCTCTTCAAATGAAATTAATTTGCCACTTAATCGGTTAAAAATAATAATAATAATAATAAATATAGCTGCAAGTAGCAATTACGGGCCCAAGCACTACAGAAGCAAGCATCAGACCAACTGCAGAAATTGGTAGTGGAAGCCATTTAGGATGATTTTAACAGGATTTACTGACTTTACACGTTTGACCAATAGGTGACGCTGTTATCAAATCAATGTGATGTGTTCTGTGTGAGCTGATAATAGCACACATAAAGCAATGCAGAGATACCGCCTCTAGAGTCATTTTGGCATCATGCCTCAAATTGTGGTATGCAAAAGCGTTTTTGGGTATCAACAAAATCTATACATTTTCGTCAGCAAGATGATGTGATTCATTTTTGCTGAAAATCAGACAAACGGTCTAGGAGGAATTTGAAAAAGGAGTTTTTAAAGAAAATCTAAATGGCAGAGAGGAAGTTTGGCTGAGTATAGCAACATTGGCATGACCCAATTAATCTATTAATGCCAAAAATTCATAGAAAGCTATTAGCATTTATTTGAAATTACATTAACTTTTTCACTCAAAACTTTTTGAGAAGTTTCAGGTTATTATCTTGATTGTACATACAATGTTTCATTATTGTACACCAATGTATTCATAAAATATAGCATTTTATATGATAATACTCCAATGCAGTCAATGGCAATTTCATGTTTTGTTCAATTATAGCACCACGAAGAGGGCACAATGCCACAAAATAGTTTTTTATTTGTCCTTAGAGTGTGCCCATACATATGTGTGTCAAATTTGGTTAACATATCACATTTTGTTTTGGAGTTATAAATGATTGGATATAAGGCACAACAGAATTTTCAGCACACTATGTTTCCAAATTTCCTATGGTGGTTTCTTGTTGATTGGAGTAGCTGACAGTTTCTAAGATATTGGCAAATGTTTTTTCAGTGCCAAAATGCAACATTCCACGAACCATAAGTCTTGGCATGTTTGGTATTGCTGGACTCGGCAAGAATTAAGGAGTCTAAAATGGTGACTATCATGAAAATAAGTCAACCCCAACCAAATTTATAAGCCTGTGAATATTTGATTTTACCACTAGATGGCCCTGGCTAGAAACTTCTCCAGCTCCTTTAGGGGATCGTGCTGATGACACATACCAAGTTCCGTAACCATACGTCATTGCATACGTAATGTACATATCATTAGACTCGACTCGCACCTATTCTAAAGAGAGTATTGTGATTTTTGGCTAAATCAATTTAGAAGTTATAAGCAAAAATAAGCATTTTTGATATCTCCTGACCACTAGGTGGCACTACGCCAAAATACTCCAGGTAGCTTCAGGTCATGCTTGTTATAACACACACCAAGTTCTGTCTCAATATGCAAAACTGTTGCGGAGATATAACCTCACATCCCTTTTTTCATGCTTTTCGTAGAATTCATTTGCGCGTTATTTGAGAATGGTTGGATGAATCAACATGAATTCCTTAACTTAAACAACATGGTCTGAAGATGATCTGAGCCAATTTTGTAGAGAATCAGACAACCCGTCTTGGATGAGTTTGAAAAAGTAGTTTTTTCAAACTATTAAAAATAGCCAAAAAACATACCATTAGAATAGCTGCGTTTCCACCGATATTGTGCCAGGAATTTTTTTCCCCAGGAATATTTCCCCCCCAGACCCGCTGCTTTCTGGATTTCTACCGTGCTACCGGAAAGATTAGGCAAATAGTCTGGTGACGTAGATCTACGCGCGTTTCTCAATACTAATTACGCACATTTTAGACTTGCATCCTCGGTAGTTCAGACTTTGCGCATTCGACTCGGGAGTGTGATTTCTGCGACGACGCAAATCCGGTAATTCTGCAAACAACAACGTACTTGATAATTCATTCAGCTAACCATGGCTACTGCAATTTTCTTCTCTTTATATTTACAATAAAATGAAATAGGATATCAAATACCACTGCCTCCTTTCGTTTTCATTTAAACATAATAATATCTGCATGAATGTACCCAGTTCAGGAAAATGTGTGTATATATAGTCATTACAAGGAAATGAAACATTATATCAATTGCCTCTTTTTATTTTCATTTTAAAATATAGATAAATTGAATAAGGACCAAAGATTACCTGTTAGATTTACCCAAAACGAATGATATTTTATGTTTAATCACTAAAGAGACATCAGAGCCAGCAGCATATATCAGAAGGTCTAGCCGAAGTGATGCTGCTCTTGGCGGATACATGATTACTGAGCTCCTGCTGATCGTGTGGAGCTCACGTCTCCGAAATTGCCAAAACACATTTTTAAATAGGCGCTGTCTTAATAAATAAACCAGAGATTTTAGTTTTAAACAATTCTTGCCTGAAATACTTTTAAAATTACATTTCATGACACAATAACAGTAATATTTTGAAAATGATCCAAATAAAGGGTGGTAAATCACAATGGTGCGTGAACTCAACCAATCAGCATGTGTAGCCCTCAAGTCCCATCCCCAAAAGTTCTCGCCAACAGTGTGATTCTGTGCCAACAGTTATTCTGTGTGACAGAATAAAACTTTAACAAATACATTTGCAATGTATGCAACCATGACTCAGTTTCCCCCTTGAAATGGGTTTTGTCCTTTTGTATGTAAACCAGTCTCCTGTTCTGCCATTTTACTGCTTCCTTACACATTGGACAATATTATGTGAATACCTGGGAAATAGGTAACATTTCTTTATTAAGGTGTTTTACCACCATTTGCCTTTAATACAACTTCCAAGCTTCTTAGAATAGAGTCATACAACTTTAGAATCCAGTAGAATATTTGTTAAAATATGTTTTAGTCATTTCTTTTTTGTTTGCTTTGTAATTTTTTGTTAGCTGTAAATTTATGTCTATATCTATAAATGTATTTCAGTTTTAGCTTTTGGTATTTTAGTACATCAATATAAACTGTTAGATTATGAATGTTTATACAATTCATTTATTGTAAAAAATTGTTTTACATTTATAATTAAAAGTCATTCTTTTTGAAGCTCAGCAGGTTCAATTTGACTGATAATGGAAGTAGTTCACCAGTAGTACTTTCGGACAGTTCGATTCAATAAACCGGTTGAAGAAAACGGTTCACCGGTCCTTTTGTGCTCGATGTAATGGCGTCATTGGCGATGATTGCCCTTGATTCAAGCCTTTGGTTTACCTGGGCTCATAAAATTTGCACAGCATCAGTTCAGAATCAATCACCAAAAGAATCAGTTCGGTTCAGATGCTCTGTGTGTCAGTCTGCTTCACACTGAATCACACATGCGCAGTTATCATCAGCTCCTCGTTTCTCGAATCAGACGCGTCTGACAGAAACGGTTCTTGACTCGAGAACGAGTCAGTCTTTTGTTCGTTATCTGGATCGGCTCGGTGTTCATCTTCGGTTCTCTCTTCACAGCAGTTCAGTCAGTGTAATGTTTGAGTAAATGAATTACTCCGGGATATTGGTTTGTTTTAACTCAGAGGGAGTGTCAGCCACGTTAAACAAGTTAACAATCTTAAGTCACTTACCCTCATGTTGTTCCAAACCAGTAAGACCTCCATTTATTTTTGGAACACAGTTAAGGATATTTTAGATTTAGTCCGAGAGCTTTCAATCCCTCCATTGAAGCTGTGTGTACGGTCTACTGTCCATGTCCAGAAAGGCAAGAAAAACATCATCAAAGTAGTCCATGTGACATCAGAGGGTCAGTTAGAATTTGTTGAAGCATCGAAAATACATTTTGGTCCAAAAATAGCAAAAACTATGACTTTATTCAGCATTGTCTTCTCTTCTTCTTAATTTGCTTCACCATTAGCAGCTGACATTTAATAAAAGAATAATGCCAACATTAGCGTAAATACTCTGTCCACATTATGCATTTGCGACTCAATGAATATTTAGTTATCATTTGAAAAACCTTTACTCTCAGAGATTAGGCTAAGCCTACATGTTTTTTGGAGGAAAATGATTGAATCCACTGTGATGTCTTTAGCACGTTACTGTGCTCTCTGATGGTGCGTCATTATTCACTCATTATTCTCATTATAAACATGGTCAAAACTTGTCCACACCCCAGACTTTGCTTTAATTGCCAGTGCAACCAAAACGTAATCACAAGAAGCAAGCCTCCATTACACCTACTCAGCATCCATTTTGCATCTTTCTCGCGCTAATCGAAACACATCACATGACCGCTCGTTTACCTCGCAAACCAGATCGCAAGCCCGAGCCCGGCCCGAGCCCGCATAAGATGATATAAATTAAGCCCGAACCCGTCGGGTCCCATCGGGTCCCATCAGGTCCCGTCGGGTTCGGGCAAAGATCTTCAGCTCTACTCCCTACCTCACAGTGGGCCCCTCATCAGCTAAGAACATCCCTTCTCTTGTTATGGTTTTGGACTGTAATTTGAGGTGGGGCCCCTGGGTTGACTGCATTATCATCACAGCAGAGATTGTATTTTGTTTTAAAAGAAACTGGTGTCTTTCTATTTTAATAGCAAAGTACTTGTGTTGTTCCATTTTGCTTTCATTGAAAGCATTTTAGTCTTTTGCAGTATATGTTGGTATGATAACGCTACTGAAGCTCATAAAAAGTCTTTAAGGAAAATAGTTACAACAGCCAGTAAATTATTGGGCACTACAATGCCGAGCCTTGAACAGATTTACAAACGCTATCTCACGACAAATTTTTTATGTATTTTATGAGGTGGCTAATTTGTATGAATTCATACGACCTCACTTGTACGATTTTGTATGATTTGTCTAGACCCAAGTGACAGGTAGGATTTGGGGCGGGGTTAGGTGTAAGTCATTTGCAACTCTTAAAATACATACAATTTAGCACAAATCGTATGAATTGTACAAAATTGTTTATTTTATCCCACAAGCATTTTGAGGTAGAATTGAGGACAATTTTGAGGTAGCGCCTTTCAGAGAGGATCTGAGCTTCTCCAACCTCAGATTGTCAAGCACTTCTTTTATCCAACGATCATGTGTGGGGGGGGCGGGGAAGCCTCCAATTGAGCAGAATTAGCCTCCGAGCTAGCAATGATGTAAATGCCAGGGTCCTTCCAACGCAACAGGGAGGTCAGCGTCTGGGGAGATGCCAAAAATGGCTGATAAAGGGTTGGGTGAGAAAGTGTGTTCGTAAGCTCTACTCAAGGTGTCAAAAAAGTTAATCAGCTTAAAAAAAATTTCAGCTTAGGGCAAGACCAGAACATATGCGTATGATTGGCAGGGGACTGGTTACACCTGTTACAGGCATCACTGACATTAGGGTATATTTTAGACAATTTTGCATTTGTGTCGTGAGCTCTATTAAGGATCTTGTACTGGATTAGACCATGACGGGCGCATATGGAAGAAGAGTGAACCATAGCTTTAGCATGGCCCCACTGATCATCCGTAATAGCCATGCTCAAGTCACCCTCCCACACAGCTTTTGAAAGGGTATCAGAGTGTGCAGAGGTCGATCCTAATGACTCATACAACACAGAAATGCATTTTCTAAGATTGGGGTCTGTCGCCAAAAGGGAGTCAGTCAGGGTTTCGGGGGGACGATTTGGGAAGTGGGGAAATGTTTTCTTAACAAAATCTCTAATCTGAAAAAAGCGGAAGAGGTGTTAATTTGGCAAATTGTGAAGAGAAGAGAGCTCTGTGAAGGATGCAAATATACCATCCTTGTACAGGTCCTTAACACAAATAATACCACTGATCTCTCCAAATGTACCCAGGCAGGAGGTGAGGCGTCCTCACTCATCCAATATAAAAAATTTTGCTTGTTAGCTGCCCAATAATATCGTCTAAAATTGGGGAGGGCCAGGCCCCCCTCAGACTTTGAGGACTGCAGGATTGTTTTGCGGATGCTGGCAGGTTTGCCGCCCCACAGAAATTTAGATATCATTGTATCCAGCTTGTCGAAAAAAGATTTGGAGATGAGTATAGGGATGTGCTGGAACAGATAAAGGAATTCGGGGAGGATAACCATCTTAATCAAATTTGCCCAACCTACGAGAGAGAGTGGTAGGGCCGCCCATCGTTCAAAATCACTTGCAGTTTTTGCGACCAGAGGTAAGAAGTTCTTGCGAAACAAGTCAGATACAGCCATTGTAATATGGACCCCCAAGTAGCTAAATCCGTCGTTACTCCATTTAAATCCTGATAACGAGCGTGGGAGCTGTTTAGCCAAAGAGTTTATCGCCAGGAGCTCACTTTTCTGGTAGTTGAGCTTGTAACCGGAGTACGTACCGAACCGATCCAGAACATTCAAAATGACAGGGAGTGAGGTGACAGGGTTAGAGATATACAGGAGCAGGTCATCCGCGTATAATGAAATTTTATGGGTTGCGCCAAATTGCGTGATGCCCTTGAAGCCTTCTTCCGCACGGAGCCAAATGCCCAGAGGTTCTATCGCTATGGCGAATAGGAGTGGAGACAGGGGACAACCCTGTCTGGTGCCTCTCCGAATTGAGAAAGGAGGTGATAACATGCCATAAGTAGTCTTCTGGAAGTCCAAATGCGTCGATTTCTGGACGTCGTCGTTTAAATGTTTAAATGCTTTGCTGCATAGTTTAAGTGTATGTATATATAAGCCTGCATATAAAATATAATGGCATATAAAATCAATTATGTCTTGAGGTTTAACACATCTTGACAAAAGTTCTAGATCGGTCCAGTCAGACCTGAACGTCCATAAAACATCTTAAAGGGTTAGTTCACCCAGATAGCAAATTTATGTAATTAATAACTTACCCTGATGTTGTTTCAAACCCGTAAAAACTCAGTTTATCTTTGGAACACAGTTTAAGATATTTTTAGATTTAGTCCGAGAGCTCTCAGTCCCTCCATTGAAGCTGTGTGTACGGTATACTGTCCATGTCCAGAAAGGCAAGAAAAACATCATCAAAGTAGTCCGTGTGACATCAGAGGGTCGGTTAGAATTTTTTGAAGCATCGAAAATACATTTTGGTCCAAAAATAGCAAAAACGACGACTTTATTCAGCATTGTCTTCTCTTGCAGGTCTGTTGTGTGAGAGAGTTCAAAACAAAGCAGCTGGATATCCGGTTCGCGAATAAATCATTCAGTTCACCAAATCTTCATGTGTTCTGCAATCGCTGAATCAGTCTCAGAGTCTCCACCTCTTCACAGCATCTGAGGGAAGAGAATACATTTATTGTTAAAATAAATAAAATAAAACATTTGAGATAAATGACATGCACTTATTTTAAAAATATCTTTATGGTCTACAGCTAAAAAAATTAAAAAAATTAAAAAAAATTGGAACAAGATGAATGGATCATGAATGAAACATTAGAAAAAGGTAATCAACATGCATTAGATTTTATTTTTATTGTATAAAAGATGTTGTGTTTTAATGTGTTGCTGTTGAGAAACACCCTTAACTGGGTGTGTAACTGTGAGAAAGTGAACAGGACATTTCTGATAAGACAGGTGGGCTGTGATGTCCCCTGAATAATTAAAGCGTACCAATAAAAATTACATCAATAAGTAACTTTTAGCCTACTAACGTTAGCGAATTTTAGCCATACTCAGTGAAATTCAGGTGACAATGTGGGCATCATTTTTCTCGGTTCCTTCGTGTCAAACAAGTCAAACTCAAGCACGTTAATCAAATAATGCAAAATGTACTTACCCAACAGTAGATTTTATATAATATATATTGATACATCTCCCTCCTCGAGTCCTCTCCTCGTGGTTGCCTGCTGAGTGTTCCGGAAACGGAAGACCGCGAGATCTCGCGAGATAATCTATCCTATCATGGGATTTTGTAATATCACGAAATATATTACTATGTTTTGTGTCTACATCTTGGCAGCACCGTTTTTGCATACAACTCAGACCGAAATGGTGACCGGATATATATCTGTTTTACATTTATATGCATAGATTCCATAAAAATAATAACAACGAATACATAAAACAGGTTTAAATAATGACTAAATTGTAGCATGGCAATCACTTAACCACACTGGGAAGTTTGTCATTATAATTTATTTAAACAAGATAAAGTAAATATATTTACTTTGTATAAAAAAAAAAAAATTCCTGCTAGTCTTGCTTGGAGTCTTTTCACAACCATGACGAGACGTGTAAAAGACGTCAGTGGACATCTATTCACAACCTCTTTAAAACCTCTTAAAAACTACTTGGTGCACTTAAATTAATTATTGCAGTATTAATCAAGGTGTAAGCACAGCTTTTGCATATTCCACAAGGATTTCATAGAGGGTCACGATGGACGTGTAATGCACGTGTAAAAGACGTCAAATAGTGACGTCATCTCACAACCGATTCACAACACGGGTAAATATTGAACTACACGCAGCTAAAAGTCAAAGAAACAATTATACATGCAACCCCATAGAACTATAGACATGTACAAACATATTTGAATGCATTTTTAGGAAATGTTCTGTGTTACATATTTCTACCGATTTATGCCGTCCTACTGCGACTATTTTTGGCCGGGCACACGACGTCGCCGTCAGACCAATGTTTGCTGGGATATCTTACAAAGGTGCGATTTTATGTAGTTTATTATCTTGACCAAGGTGATCATATGTAGACTGGTTTGCAAACCATATTTTTTTAAGGCAGTTAACCATGAAAATAAAACAAAATACACTGATTATAATTTTTTTTTTTTTAGCATAGTACAGCTTAATGTTCAGTTGCATCTGTGACTGCTGACAGTGCTGTTTGACCGGTCCCAGTCCTGCAGATGCAGTCTTTCATATAGTTACAATAATGTATTAATATTCTCACAAGAAATGTTGTTACTTTCATTTTCAAAACTGTAAGAAAGTACATTCATTAAGCATAATCTAAAAATATAAAGTACTACGTTTTTTTTCTCGCAGGAAAGCAGCACTACAAAAATTGTAGTCTTTTACAACATGATGCATTGTTGTAGATTAAACTACCCAACAGTTTTAATACCTTCTCAAAAGTTCTCAATACCTTAAGTATATTAGAGTATGCAAGATAATACTTTTATTTAAAGGACAGTTCAGCCAAAAATGAAAATTCTGTAATCATTTACTCACCCTTAAGTTGTTCCAGGATTGGAATTTTTATTTTTTGGGTGAACTGTCCCTTTAGCAAAGGTTTTAAATATGACAACTAGTAGTTTCTCCCCAATATTGTATTAGTAGTTATTATAGTTTACTAAAGTATCTCAATATTTCTTTTACTAATTATGTTTTCATAGCTCTAAACAATTTCTCTTTTCCTTCCTTCCCTAAATCAGAGCAGACCCCTGTACAGCAGGATAAAGCTGAATGTGTCAGCGCTGGACAGGTTTTTAATGGTTTTGGGCTGAGTAGAGAGGCCCTGACAGTACTGCTGGATCTTCTGAGAAGTGCCACAATCCAGACCCTGGTGTTTCTCTTCTGTCTGCCAGTGGTACATCATAAAGATGGTCTCCAAAGTGTTTGACGTGTCTCGTTCCACTGTCACTGTATTGTCCTCCGAGTCTCTGAGGAGCTGCTGGCCATTCACCAAGAGATTCACCTCCTGAAGATCCCAGAACACATGAGGCAGCGCTGGGCTCAAACTGATGTTGTTTTTCTGATGTTAAACCTAAGCTATGCTGTAAATGGTTGTAAAACGTACTTTCAGTTATGTATAGAACAATTTGTTTTAATGTGTAAAAAAATATTTACAGGACAAAAAAATAAACACATATAAGAATGTTTTGTGAAAAAAAAATTATATGCTGCATTAAAAAAAATTACAATGTTCATGAGCATGTACTTCTCTTTTATTTACAAGTGAATATGAAGAACAAAAATACAAAATGTACAGAAAGCACAGGTTTATTTATGAATAAATTACACACTAGAAAAGAAAGATGTATACAACTTGTGCATTTCATTTTTAACTTGCATCACAAAAATAAACTAGATTTTTTCCTACTGTTATCTCTTGGCTAATGAAGAATGTATCTGTTATGCATTATCTTAAGAAGAGAAAGCTTGCACTCTTCTCTCTCTCTCTCTGGAGTTTGATGTCCTCCCTGAACAGTTCCACTCGCTCCCTCACCTGTCCCAGGACACTTAGCAAATAGACCATGCCTGTTAACAACAACAGCACAAGGAATTTCAACTAAAAATGTACTATTAACTTTGTATTTTTAAGTCTTTCCCAGCAGGCTCACTCGCTCCAGAATAGTAATAAAACAAGAGAAAATGGAAACACTTATGAAAAAATTAAAACAGGTTTGTAATCTTACCAATAGAAAAGTATGACACAGCAGGCCATGCACACAAAATACTGAAGTGCTAAAGTTTGGTTAAAACATTTGTAGACATGTCTTGCATGACAGCCCTTCTAAAACCCAACAAAGAGAAAGACCATTTACTTATATACCGGCTCTCTTATTGTTTGTGGGCTTTATGTAAAAAAATACTATTTTAAAAAATTATTTTTATATTAAAAAAAACTGGCTTTTAACACTTTTGCTAGGTATTGGAGTGAATGAAAATACAAAAGCCTAATTACATATCAATGTGAAGTCCTCCACAGAACTCTCACCTGCCACCGTCGTCATATGCACGCAAGTGATTCTGGGATATGGTAGGGTGCGAAGTGTCCATAGGATGTACACTTCATTTTCATGGGAACTGAAGGGCGCATTTGATGTCGCTTTCGAAATTCGTCAGCCTTCGTCGCGCCGCGGTGACGCATTCGCACTTCAAATGCGCCCTTCGAAGTGCGCATTCTGACTTTGGGACAGCTTACGTCGTGACGCTGTGACACAATCGCACTTTACATCCGCACTTCGGAGTCCACACACTTCAGTTTGGGACACCCTTCGTCACGCTCCTGTGACGCATTCCCACTTCAAATGCGCACTTTGGAGTCCATGCACTTAGGTTTGGGACACAGCAATAGTCTCTCAGTCTAGTTCTGTAGGCTACACAAGGGAACACAAGGGAAGACTGCTGACTTGACAGTTGTCCAAAAGATGACTATTGACACCTTGCACAAGGAGGGCAAGACATAAAAAGGTCATTGCAAAAGAGGCTGGCTGTTCACAGAGCTCTGTGTTCAAGCACATTAAACATTAGAGGCAAAGAGAAGGAGAAGATGTGGTAGAAATAAAATGTACAAGCAATAGGAAAAACTGCACCCTGGAGAGGATTGTGAAACAAAACCCATTCAAAAATGTGGGGGAGATTCACAAACAGTGGACTGCAGCTGGAGTCAGTGCTTAAAGAACCACTACGCATAGACGTATGCAAGACCTTGGTTACAGCTGTCACATTCCTTGTGTCAAGCCACTCTTGAACAACAGACAGCTTCAGAAGCGTCTCTCTTCAAAAAGGATATTTCCAGTACCTGGTTTCAGGACCATGGTATCCCTGTTCTTAATTGGCCAGCAAACTCGCCTGACCTTAACCTCATAAAAAATCTATGGGGTAGTGTAAAGAGGAAGATGCGATATGCCAGACCCAAGAATGCAGAAGAGCTGAAGGCTCAGAGCAACCTGGGCTCTCATAACACCTGAGCAGTGCCACAGACTGATCGACTCCATGCCACGCCGCATTGCTGCATTAATTCAGGCAAAAGGAACCCAACTAAGTATTGAGTGCTGAACATGCTCATACTTTATACTTTCATACTAAGAGATACTGAATTTGGGAGTTTCCTTAGTGGTCAGTTATAATCATCAAAATTAAAAGAAATAAACATTTTAAATACATCAGTCTGTGTGTAATGAATGAATATAATATACAAGTTTAACATTTTTAATGGAATAAATGAAATAAATCAACTTTTTGATGATATTCTAATTATATGACCAGCACCTGTATATTAGAGTATTCTATAGTATTTGGTTCAGCTCATATTCTCCAAAATGGTGCTATGGTGATTCGGAGAGACACAGAGGAGACAAATTGTTGAATAAAGTAGTTATTTTTGTTTTCTTTTGTTTTGGAAGGACTTGGAGGTGGAGGTAAGTGATTCGTGTCAAATTTTTCATTTTGGGGTGGAGAATCATTTCAATCAAATCTGGGGATTTAGTGTTAAGTACAACCCGAATTCCGGAAAAGTTGGGACGTTTTTTAAATTTTAATAAAATGAAAACTAAAGGAATTTCAAATCACATGAGCCAATATTTTATTCACAATAGAACATAGATAACGTAGCAAATGTTTAAACTGAGAAATTTTACACTTTTATCCACTTAATTAGCTCATTTAAAATTTAATGCCTGCTACAGGTCTCAAAAAAGTTGGCACGGGGGCAACAAATGGCTAAAAAAGCAAGCAGTTTTGAAAAGATTCAGCTGGGAGAACATCTAGTGATTAATTAAGTTAATTGATATCAGGTCTGTAACATGGTTAGCTATAAAAGCTTTGTTTTAGAGAAGCAGAGTCTCTCAGAAGTAAAGATGGGCAGAGGCTCTCCAATCTGTGAAAGACTGCGTAAAAGAAATTGTGGAAAACTTTAAAAACAATGTTCCTCAACGTCAAATTGCAAAGGCTTTGCAAATCTCATCATCTACAGTGCATAACATCATCAAAAGATTCAGAGAAACTGGAGAAATCTCTGTGCGTAAGGGACAAGGCCGGAGACCTTTATTGGATGCCCGTGGTCTTCGGGCTCTCAGACGACACTGCATCACTCATCGGCATGATTGTGTCAATGACATTACTAAATGGGCCCAGGAATACTTTCAGAAACCACTGTTGGTAAACACAATCCGCCGTGCCATCAGCAGATGCCAACTAAAGCTCTATCATGCAAAAAGGAAGCCATATGTGAACATGGTCCAGAAGCGCCGTCGTGTCCTGTGGGCCAAGGCTCATTTAAAATGGACTATTTCAAAGTGGAATAGTGTTTTATGGTCAGACGAGTCCAAATTTGACATTCTTGTTGGAAATCACGGACGCCGTGTCCTCCGGGCTAAAGAGGAGGGAGACCTTCCAGCATGTTATCAGCGTTCAGTTCAAAAGCCAGCATCTCTGATGGTATGAGGGTGCATAAGTGCATACGGTATGGGCAGCTTGCATGTTTTGGAAGGCTCTGTGAATGCTGAAAGGTATATAAAGGTTTTAGAGCAACATATGCTTCCCTCCAAACAACGTCTATTTCAGGGAAGGCCTTGTTTATTTCAGCAGGGCAATGCAAAACCACATACTGCAGCTATAACAACAGCATGGCTTCGTCGTAGAAGAGTCCGGGTGCTAACCTGGCCTGCCTGCAGTCCAGATCTTTCACCTATAGAGAACATTTGGCGAATCATTAAACGAAAAATACGTCAAAGACGACCACGAACTCTTCAGCAGCTGGAAATCTATATAAGGCAAGAATGGGACCAAATTCCAACAGCAAAACTCTAGCAGCTCATAGCCTCAATGGCCAGACGTCTTCAAACTGTTTTGAAAAGAAAAGGACATGCTACACCATGGTAAACATGCCCCGTCCCAACTATTTTGAGACCTGTAGCAGAAATCAAAATTGAAATGAGCTCATTTTGTGCATAAAATTGTAAACTTTCTCAGTTTAAACATTTGCTATGTTATCTATGTTCTATTGTGAATAAAATATTGGCTCATGTGATTTGAAAGTCTTTTAGTTTTCATTTTATTAAAATTTAAAAAACGTCCCAACTTTTCCGGAATTCGGGTTGTAAAAGGATCAGATTATGTGATTATTTGATGACATGCATGTATAACATTCAGTTGTTTTATTTTGTTTTTAGTCATATCATAATATAACATTTCAGTCTCTGTTTAATGTTGATTTAAGTGGGTATATTTTCCCAGGATTTTCTTTGTAAAGTATGTTAACAAGTTAGTATGCAGTTGAAGAAAGGAAAGAGAAAGATCCGAAGTCTTGTGATTATGTCTGTTGTTAATTCAGATGAAGTGGATGAGAACAAGTGATAAGTCCAATGCGTTATGCAGGTTGTTTTTTTTCCCCTTGTTCCTGTTGATGGGTACTTCTTTAATTGTAGATGAGTGAACAGCGAGCCAACAGTGTCTAGTTGATGTTGCAATGCATCTTTCTCTGGAGCAAGTTTCACATCTTTATTCTGTCTTCAATCCCTGGATACAGATTATCCTGGATACCTTGAGTTTAAAACTACCCGGGTAGTAAATTCTTTTTTTTTCTGTCACATGACTACTTGTATTTTTCTATATATTTTTTCCCTACCTCATGTTGTTTCCTTCCTGGAAGGACTTGACCTGACTTTTTTAGCCTATATAGATAAAAAGGGACAAACAACAACAAAAAGAAAAAACACTGTTTATTTTATTGGTCACACCAAACAGGCCTGATTGTATTTTCTTTTAGTTCTGTTGACTATGTTTGCATATTTTTTTACTATTTTAAACTGATGGTACCACCAAAATACTTTTCCATCTTTCACAAGTTGTAGTAAAAAACTGCTGTCTCAAATCCTCCTTACAAACTTGCACATGAACTATACCGTCACACCATTGCTCCCATACATCCTGATCAGTTCAGTCAGAATCTCATTGTAGAGTGATGCAACGGGTTACACTGGTATTGCTAGTTCTTATTCAAAACCACCAATGGAAAACACACTGAGCAATATTGCTAAAATATAATCAGAGAAAATGTGTCCCAGGTCAGTATGCCGTAACATTCTAAGGAACTAACCAAAATGGCTGCAGAAGATTTTAAAAATTGAGTCACTTATTTTATTTTTTTCATGATTTGGAGACTCTGTGTTTCCATTGTGTTAAAGGAGCCGATTGAACATTCTTAAGAAAAACAAGTATTTTTTGATTCACAGTCACAAGGTCATGTAGTTTTTGAACAGAATGTTTGTTTAGGGATAAACTATCCTTTTTTTATAACAAGTGCTCTGGTTGAGAAGAAAAAAATAGAAACATTTCAAGTATGCAGAAGTCCCAAGAGCAATTGAACTGTACATTCATACTGTAGGAAATGTTAAATGCTGACAGCTATAGGCCTTTTTTACATAAATAAGCTGCAATGCATTGAACTTTTCCTGTCTATGCTGAGCACAATTTTTATTATCCAGAGCACTTATGAAACTGGCAATAGAAAAAAAAATAGTAGTTTATTAAGTGCTCTAAAACTTAACCATTTAACACAGACTAAGGCCAGACAATATCATGTTAAACTTAACAAAAAAATACTTTAAATAAGCAAGTAAGAAAACGTTTCAGTTATATATGATTACCCTCATTCCCTGAAGGAGGTAACGGAGATGTCACATAGGTGACCTACGAACTGGGATATCACATCGATAGACCAAGCTACTAAATGAGCCAGTGCACATCAGGATGCAATTATTGCATCCAGCTGCCACTGATAACAGTCAGTCACTCTTGATGTCACGTCGATGACCGACGAATTGCCATGGGCAATTCCATTCCAAACTGCCATGGGTGCTGCCCCTTCCAGTGCCCTAAGCAAGCTGCCTGCACACCTATTTGGTGTAGGCCGGGGATCAGAATAAGTAGTTCCACTCACCATTGTCAAAGCACTATGACACCGAGTGAGACTGGAGAAGACTGGGAAAACGTACCCATTCCACTGGGAACAGGGATGCTGCAGAAGCCCCATCCTTCCTAAAGGAGTTTTCGGAACCAAATACACATATAGTATCTGTTTACATGTATATGGAGAAATTGGAGGTGATTGTAACCCTCTTGGAAGGCCGAAGTCTGCTGGAGAAACACAGGCTCTAATGGTTTTACCATTGACTATACACATATGAGTACCACTTAGGTCGCAATATGGGACCCAGCCTTCAAAGGTTCTCAAGGATTCAACGTGAAGGCATAGCCCGGACATTCCGCTGCGTCCAACTGCCAAAGGTAATGGAGGATTTCAACTGGGTCTGCAGTACAGACACTCTGGAGCAGTTTTAGTAAGCTGACACTAACAGGGTGCCACTACCTGATTGAGGTGAGAAAACAGGAGGATACCGGCTCTACATGAAAGCTATAGAATCTAGCGAACGTGTTGGGGGTTGCCCAGCCCCAGCTCTGTCAGCGAGGCGCCACAAGCCAGCGCCCAGGAGGATGCAACACTCCTAGTTGACTGAGCTCGCAAACTGAACAGGTAGCA
Source organism: Carassius carassius (assembly GCF_963082965.1). Classification (NCBI taxonomy): domain Eukaryota; kingdom Metazoa; phylum Chordata; class Actinopteri; order Cypriniformes; family Cyprinidae; genus Carassius; species Carassius carassius. Next base: position 5,826,265 of record NC_081762.1, on the reverse strand, counting down.
TCTTAATGCTCAGACAGGACAGAGCAAAGCCAGGACTGGGTCTGCCTCCTCTGGGGCAGCAATGGCAGGTTTACAACTTGGTCTTTGAAGGGAGCAGTGGGAACCTTGGGCAGATAGCCGGGACGGGGCCTCAGGATTACCTGGGAGTCAGCCGAATCAGCTTGTGGTCATCAAGAGCCATTATCTTGGGTATGGAGTGGTGCTCTTCCGCTCACCACCAGGTTTGACAGGGGCCTGTACGTCACTTCATCTATTTGCTGCTCGGTACAGAGTTCTGAGAACTTCTGAACTTCTCATGACCACCCTCGTGCAGGTCCTTCAGTGCCTTGGTCTGGTGCTCCTGCAGTAATGACATAGCATGTAAGGCAGAGATCGCAGCAGCGGCTATGGGACTCCGCCCCCCTGATGTTAGCGGAGCCTGGTTGGCAGCTCTGAGATGGTCATCTTCCCACAGAGTGAAGATGACTCATCTATGTCCATGAAGGCCACCTAAGCGTGCTTGATTACGTGAGGCAGCAATCGTGACCATCAACCGGTGACAGGTAACGTCTGAACCGCTGATTTACACTTCTGTGTTGAACCTACGCCGTAGCCTATGCATAGATGCACTCCTTTACACAGTGACCTTTGTACTGCACGTCGACGTGGACAATGACACAGAAGTATAAATGAAAACTGACGCATAGCCTACGACTTAGGTCTGATGCATAAGTATAAATCAGCCTTTATAAGGATGATCCATTGTCTTTACAAAGACGCACATGTTTATTGCTCGCAGCACAACATGGGGTAGTGCAACCTGAAGTGCGCAAACCACTCGACACAGTAACGACCACCGCTGAAGCGCCGTACCACCAACACCAAAAGCTTCCAAGAGTGTGTTGAACTCATAGCTCACTAAAAACACTTGGATGGAGCAAAACGATGTTGTCGCTCAGCTCTGAAGCAAAAAGCTGGTATGAATTGCACCTGCTGCCTTATTATACTCATGCTGTGATCAGTGGGAGCTGGATGCAATAATTGCATGCCAATGTGCATTGGCGCATTTAGTTTACACTTGAAGTAGATTGGTCAATCGAAACAATATCCCAATTCGTCGGTCACAGACGTGACATCGAGAGAGACCAACAAAAAAGGGAACAGTGTACTTATGTCTGTATTTTCTTTTTTCAAAAGCATCGCACGGTTCTCTTGACCTGCTTGTTCTGTGAAGGATCATATATACTGCATTAAATAAACATCTAAGCCCATGTGTACATTAAAATAGAATACGAGTCATGTTCTTTTGTTATTGGTTGTAAAATTACTGGAAAGAATAGGTCAATGCTTGTTTTGTAAGGTGAACAATGTGCTGTTCAGGGCAAGTGGGATATTGTCCCATTTAATATCCCATGTAAACATGTGCATTTGTGGCTCAGCCATGGAAATGCATTGACATGCAGAACATGTGAATTGTATGTCAATGTCTTTGGAAAAAGATGGGTTTTTGTTCATTGCATTCAGAATAAGTGTCAGTAAAGAGACTCATATGACTTAAGATGAGGAACATCACAACCCATTTGATATTTTAAACTTCTGAGGCATCACTGAAAATCACTGTAAACCTTTGGCAGTCCATAAATGCAACAGTAAGGTAAAATACAGCATTCAAACGTTTTGTTACGTTTTTAAATGTTGTAGAAAGAAGTCTCTAATTGTCATCAATGCTGTGTTTATTTAAATGTCTAAAATAATCTCAAGAAATAAATGTATTCCTGTGATGCAAAGCAGATTTTTCAGTATCATTACTCCAGTGTTCAGAGTCACGTGATCCTTCAGAGATCATTCTATTATGCTGATTTGCTCTTATATTATTACTTAATTTTTTGTCCATTTTGTAACAGTTTTACTGCCCTATTCAGGAGAAGCAAATAAGCACTACATGAATCATGCAAAGCTTTGCATGCATTCAAACAATGCCTAAATCCATCATATTGTTTGTTCAGTGTACATCTTAACTACAATAATTTATTTACTTAATCCTAAAAAAATTATTTTCCTAATTTCCCAAGAAAAGGAAATAAATTCTACATTATTACCAATGCTAGCCCTAAGTGGTTGCACAGTGGCCACCAGGGGGCCCCATGCCACAGGTTCAAGACAGTGATGCTTGGTAATGGCTTTCATGTTAATACAAATATTTACATTAAGTTTACATTAAGAACTTAGTTTGAAATAGTTAAATACGTTTAATGTGTCTTTGCTGAATATTTCGCAATAATACAAGTAACAAGCTCGACTGATTCATGATTTAAAAAAAGAAACAAAATTGTAATTATTGAATTGAATTTTCTACTTTAAAGTGCTGTACACAAATGGCATTTTTGTTTCCGACCAATGCTAAATTGTATACACAGGATAGTATTATATCATAGACTGGATATCATGAGCCTCGTTAGAAAACTTCAAAGAGCTGGAGATGATGACCAGTCAGATTGAGTTATCTGTTGTGCCATGGCCGAATGTATGAGGAAGAGCATGTGCATTTGTATGCGACAAATTTAAGACATATTTTTTCAGAGTTTGTTGTTTGTTTCCCATTTTCCTTTTAAGAAAGAGTTAAAAGACATTCTGGTTTTTGTAAGGAAAACAATCAAGATACTGTTTTGTTTTTTTTTGTTTGTTTTTTTTGCTATTTTCATTAAATGGGATATAACGGGACACATGCATGTCAATGTCAATATATTTTATGGGCTAGCCAATATTCAAATCAAATGTGCAAACTTAAAAATGTGTCTGTATTACTTACATTACATTAAGCATTGTATGTAAGAGACTTTGAATATCAAACTGTTGCTTCTGGCTAAAATATGAGCCTTATATTTATAATTTTGCTCTCTCTAGTGAAATAGTCATCTCATCCTACTCAGGAGAGAAATGTGAACAGGTCAGGCACCATTTTCAAGCAAAAGGAGACCAAGACTGTTTTAAACAAATACATGCTTTTGATATGAGAGGGCAACAGGGGATGGACTTTTTCACTGGAGGAAGCTTTATTATTTATTATGAATAATTTAATAATGTAATGATTTAAACACCTTTTGGGTTCACAAGACATTCATTGATGGACTGGTGTGTGGATTATCGGATTGTTTTTATCAGCTGTTTGGACTCTCATTCTGATGGCACCCATTCACTAGTGAGCAATTTCTCAAAATCTGTTTTAATGAAGAAACAAAAACTTATCTGTATCTTGGATGGCTTGAGGGTGAGTATATGTTTAGCAAATGTTTATTTTTGGGGTGAACTCCTTTAAAGAAGCCCTTTTTTTAGCAGAACAAGAAATATGCAAGAAAAAATATTATGTACTTCTAGGACAGAAAAAGACACATACAAGGCAATAGATTTTATGAGCTATTACCAATATTCAAATTGAATGTGTGATCTGCAAAACGTGCTTGCATTACGTTGAATTATATCAAAGTCTCTTTAAGACAAGTCATGTCACTCTGTGGCCATCTTTGAAACGCCTCTCAGGCATCCAAGTACACCTCCTATCTCTTTGAATGGGGAAACATCAAATTCACCAAAACGGTTCTCTAATCTGGCATAACTGTGTCATAAATGATGTTCCTTTTGCTCATACAGCGTTATAAAAAGCTTTTTCTCAGGCTAGATCAGTCAGCGCGTATAGCAGTCCTGAGAGCATGTGTCAGAGCGCTGACTGTTTCTATAACAAACGGAACTTTGCTGACTTTACCGATTAGCCATTGGCTATTTCATTCAGAAGGCAGGTTAGCGATTGAGCGGCCATATTCAGCCTTGCATTTTTCCCCATTCAAAAGTGACGCATCTTGGGTATGTCTTTGACTATATTTAATTTTATTTGCTGCACTGGACATTGTATGAAGGGCTTTGCTATTTGAGAGATTTAAAGGTAAATACCGATCCCCACGTTTCTTACCTTAATGAACGTCTGCCTCCCTAAAAATGCCATATGATGACACTGTTCAGTTCAATTTGATTGAGGCAATTTTTGATGATTGAAAAATCATTCCTTCATCACTCATCATGTCTTAACAATGAACTCCACCAAGAAACAGGATGTTTCACAATCAAGCAAACAGCTAAGATAAGAACAATCCTGTTATTGTTTAAGGACTTAATTATCAGAGATATATTTCATCTATACTCACTCTCTCTGCCCTGTTACACTTAAACGTCATGGATATTTACTGAGTGAATCACAATGACACAATGGTTTTCACCTGAGATTTGGGGCAAACTTAGAGGGGTGTCAAATGATGTCAGAAATGACAGAATCATATTGTTACTCAAAGGCTGGCAGGTCTGTGAACTAAATCTGGTGATTTTAGTAGTCTTTTGTTGCATTATATGCCAATGGTGATTATTCAAAAAACAGTAAAAGACCCTTTCCACATTTTATTTTTCTTCACCGACGATGGTATATCTCTAATTCAAAAAGTATTAAAGATATCTTAATGCCATTTGAGATATTGGGTCTTCTCAAACTTAGCTTTTGGCATGTTAACTTTTAAGACACAGTTGTCAACTAAGCAAAGACTGTTAGACTTATAAATCTACCTCAAAACCATCCTGTTGAAGGTTTGGCATGGTGATATAACAAACCTTTATATAAACTTAGACCAGCATAAAAAATTATAACTTGTGTGGACAAGTTGTGTTCGAAAAATAACCTGTTTTATATACTTTAACAGTGATGATTGACATGATATAATAAACCGCTACAGAATGCTCCTTGAGACTATGATTGGGTTTAATCTTTCCATCTCTTCAACTGAATTTTATCTGCCACTTGACTGGATCCTCTGATTAATTATTTTTATTTTATTTTAGGAATGTTACATTTCAACAGTAATTTTATCTGACAAATCACATTAAAAAAAAACTGATTATGTAAAAAAAAATTACTAAAAGGGGAACAAATTTAGAGGAGCAGGAACTTTCTGAACATGAATAATAAATATTTGTGAAAGCTGTTTGTTGCCTTGCTTTTTGTAACATTAAGGAAACAATCACCACTGGGAAACAAAAAGACATGATTTCATTTAAGATAAACTGAAACCTGAGATCAACTTCCTTGTTTTATAATTACAGGCTTTTGCGAAGAGTGCTATAATTTACTTCTATTTTTAAAACAAAAACAATGTTGTTTTGTTGTTTTCATACAAAGATACATTTGCAATTCAAAACAACTTAAATATAAAAAACAATTATCTCCATATATCCCCATGAAATGCATGACTTTTCTATAAGCCCGATTTCCACGGCTTGTGTCAAGCGGCGCGTTACGGCTCCGATGAGGTTTTGTTGCATCCTCCACGCGGTGCCAACTCACTCCAGAAGCGGATCAGAAGCGCAGCGGTAGGATTCGCGAGACCACGTGATTTGCTTGTCCAACACTAGTGTTTTTCTTGATTTTTGTGTGTTCTAACATGGTTGGCTGAATGTTAATGTGCTTTCCTGTTTAATTGTTTATTCCACTCCTACAACTCCTGCAGTTAAACTCCACATCGTGGAGGATTAACCTCTCATCATCTATTTCTGGCCTCCTAGCATGAATATAGTAATGTGAAATATGATTGGGAGTCTGCACAGGGTGTTTTGAAATTTACATGATTTTTGGACTTCTATTTTGTATTTGTTGTGCGGTTTGGACGCGGCATGCGTCAAAAATGGCGGTTTCTCCATTAGGGCGATTGGGCGACGCACCATCAAAGGAAAGGGAGGGATTTTTTCCTTTTACATTCAACCACAGTGTTACGCTAGACTGTTTTTGCTGCCTCTAAGTAGTCAAATCAGCGTCGAGTCGCGTTCTGTGTAGTACCGCCCCTTTTTCCCAGAGTGCAGTCTGGACGATGGGGCGGGGCGACGCTTCGAGGCGGAGCGACACGTGACACACCGCCTTTGGCATTTTGCTCCGAGCCAGCAGGGGGCAGTTTGCGTTGAAATAAACAGAACGGTGGCAACTGCAGCAGCAGAGTAATAACGCTATTCCACGTTGATTGCATGAGGTGAGTAAAAGTGGTTGTGTAAATATCTTATAATATTAAATGCGATGTTCGATCATTTATTTATCCATGGTACGTTCAATTTGAATAATTATTGTTAATAATTGTTATAAATTGCTAATTTTATTGTTCTTTGTGGATTTTAACAGTACACTCTGTACATGGCTGTAGTTCTTCGGTTTGATTTTACAGAGGTATGCCATTACATTTGTCAAGTTATTTGAACAGACATGCATGATTATATTGTGTTATTGTGTGTATATTATTATTATTATTATTATTCAGGATGACATGATAAGGAGGTGGTGGTTTTCTGTTCTCCTGGACAGCTTCACTCCGCAAATGTATGTAGCTGTTTGAATGTTGCTACACGAAACATTACTCTGTACTATATCTAGCAATATACCTACCTCTTGACATTTGTTCTTTTAGAGCTCAACCACTGAGGGGAGGAACTTCACCATTCAAAAGACAACGTCTTCAGGCAGAGTCCAGCAAAGCAGGTTATTTGTGCACATACATTCATTAAGAACTAATCATTACATTACATTACACTAATCATTGCCAGGTCTCTCTTGGAAAATAGGTTTTAAATATCAATGAGATCCCCTGGTTAAATAAAAAAAAAAATTACATGTGTGTACATGCAGAGGTATTTTAGTTATTACAGCTACATGGTTGTTCAGATATGAAATTGCGATTATGTACAAGTACTATATTGGTCAACACCGTGGATTTATTTCATATATAGCTATCAGTTAACATCAGCATCAAAGACATTTAAAAACATTTCAGCTTAATTCATTTTCAGACAGCAGCGAGTGTTTTAAATAACTTCTGTTTGCGATCTAATGTGGATTTTGTTCACCATATAAGACAGAAATATTTATATTCAATGTAAAAGATCTTCATGTGGATCTCACTGGATTATTACAATTAATGACAAAATGAATGTGTGGAAATGTAAACTAATATATCCTACTGACACACTACAGCAAAAGATATAAATAATTGGCTTAAAACTATTTTTTTCAATGTGAAAATACTAACATGCCTAGTACTTCTGCACAGTACTGTATATATTAACATTTTATTAGTGGTATTATAAAAGAATGAGTATGCAGTTGTAACAACAATCTATAGAGTTTGTTTAAAGCAAGGTTGTCTGTAGTCAGTGTTTATATAATGTTTAATAACTTTTATATACTTTTATAAATTAACCTATGTATGTTTTTGATTCAACAGCTTCCCCTGGAAATCCTCAGTGAAGTTATTTTGTCAGCGGGTGACTGCATATTTGACACTTTCTCTGGTTTGCAGATGGTTTAGGGATGTGTTCACTCAAGAAGTTTTCCGCAAAGCGGCACACTTTGCCTGGCTAGACAGTAAGATTTCCCCGTTTAATGCTCATTCTCCACATGAATTTTGTAGTACGAGACTGTTAACTTTTTTTATGATTATTATTATCTTTCCTGTATTTTGTCTTTACACTGTAAGTTGTGGCCAACTGGAAGAATTGTCCTCCTGTCTACCGGAACGAGTTCAGACGGATGTACAGCATCAGGGAATGCTTGCAGTGCAGAGCCCTTTTCAAGTTTAACCCACCAGGGTACAGGGAAGAGGCGTAATCCAAAACTCTTTGTATTTATACAGGATGTTGTGGAAATGCAACAATAAATGCAAAAACACAACATTTATATTCGCTTTATAATTTATATAACGTGTCGCCCCGCCCCATCATCCAGACTGCACTCTGGAGCCCAGAGTGCAGTCTGGACGATGGGGCGGGGCGACACGTTGGGGCGGAGCGACACGTGTCGCCCCGCCCACCTCAGCGGTTATTGGTTTATGATTAAGATGAGCTTATTGGTGTACAGATGAGTGACGATTTTACAGCTTATTGGTATAGAGAATTATGACGCTGTGAGCAGGATTGGAATGCGGAAGTAGACACTCAGATGAATACACTTTTAATATAAATTAAAAAGCGAATATAAATGTTGTGTTTTTGCATTTATTGTTGCGTTTCTACAACATCCCGTATAAATGCAAAGAGTTTTGGATTACGACGAACAGAACAGAAATAAATGGTCTAATTTACAATTACTCCCTCAACGGCTGTAGACGCTACCTCGGCATTACTCGCTGGTTTTTGAAAATGACACGGCAATATAATGTGAAGTATGGTTATGTAGATAGTAATGGAGTACCTTGATTTATATATTCAAATGATATATATATATATATATATATATACATACATATATGTATGTGTGTGTAACAAATTGTCACCAGTCTCTGAACGTCACCAATAACAAACTGAACATTCCCTTAGCCCCTACGAAAATTTACCATGGTTCTGCTACAAAAACTATGGTGTTTTTATAATTACAGCTCATGGTAATTAATATGCCAACAAATATTTTTACTACAATAAATCCATGGTTACTTTTTGCAAGGAAGGAACTATACAGGTTCTAAAGAACTTGCCCAAAAACACTCGTCACTTTCTGTTATTTGTTTTCTAAACTGCACTACTGAAAACCTCATTAATCCTGAATTTATTTAGTTACCCGCTTCTATATAAAAACATAATACATTTAATCACCCCTTTAAACACTTCATTGTTTATCAAAATCATTGGTAATTGAAAAATTACACCGAATTGTCACAACTAAATTAAGAATTCATTATGAGCAATGCATAGCAAATGATGTTACCATCAAATATGAGAAACCTTAAAGAATGATAGACTGATGTAAATGACTGAAACCTGTTGTCATGCACGTGTTTGCCATAGCTTTTTTATTAAAACATTATACACTGCAAAGTTTAACTTTAAATGACATCAATTAATACATTAAACCAGTTGATCTCAGTTCATTCTCTATTTCCCTTCAATGAACACACAAATGTGTTTCATGCCGCAAAAAAAAAAAAAAAAAAAAACAGTCCTTGGAACAAAATCCTGTGTAAACAACAGCCCAGAAGATCACCACGCCGGCCTCTTCCCTGTACCCTGGTGGGTTAAACTTGAAAAGGGCTCTGCACTGCAAGCATTCCCTGATGTTGTACATCCATCTGAACTCGTTCCGGTAGACAGGAGGACAATTCTTCCAGTTGGCCACAACTTATAGTGTAAAGACAAAATACAGGAAAGATAATAATAATAATAATAAAAAGTTTAACAGCCTCATACTACAAAGTTCAATTGGAGAATGAGCATTAAACAGGGGGAAATCTTACTGTCTAGCCAGGCAAAGTGTGCCGCATTCCGGAAAACTTCTTGAGTGACCACGTCCCTAAACCATCTGCAAACCAGAGAAAGTGTCAAATATGCAGAGTCACCCGCTGACAAAATAACTTCCCTGAGGATTTCCAGGGGAAGCAGTTGAATCAAGGGGGAAAAAAGGATTTCTTTTTGTCTTGATTTTTTAATGTGCTTATTTTTTTAGGCATGCTTCAGGATGTATTTTGACTATAAATAACGTGCATAGTTTTGTTAATCTGCCTTATTCCTTGAAAATGGTAGCAAATGTAATACTGTGCTCTTTGCATTGGAACTTATAGAATTTTAATAGAGTTTGACATTGGAGAGGTATTCCTTTTGTAAATGGCCATCAGCTAGCAGGAGGTGATGATGATGAAGGTGATGAACACTGTACACTATGCTGTTAACATGCACTATATGCTATATGCACAGTGTTTGGTGTGCTTTTAGACTGTCTTTATTTATTTAATATGGTGCTATATCTTTAAGATAAGAGTTTTATCCTCTCATGACTCAGGTACCCCATTATGGCTGTCGCAGGTCTAAATCACATCATAAATTCCCTTACACAAGGATAGCAAAACCATTATAAGCACTAAAGACTATCTCTCACGTCATCATAATAATTAAAATGTGAAAGATTTGTGTACAGCTTGGATAATGCATTGTAAATTGAACTTGGTAGACAATGAATGTTTGAAAACATGGATAACAGTGTGTCATACAAATATGAATGTAGAAATAATGGTAAAGGAGAAATGGTACCTGTAACAAATACAACAATAACAAAACTTATTATTAACAAACTATTATTACTATTTGTTATTACTATTATTACTAACAAATCCCCCACAATAAGTCCCTAAAACTAAATACATTTAATTGAATGCCCATATTCAGATCATGCTAATTTAAATTTTCATTATGCATACTTATATCTTGTATTTTAAACAGTAAAATAATACATTGTCTGATCTACTCATTAGAATTAAAGTGCCCTAAAGTTTTTCGTAGTTTTTACTGTTTCTGCCAGGCACTGCAAGCTAAAACAAGTGTTGTTGTTGTTTTTTAGTGGGTACATTTAATCTAATAATCTAATAAAGATTATTATTATTAAAGACAGGGGAAGCTGTTGAATCAAAAAATTACATAGGTTTATTTATACATGTATATAAAGGTTATTAAACATTATATAAACACTGACTACAGTAAACCTTGCTTTAAACAAACTCTATAGATTGTTGTCACAACTGCATACTCATTCTTTTATAATACCACTAATAAAATGTTAATATATACAGTACTGTGCAGAAGTATTAGGCATGTTAGTATTTTCACATTGAAAAAAATAGTTTTAAGCCAATTATTTATATTGCTGTAGTGTGTCAATAGGATATATTAGTTTACATTTCCACACATTCATTTTGCCATTATTTGTAATAATCCAGTGAGATATTTGTATGTATTTGTATGCATGATCCACATGAAGATCTTTTACATTGAATATAAATATTTCTGTCTTATATGGTGAACAAAATCCACATTAGATCGCAAACAGAAGTTATTTAAAACACTCGCTGCTGTCTGAAAATGAATTAAGATGAAATGTTTTTAAATGTCTTTGATGCTGATGTTAACTGATAGCTATATGTGAAATAATCCATGGTGTTGACCAATATAGTACTTGTACATAACCAATATAGTACTTGTACTTGTACATCCCAATTTCATATCTGAACAACCATGTAGCTGTAATAACTAAAATACCTCTGCATGTACACACATGTAATGATTAGTTCTTAATGAATGTATGTGCACAAATAACCTGCTTTGCTGGACTCTGCCTGAAGACACTGTCTTTTGAATGGTGAAGTTCCTCCCCTCCGTGGTTGAGCTCTAAAAGAACAAATGTCAAGAGGTAGGTATATTGCTAGATATAGTACAGAGTAATGTTTCATGTAGCAACATTCAAACAGCTACATACATATGCCGAGTGAATCATGTCATCCTGAAAAATAATAATAATAATAATATACACACAATAATCATGCATGTCTGTTCAAATAACTTGACAAATGTAATGGCATACCTCTGTAAAATCAAACCTAAGAACTAAAGCCATGTACAGAGTGTACTGTTACAATCCACAAAGAACAATAAAATGAGCAATTTATAACAATTATTAACAATTAATTATTCAAATTGAACGTACAATGGATAAATAAATGATCGAACATCGCATTTAATATTATAAGATATTTACACAACCACTTTTACTCACCTCATGCAATCAACGTGGAATAGCGTTATTACTCTGCTGCTGCAGTTGCCACCGTTCTGTTTATTTCAACGCAAACTGCCCCCTGCTGGCTCGGAGCAAAATGTCAAAGGCGGGGAAGACAAATATGGGCGGGGCGACACGTGTCGCTCCGCCTAGAAGTGTCGCCCCGCCTCATCGTCCAGACTGCACTCTGGGGTTACTCACTGCAGCCGCAATGCAATCTCAGGAGTTCCGGGAGGGCTCGCCCTAACGTGCTTTCGTCATCGTGCGTAACCTTAACTTGTGCAACTACTGGTGGGAACAGTGACATCCTAAAAACTATTTTTAATTTTAACAAGGAAAAAATTAAAAACTACTTTAATATCTTTATCAAATGTGGAAAAAAAACACAGAGAGACGGGGACAGCTATGCAAATTCAGTTGTCAGCTGAACTTGATAAACATCACGGCGAACGTTACCTCAGCGTAGATTAATTCTATCGTGTCACTGAAAGAAATACCATTCATTCGTTGTAGCAATAAGGATAAATTGGCAATTAAAGAATTAGGACAACCAAGACCAAATTTAAACATCAAACAATCTACAAAGGGCGGGAAGTCGTATAAACACGTATTTTCGAGGAAGTGGTATGAACAGAGAAAAAGGCTAATAGGCTGCGTAGCTGTAGTAGCTGACGCTTTATTCTGCTAATTTACACCTGAATTTTGTTCCATCGCGAGAGCATGACGGACATTGCATGGACAACTACAGGTGTCACCGAAATGCATCATCTCTTGGAGAAGGTGAAAAAAACACGAAAGAGCAAAGATGCATATGAATAATAGGGAGCAGTGTAATATAAATGAGTAATTTAAGTCAGCAGTGTAATGTAAGTGAGGAATGTGATATAAATGAGCAGTAATATAAGCGAGTTGTGTAAACAGTGATTTATGTGACTTCAATTATTTCTTATTAAACTGAAATCGAAGTAAAAAGTTTTTTTTGGAAAACCACGTCCTGGCCTCAGTCTTCATTTGCTGCTGCTGTTAACATGCATATAAAAACATAAGGAGAGCAAGAGATTGATTCCTAATGTCAGTTTATTTTTAATTAATACAATAGTAGTTCAGTTCCCTTTACATCTTTAACTAGCTGTTAATTTATCAATTGAATGGGTGAACTATCCTCATTAACATCAACTCTCTAGGTGTTATGGTCATGACATCATCTTTGCATTTGAACAAGTCTGTGATTAAAGTTTTAGCAATTTCAGCTCTTCAATGGATTTTGGCATTGTGAGGTTCTTTGAGGTCGCTTTTTGTGGAAACAGGCTCATCAAGGGGAATATTGAGGTATGGAATGGTCATAATAGAATATTCATTATTATTATTATTATTAAAACACCAAACAATTGGTCTGTTAAATTTACTCTAACCACCACATCACAATGCAGAGCAAATTTCTAAATAGCTGAGGTAATACAGATTCCCCCCCTATTTATGCAGTACATTGTATTCTTATTTTATCATTATTTTCATAATTTCCCATCAATGCAAATGATGCGTCCATTGCATCTGGAATGTTTTCACGCTGAAACACTCCAACTGGTGATTAGAGTTGCCAAGTCCGCGGTTTTCCAGCTGAATTTAGCCACTTCTACATCAACGGTTCTCAATTCCAACGTCTGCATACGTTGAGATCATACTTCGGTAAATAAATAGCTTACTTTTTTAATTCACGTCTCGCACACTTCGATGCAATTTGAAAGAAACACATACGTTCGCTTCAAACTGGAAACATGGCGGAAGCCTTTGATGTTCACTTCGCAGGGCACTTGGCTACGGTCGAATAAAACAAATAAGAGAGACGTAAAACATGTGCGGTCAGAACAGGGGTTAACGAGGGCTGGAATTGAGAACCGCTTCACCGTGTGTGTGTGTGTGTGTGTGCGTGTGCGTATATATATATGGTGATGCGGTTCTCAATTCCAGTCATCGTTATAAGTGGGCTGAATTACGCAAATTGTAATTTATAATGCATTATGTTATGTCATGTGCCCTAATGAAACCACGAGATCTAGACTACCAGAATTGGCTAACTCCCATTAAAACAGATGGTCGCATAATTCGATAGCGAAAAGTGCTTCATAAACACCTATCCCAAACCTGAACTAACAGTAGAGTGTTGGTAGCGTAATCTGATAGGCAGCATTGTGCGTCAGAACACCTGGCATTTATCGGAGGGAGGCAGTCACATACAAACCCCTCCTTACTGCTAAACCAACCATAAATAAAGCTCAGGTAACGGTAGCCATACACATCTTCAGCAGTCTTCCGCATTGATCGGTCTAATAAACCAAGCTTCGACGCAGCGCCAATATGTCGAGGAGTCTGTGAAATACATCTGACGTTACAAGGATCTTTCCAAAGTAAGTCAGTATGAGCTACTGAGGAATTTTATTAGGAAATTGTTTGTGTGTGTTGTTTCAAACAGTCTCATTGGACTAGGGTGACAATACGAGCCATTTTTACGGGACGTGCCCTTTGGCAGCGGCAGGACTTGTATATTGCCTAAAATACTCAGTTTTTGGCTGTTTGCACTTTGGAGATCGATCTTTGTGTGACATTCACGAGAGCTATAGAAGGAAGAGCAAGGCTTTCGAATTGCTCTCGCGGTACTTTGGTAATGATCTGTAGCTCTCAACTTCTCACGCGCCACTATTGGTCGAATATTCTTCATATTATTGGTCAAACTACTTTGGTTGTTTTCAGGTTGTTTTAGGCAATATAAAAATCCTGGCCAGGAAGTCTCCCGTATGAACGGCACATATGGTCACCCTACATTGGACCTATAACACGTACTTAATAGGACACTATAGATGGGTGCATCAATAAATGGTGTGGGTTGTTTTTCTAAGAGTTGTATCCGCATTTTTTTAGAATAATTTAAAAAATGAAATTTATTTGGTTTCATAGGCTACTACTAGACGAGCTATATAATCAATTTAATTTCTATAATAGTTGTTTTGAATTGGAGGTATATGAACAGCATGTTTAACGTCTTGATACTCACGGAATAAAAATTTAACGTTAAGAGTGGCACTGCAATTAGCCTAGGTTTGCTTAAAATGATTTTTTTAAACCCCAAAATTAAAGTGTTGACATCGTTTACTCGCCTCATGTCTTTACAAACCTATTTGACTTACTTTCTTCTACACAAATGATGATAGGAACTAAAAGATGGCTCGGGTATTAGTTTTTCCGTTTAGTTTCACAAACACGAGATTTAGTTGTGAGGTTTCATTCGCACACGTGGGCGGTGCTAAAACGCCCCTTTCATCTGATTGGTCAACTCACTCGGCCTTCAGTACCAGCTTTTATTTTTGCCAAACAGAAGGAATGCATTCACACTTGGTTCGATTCATTTGATCTTTTTTCATGGGAAACGTGCCCTGTTCCTCACTAAACTGCCAGTGTGAAAGCCCCCTGAGATAATTGCTGGTTCATGGTTTGGTTTAAAAGGGTCTCTGTATCAGTTCTCGAAACCACGATCAGCAGTGCAGCGATTGGCTGGCGGCAAGACCTCAATAGCACCAGGGTTCGTTTTAATCGTTAATGTGAAGAGCTAATGTTAGGCTTAATCCGGATACATTTGAAAACGGCTTTTTCATTTTAAAATGCTCTCCATCCACACTAGCGTTTTCCAAAAGTGCCTTATCCACAAAAACGCCAAATTCGGTTTCTGCGCATACGTAAATTCTCAAAAGTTAACCGCATATGATACACACGGAACAGACATGAGACGGTCTCATGTAGTTTTTTTCTGACAGGAAATTTGATTTACGAAAATTACTCCCTATTCACACATGCGTCCAGGGGCCAATACCATGAAGCTAGATTAGCTGGTTAGCCAGGTAAATTTCTGTTAGTTTGCATATATCCTGGGTTTTAGGTACCACGTAAGTGGTTTTTAGCATCATTCATTGCCATAATAACTCACACTCCACAGCTAACCTGCTCCGGGGCAGGTTATGTTCTGGGTTAGAGCTCTCAAACTGAAGGTGGATCAGATGTGAGAGAAGTGACCAGTGTTGGGAAAGTTCACTTTCTACATGAACTAGTTCAAAGTTCAATTCACAAATTTTAAAATGAACTAGTTCAGTTCATAGTTCAAATTACAAAATTTTGAACTAAAGTTCACAGTTCCAAAAATGAACTAGTTCATAGTTCTTTTTTTCCATACCTTGTGAGCTATTATTTTTCAAAATTATTGCCACAGCCCATATAGAATCACAGACCGCAATTATTTTATCAGTTTTAACAAATGAAGCTATGCGTCAGATTTCATCTTCATATCCAATTTTGAATCCTTATCCAACCAGGGTTTACATTAGCATCGAGGGGACAGCATTTCCCCATTGTTGCTTTAATGCTTTGTCTCCCATTCTCACCGACCTTGTCATAAACATCATAAAATTCTTTTAAATGATCATACGCCTTCTTGCTACATGCTGCTGTCGTTTGCTGTTTTTTTTTTTTTTTTGATGACGCTTCACGCATGCGGCGGACGGCGGTGCGACACTGGTGGCTGGTGTTGCCACATTGGGTGTTTTTCCGCTACATATTAAGACTCGTTTACGGTGTGTTTTAGCCGGGTTTTCGCCTGGAAGGCTCTATAGTAATCTGGCACCCTTTTGAACGAAGTTAACCTGAGAGAGCGTGCCGTTCACAGACACCAGAATGAACGAGTTCACAGTAACGTTCATCAGGCATTAATACAGCACGTTCAGTTCACGTTTGCCCAAAATATGAACGAGTTCATGAACTATCGTTCAATGAACGCGTTCAGGCACAACACTGGAAGTGACACATATCTGACACAAAGTCACTCCAGTTTATCTTGCTCCAAATTAAAGGTCACTAATGCTAAAAAAAAAAAAAAAAGTCTGGCTTTAATTATAATTACTGAGTCATTTTTATAATTTATATAAATGTTGTGATTTAATATTATTATTTTTCTTTTACACACAAACAATTTTAGTTTAACAGTTATTATAAATCATTTATTTAAAATAAATATTAATGTATACAGCTGTAGTATCAAAAGACTGCACTATTTAAAAAAAAAAAACTGACCTTACATAATTGAGTTTCTATCACTATATATTTTCAAATGTATAAACTAACTTAAGTTTCATTTGACACTGCACTGATAGAGCAAGATAATTATTTAAGACGTTTAAATTTCTCATATTCTTCAATCTCTTGAGCTTTAGCAAAACCTTTAACCTTTAGTTCTGAATCAGTACCAGTAAAATATCTGTCACATGACTAAATTTGCGTCATCATTTTCAAAATCCTCCGTTTTTACAGTCCACACTACAACGCGAAGACGGCATTTTCAAACTTATCCGCTTTGGAGAGTGTTTTCCAAAAGCTATGTTTTCGATGACTTAAAACGCTGTCTCAGTGTGGACGGAAGGCCAAAACGGAGAGAAAATTGTACGTTTTCAAACTCCGCTCCTGAAGGGCCGATATCCCGCAAAGTTCAGCTGCCCTTATTAAACACACCTGAACCAGCTATCAGCAAGGTCTTCAGGATCACTGTAAATGTCCAGGCAAATGTGTTGGAGCTGAACTCGGAACATGCACCTATAGGTTCAGGACTGGGTGTTAAATCTATAAACGGATTTGCACAGTTGGATGTTGCATGTGATCTGAAATGGGTGTGGCAGGTATAGGGAGACATACAAAATGTGAGGTGCTGGGGTGCTTGCAGGACTGGTTCCAACTGCCTTGCCTAAGACATGTCTAGTGATCCTGAAGATCTAGCTTATAGCTGGTTCAGGTGTGTTTAATTAGGGTAGATGAACTTTGTAAACTCCCTTGTATGAATAAACAATATCTTAAAATAAAGTAGGATGCTCAAACTACTCAAAAACATCATCATGTTTAAATTATTATAAAAAAAATTGCCTTTTTTTTTCTTCATATGGCCTGTTTAAGGTCCCCATTATGGTGATTTAGACACTTGGCCCTTGCCTTTGGATGAATTATTTCTACTTCAGCAATTGTTGAAAGTGCATGCTATCATTATTGTCTACAGTGGTTCATGCTTCTGACTGCAATGACGTACCTTTTTGAACAATTTTTTTGAATCCGTGACTGACAACTGGAATTTGACGAGTTCAGCTAATTTTGATTCTGAACTCTCATCATCAAGACCTGTTTTTTTTTTGCAATAGCACAAGTCTTTTAAAATGTGTTGAGACGTGCTGCGTTTGGTCTCGTACCAGCCAAGAGAGTGTAAAGAAATACCCTTTGTAAGAAGCAGTTAAATCAGCGGGAGTTAAAAGCAGATCTTAAGTGTATTTATTTCTTGTCTCATTAGTGTTTGGGGCAGTTGTCGTTGCTAGGAAACACTTGTTTGTTTACTGTGTTGAGACGTGCTGCGTTTGGTCTCGTACTCTATCGCATATGTTGTCATTGTTGTGCGCATTGTTTTGATAAACAGTAAAGTATGTTCTGCTGAATTCAATTTCCGTTTTGTCGGGTTTAAAAAAAGATAAGTATGCTGCGGCAGCGGTCGCGACAATTTCTCATTTTCCCACTCCCCCGTTTGACTGGAAGAGGTGGAGGTACTGGTCTGATCATCTCTAATGATTGGAAATTTAATTATTTACCATCTTTGGGTATCAACAGCTCCTTTGAATCTCATTCAGTTACTGTTACATAACCTTTTAAAATACATTTTGTAGTTGTCTATCGACCCCCGGGACCACTGGGTAACTTTTTGGATGAATTAGATGTTGCTCTCAACCTTTTCTGAGGATGGTACTCCCATAGTTATTCTTGGAGATTTCAACATCCATCTAGATAAACCTCTGTATGCTGATTTCCACACTCTGCTTGCCTCTTTTGATCTCAACCGAGTGTCAACTACTGCTACTCACAAATCAGGCAACCTACTGGACCTTATTTATACACGACACTGCTCTACCCGTAATACCCCTTCTGCCCCTTGGTTATCTGATGTTCTACGCGAACACGTTCTAAGCTTAGAGCTGCTGAAAGGGTGTGGAGCAAATCCAGAAATACTACTGACCTTAATATGTATCCGTCACTCCTATCTTCTTTCTTTGCTAATGTCTCCACTGCTAAAATGACATACTACCATAACAAAATTAACAATTCGTCTAACTCTCGCATGCTTTTTAGAACATTTTCCTCACTTCTTTGTCCTCCTCCCCCCCCTCCTGCTTCATCTCTAATAGCTGACGACTTTGCAACGTTTTTCATTAATAAAATTAAACACATTAGTGCACAATTTTCCACGCCACAATCAGTCAAGCTCATATCGCCAACAAACTTACTCATTTACATCCTTCTCTTCACTCTCTGAGGCAGAAGTCTCAAAACTCATCCTTTCTAATCACCCTACAACTTGCCCGCTTGATCCTATTCCATCTCATCTCCTTCAAGCCATTTCTCTTGCAGTTGTACCTGCACTCACTCACATCATCAACACATCCCTCCACACTGGTGTTTTTCCCTCATCATTTAGACAAGCACGTATAACTCCACTACTTAAAAAACCCAACCTCAATCCATCTCTTTTAGAGAACTACAGACCAGTTTCCCTTCTTCCTTTAATTGCAAAAACACTTGAACGAGCGGTGTTCAACCAAGTCTCTACATTTCTCAAACACAACAACCTCCTTGGCAGCAACCAATCTGGCTTCAGAAGTGGACATTCAACTGAGACTGCCTTGCTCTCAGTTGTTGAAGCTCTAAGACTGGCAAGAGCGGAATCCAAATCTTCAGTACTTATCCTGCTTGATCTGTCCGCTGCTTTTGACACGGTTAACCACCAGATCCTCCTATCAACCCTACTGTCAAAAGGCATCTCAGGAACCACACAAATGGTTTGAGTCTTACCTATCAGATAGGTCATTCAAAGTATCTTGGAGAGGTGAGGTGTCCAAGTAACAACGTCTAACTACTGGGGTGCCTCAGGGCTCAGTTCTTGGACCACTTCTCTTCTCTGTCTACATGGCATCATTAGGTTCTGTCATTCAGAAACATGGCTTTTCATACCACTGCTATGCTGATGACACTCAACTCTACCTCTCATTCCATCCTGATGATTTGACGGTATATATTAGCATCTCAGCTTGTCTAACAGACATTTCTTCCTGGATGATGGACCATCACCTTCAACTCAACCTTGCCAAGACAGAACTGCTTGTGATTCCAGCAAACCCATCGTTTCATCACAATTTCACCATCAAGTTAGGCACATCAACCATAACTCCTTCAAAAACAGCTAGAAGCCTTGGAGTTATGATTGATGATCAGCTGACTTTCTCAGACCACTTTGCTAAAACTGTCCAATCCTGCAGATTTGCTTTATTCAACATCAAGAAGATCAAGCCCTTTATTTCAGAACATGCTGCACAACTCCTTGTTCAAGCTCTTGTTCTGTCCAGGCTGGACTATTGCAATGCCCTCTTGGCAGGTCTTCCAGCCAATTCTATCAAACCTTTACAATTAATTCAGAACACGGCAGCAAGGTTTATTTTTAATGAGCCAAAAAGAATACATGTCACACCTCTGTTTATCAATTTGCACAGGCTTCCAATAGCTGCTCGTATAACATTCAAGGCATTGATGTTTGCCTACAAAACTACCACTGGCTCTGCATCCATTTTCCTAAATTTGTTACTCCAGACTTATGTGCCCCCTACAAGCTTGCGTTCTGCAAGTGAACGTCGCTTGATTGTGCCATCCCAAAGAAGCACAAAGTCACTTTTATGGACTTTTAAATTAAATGTTCCCTCCTGGTGGAATGACCTCCCCAACTCAATCCGAGCAGCTGAGTCCTTAGCCATCTTCAAGAATTGGCTTAAAACACATCTTTATTTGACCCTCTAACTTTAACACTCACTATTCTAATTCTATTCTTTAAACAAATCTAACTAACTTTCTAATCTTTTTATATTCTATTTTCTTTTAATTATGCAATTGTGTGTGTGTGTGTGTGTGTGTGTGTGTGTGTGTGTGTGTGTAAATACCTCTAACACTAGCTTGCTCTATTCTTTTTTTTATTCTATCTGTTTTCTTTATATTATATTTAAAATCCCATGCTAGGTGTACTGTGTTAACCTAACTGAGACTTGTTATAGCACTTATATATCATTGCTCTTTTTGTTGTTTTTGATTGCTTCCACTGTCCTCATCTGTAAGTCGCTTTGGATAAAAGCGTCTGCTAAATGAATAAATGTAAATTTAAATGTTTCACTGGTTAGAATTTTTACAATTTGATTCCAAATCTCCGATAACATTGAGAAGGCGATTACAAGTTACTGTACAAAATTGTAATATTACAATGAATCATGTTTTACTCTAGTAGGGCTTCTGCATCATTAATGTTAAAAATGGAAATATGCAGTAAAAACAATGCTTGTCCCCAAACTCCCTGCTTGCATACAGACAACTATTTTTTGCACTTGCCTAAAATACTCTGGACCAGCATGTAATTCCTGCTGATTTATACTGGATTTTCAGCAGTGTAGAAAGTTTGTCAACAAATTGAGATAGGCTTGCTTGAGAGAGCCCGTATAGTGAGTTGTAAGTAGTTTTACAGCTTGAAATTGAATCTGGTCTATTCCTGTCAGTACAAATTAAATTAATTAACTAATTTGTCATTTAAACTGATGTAAACGTAGAGAAAAGAATGAAATTTCTTATCCTGTTGCCCCCTCCAGTGGACAGCATTAAGAATTACTGCCTTTAATGCAAAGTCAGTAGGATTTTTGGGGGAAACCAAAAAAGTCCCTCCCACCAGTTAAGATAACAAGAGTCAGATCAGTCTGAAGGTCTGAGTCAATTACTCTCATGATAACAATTTAATAGTAATGTTTTATATAAAAAGTAGGGGTGTAACGGTACGTGTATTCGTACCGGACCGTTTCGTTACAGGGCTTTCGGTACGGTGCACGTGTGTACCGAATGCAAAATTTTGTATGCGGAACACGGGTACATTTTCGTGTTTCCAAACGAACATATTAAGTGGCGGAAGTCTCCGCGTTCTGGCGCGCTGCTGCTACTGTAGGTAACATAGAGGGAGACCGCCGACAGACCAGGATCTTGTCTTCACGACAACCATATCTATACTTCATGTTGAGCATAAATATAAAGCCTACTGATAAAGGACACCAACGGCAAAATAGACTATGTTTGACAGGTGCAATATGCCAGTGTGTCACCGGCCGTTTTATATTTTATTAAAAAGTATTTACAAAAAGTGTAAACCAATTGTTAAAAAAAAGTTTATAGTAATAAACAACCTGCAGTTTAATGTTTGCATTTCTTTCCCTTACTGTACCGAAAATTAACCGAACCGTGACTTTAAAACAGAAGTACGTACCGAACCGGTGATTTTTGTGTACCGTTACAGCCCTAATAAAAATAATAATGAAGCATCAAAGAAACATCAACCAATTTAGTATTTGCACTTTTATACAGAAAGACGGAACTTGCACTGCTTTTATCAATAGGGAATACCATTCAATGTTGTAGCCTAGAAATATGTGTTCGACTTGAAGCGGCGCTGCGCAGACCAATTGGTGAATTACATCAAATACCGCAAGCTTGAACACACCTGATCTGTAGACTTACTGTATAGCTCACATTAAAGGGGCCGCTTGCAATTGTCAGAAGCAAAAGATATGTGCCCAGCAACATATTCCTGCTTCAAATGTTATGCACAGTTAACAGTGAGTGGAGGTTTCAGACAATAGTTTAAATGACAATATTCAGCACAGCACTTGATCATACCACCTCTTATTCTGACAGAATTAAAAACTCGTACTGAAGGCAGGGCGATTCGATTTGACCAATCAGATGCAAGGGATGTTTCAGTGGCGGAATGAAACATCACGACTATAAACCGATTTGTAAACCACAGATGAAACATGAGATATTGATCCGAAATCTCATAAAACGAATAAACAAATCCTCTTTTAATTTCTCTTTATTCCATTCCAAATAAGAAACTAAATTATTGAATTATACAGGGACCTGGTCACACTTGACTTTCATAGTACTTTGTGTGGTTTTTTTTTTTTCATACTATTGACCCATACAATGCCTTGTTGGCTAAATATAGCAACTTATGGCTGGTTTTTGCTTCAGGGTCACATCATCTTAAAACAAAATCCATTTTAAAACTCCCTTTAGCTGTTGTGCCATTTTTCAGTTTCAAAATTGTATTCAGTTCAAATAAATGGATGGACTATCCCTTTGCACTCAATACTTTACGCTTAAGATTGTGTCTTTGCTCAAAAAACAAAAACAATAGAAACCATGACTTCTACTACAAATACAATTACAAACATTGAAAAACTATCAACCATTAACCACTGGTTTCCTGTAGTGTGTTTTGGGACCTATTCTATTAGGATTTTAACAAGCACCAATAAAAAGAAAAGAAATTAAAACCAATAAGACTAGTACAACTCCCATTATAACCAGTAAAACAATTACAAATTCTGTGATGGTTTCTATTTGTATTTTATTCAGCAGGGTATGCTGTATTGCGAAGTCACAATATTGTAATATATTTGATAGTGCAGTGATGCACATTGCATTCATAGCTGTTACTATATGATGTCACTTCAGCATCTCCATATAAACCACTCTCTCTCACTCTCTTTCCCTCTGTAGATCCATTATATTACAACAAAAACCTCCAACAACACTGAAGTAAGGATGGTGGTTTTACAACTGCGACATCAGCGCTACATTACTGCACTCCTGAGCTCCACTACCATCTTGTTACTTCTATACTTTGAAAACTCTCTGTTGGTTTTCACCTACGGTTCTCACAGTTTCATCTCCAAGAAAGTTCAGTGTGAGTGCAGTATTTGTGTGACAGACCGAAGAAATAGTAACTGGTTCAGTAAGCGATACGATCCCAACATTCCAGTCCTGCTCAACCGCACCAACAGTGTGTTACGTGCAAACGTCTCCAGGTGGTGGATGGTAAGAGAGATTACTGCAAAATAATTATATTGCCCTTACTTACCTTATTTTACTTGGTTTTGTAGCTTTAATGTGCTCTCCAAGGCTGTATTTATTTGATCCAAAATATAGTGAAAAAATATTGGTAAATCCTATCCTATTACAATACTGGTATTATAATTTTTGAAAACGCACTTTTTTTTTTTTCGATAAATAGAATATTCAGAAGACATTTATTATGCTATTAATGATTTCT
This sequence comes from Carassius carassius, assembly GCF_963082965.1. Lineage (NCBI taxonomy): Eukaryota > Metazoa > Chordata > Actinopteri > Cypriniformes > Cyprinidae > Carassius > Carassius carassius. Next base: position 5,802,422 of record NC_081762.1, on the reverse strand, counting down.
ATTTAAAATAAATGTTTTACTGTAACTTTTGATCAATTTAATGCTTCATCGCTGAATTTTCTTTTTAAAAAATCCCACTGACCCCTAATCTTTATTTTTAACATTTGAATACCAATTGTACCTATTCATAGACATTTGAATATGTTACAATTTCTTATGTAAATATGACTGGTATTTATGGGTAGATGATAACCAAGAAACTATTCTAATTTGATGTTCAATCCCAACATAGAAAGATGTGGCTAGGGTAAACAAGCATGTGTTATTTGACTTTTCACTAAAAACCTCATTACGGAGATAAAAACATTGACAACTTATAAGGCACTGTAAACGTCTTGAAATGGTACACTTCTATTAATATTATATTATACTTCAATCCTGATGCTAACTGATTTAATAATGTCATACAGGAGCTACAATCAAATGCCGGCAACTACACAGAGGTGGTGGATCAGTTGTTTCCTCTCTTCCCTGATAAAGAGCACTACTCAGACACCGGTCCAGACCGCTGCAGAACCTGTGCTGTGGTGGGCAACTCTGGGAACCTGCTGGGATCAAAGTATGGGCCTCTCATAGATTTCCATGACTTTGTCATAAGGTAAGTTAATGAGGTAATATTTAACTGTTTTCGGTTGCTTTTAAGATTGCCGTTCACTCTTCAACTTTAAGTTAATAAGAGTTTAGAGAATAATGAAGCATTAGTATGCCTATGTTAGATTAGTTGATTCCAGATGTCGATAAGATATTAAACCATTTTTCAAAAGATGCCTTAAAGGCTTTTCATTGAAATCATGCATACCTCAAAGTGTTTTTCTCTTAGGATGAATAAAGGCCCGACAGAAGGTTATGAGAAGGATGTAGGGTCAAAGACGACTCACCGGATTGTGTATCCCGAGAGCGCCATGGACTTAGACAACTCCACCCATCTAGTGCTTCTTCCCTTTAAGATTCTGGACATTCAGTGGCTCATCAGTGCCTTCACCACTAAAAACATCACACAGTGAGAATTAACCATGCATTTATAAACGCAAGACTGTATACTATCTGACAGAATAATAAATTATTAGATTTATTTATCATTTATAATAAATTTATAAGTAGTTAAATAAAAACATACAAAACACTAAGAATACAAAGAATTGAAGTAAAACACCAAGCAACAAGAAACTGAGAACTGGATGCTTTCGAGTCACTGATTGTTGAACCATTTGTTTCGATATCAGTGATTTGGAAAGTGTATCAAAGTGCCAAAGTCATGTGATTCCAGTAAATGAGGCTTTGTTACCTCATAGCTGTTTCAATGATTATAATTGGCTTGCCACTTGGGGCCGATAATTTCTGTAAACCCCATGGACTAATGTCTGTATGGGTTTTACCTGATCTCTGATCAGTTTTATGAATTTTTTTTTTTTTTACATATTCAACTACAATTACCTATTGGTAAAGGGTGCGAAACTGCCAGAATGTCAATACCGACGCATTCCCTTAACTTCATTGTTTTATTGTTTTGGTTTTTGAAACCTCTATAAACATCAAATAAGGACAAACTAAGAAATAGTTGTTTTATAAGTTGTATGTGGTCCTATTTGTTTGACTCTCTTATGCTTAAACACAACTTTGGCTTTAAGTAGGCTAATGAAAAATACAGAAGTTACATAAAATCAATAATGTGTAATTGCTCCTGAATGTTCTAGGACGTCAAAGATTTTGATGAAGATTATTGCAGCACAGCAATGACAAAGTACACATGGTATCTTGGGGTTCAATGGAGTCAGAATCAACCTAGAACATCCTAAGCTCAAAACTTTTATACTGTTACATTTACTTCCCTTAATGTAAATGAAGTTGCTCCTGTCAAAACAGCTGTGGTCTGTTTGTCAAAGGGTTAGTTCACCCAAAAATGAAAATTAGGCTGTGTTTTACTAACCCACGAGATGCTTATGATTTTCTTCTTTCAGACGAATCCAGTCAGTTATATAAAAATACTATTTGATCCTTCGATCTCTATAACTGCAGTCAGCAGGTGTTGCATTGCTTATATACATATAAAATAAAATATTAAAAACGTAATCGCTTGAATCTAGCTTGCGTTCACTGTTGTAAACTAGGCAGTACCAGTTGCACTGGTGAGTCTCGTAAAAACCAGCGTTTGTTAATCGGATCAAAAGAAGAAAAGTTTCCTTACTTAGCAAAGGAAAACCTCCTCTTGGCTTATATTGAAATCCTCTGACATTCTTCTTTACAAATCTCCGTTTTATACTTCTATTTAGTGACCGTTGTTTTGTTTTGATCTCTCTGCTGTGTTTCCGCGTGCATCACTTCTGAGCGGCGCATGCACGATGCTGACCTCATATGAAATGTTCCTGGAACTGCTTCGTTTACAACTATGAGCGCAAGCTAGATTCAATGATTATTGCATTTTCAATATGGATATTTTTCTTACAAAAATGCATCGACTCACTACAGGAGGCCTTTGTTCACCCTCCGGAGTGAGGATGAGGGGTTTTTTTATATGTAGATGGGAGATTTTTATTTCATGTCTTTTGGACTGATGCACTTCAACACCCACTGAGTGGCATTAAACAGCTTGAAAGGTCAAAGATTATTTTTAATGTATCTCCAACTGGATTCAAGTCATATACATCTAGTATACTTCGGGTTGAGTAAAGCAGAGCCTAAATTACATTTTTGGGTGACCTAACCCTTTAATGAAGTTTTGCCACCTCCCTGTTGGGAAAGAAGCATGATCAAACATCTGTTGTGGAGTGGAATCTGGGTCGGGGACATGTGCCTAATTTGCAAGTTATTTTGAATAAAAGTTTTGGTATATGTAGTTTTGTTAAATATTTAGCTTTGTGTATCCTATATGGCACATCATAGTTATATTAAACAGAGAATGGTGTTGCTAGAAGAGCATTTTGTGCTCTAAAAACATATCACAATAAGAATTAGACGCACAACTTTTGTTTGTTGATAACTCCTACATATTCTGTTACAGAACATACACCAACGTGCCATCTACAATCAATGCAAATAAGGACAAGGTGAATAACTCATAACCTCCTCCTTATGAAATCAATCAAATAACAAGGTTGATTTTTGTTTTCATTTGTATGGTTTACTAATAATTATCTGATTGAAATCTTGATACTGAAGACTCAAGACATGATAATAGAAATTTGTTAATGTCCTGATTTATTTCTGTCATTTGTCTTCAGGTGATGATCCTCCACCCAGGATTCATAAGATATGTCTATGATAACTGGACAGGAGGGCAAGGCTTATATCCATCCACTGGTTTCTTAACACTGATATTCGCTCTTCACATCTGTGACGAGGTAAAACTCTTGTACAGAGTCTCAAACTGTGTAGCCTCTGGTACTGTCATTGAGGCCGCACCTATATATATATATATATATATATATATATATATATATATATAATATAGAACTGTGCGATTTTCATGCGCATCTCATCAGTAAAGGTGCTCCTGTAATTAGAAGTACATCTCCAGCACATGTGTTCAGATCAGGGTTGCCAGGTTCCAGGATGTTCACCGATAAAAATTGCTTCCCGTACGTTTTTTGGCAGAGTTGTCTTGGTAAAATTCGCGTTTTAGGGGCTAAATATCACGTTATTGGTATTGTTGCATGCTTCGACCCACATGTAACGTGGCGGTACAAAAGCAAAGGAGGTCGTAAGGGTGTTTTCCCACACTCTTAACACAAAATATGCATATGTATGACAATGTATGGTCGACTACGCCACCCCAGACCACTGGGGAAATAACAGCCCTAAGGGCACACAGGTTCGTCTTGAATGAGTGGGTGAGGAGACATGAATAATATAAAAAAAAAGTTTATTATGTTTGTCAATATTGACCAATAAATAGCTAAAAACTTCCAAGTGAAAACTCTACATTGGCCATATAATAAACAGGAAGGCACACCATCAATCTGCATCTACACACACACAATAAATCAATTCCCATTAAAGAAAACCAAATGGCCAACAGGAGCGGTAGCTGGGGGTCCGGGTCGGCTGCCAAATTGTAGAACGAACCCCCCCCCACAATAGTCCACTACAAATACCCAAATGCACACGTGAAAGTTAGATGGCAGCAGGCACACAGCACTATAACGTGAACACACCACACAAATGGCAGCCTCGCCTTCGCCCCCCAGAGACCCAGCTCCTATAACAGAGAAAAAAAAAGAAGAAAACACAAACTGATAACTACAATCTGACAGAAACTCAAAGAAATAAATAAAACAAAAATAACAAACGTTTATAAAGTACAATACCCCCAAATAAGTAAAACAAAAAAAACAATGTCACAAAATAAATCAAATAATTCAAGAAATTAAACCACTTAGCACAAACAAAATAGCACAATGTAACAAAAACAGGTTAACAGTTTGAAATAAACCAAGTTCACTCCGGTTTACAGTGCTCAGAGATGAGGCACGGACTGAACGTAAACCAAGGAAAACCAAATAATCAAACAACCACACGGTAGACACGAGATGCTGATTCCAAGTTAGACCAAGGGAATTCCATATGCGGCGGCCCGGGGAGACGTTCAGCCTGCCCTCGAAACCATGCACTACACCCCGATAGCAACGTGAATCAACCGCTGGGTTGCTATCGTGATAAAGGTCGAGGCAAAACAGCGACGCAGTCGCGATCACGGTTCAGTGTTGATGCTCACTTCCCACTAATTAGCCCAAAAAGACTCAGTTATGCAGGAGAGCCCTGCAGAGCATAAGGAAACTATATTAAAACAGGAAAAGAAAACATTACAAATACGCAAACTATAATCCTACATACCACGGGATGATCCTGCACGCAAACCGCTTCGTAGTTGCACACCATATTCAATATAGCGGCTCAGTCAGACCATATGAGTGACGTGCTATCAATGCCACTGAGGACAAAACCAATCATAAATAGCCGAGTCGCAGTCAATTACTTGTTATAAACAAAACTATACATACCGGTGAAGAGTGGGCAGCCAGCACAAAACAGCGGGAAGGAAAAAAAAATCCACAATCCAAGCCTGTGGCGACCACGGATGACGTCACGAGGGAAATACAAGGACGCATGCCAAGTGGCCATAACATGTCCTTTATATATCTCAAACCAAATAAGGAGGAGGGGTTACTAAACTAAGCACAGGTGGATGACATTCCCTACAGTGGATTCAACCACCCTGCTACACACAGACATGAAAAACAACCACAGACTTGGCAACACTGGTTGGCATTTACTACACAGAGCCGTAGTTCACTGACAATCTGCACAAAATCGATTTTAAATCTCAGGCGATTCTTTGTCGATTTTGTGTTAGTTGTCGGTAGACTACAGCTCTGTTTAGTTAATGCCCCTCCACCTGAACCAGAGTTGCCAAGTCAGCGGCTGTTTTTCATGTCCGTGGGTCGAAGCAACAAAACTTTTAACGTGATATTTTGCCCCTAAAATGCGAATTTTACCAAGGCAACCCTTCCAAAAACGTATATATTTTAACCCGGGGAAGAAATGTTTTCTCGGGGAACCTCCTGGAAACGCGCTTGGGCTAGTTTTGGACTAGTTTTGAGAAGCAACTGGCCAGGATTTGTTTGTTAAAGCCTGGCAACCCTGATATGAACGCACGTGCTAGAGATAATTACAGGAGCGCATTTACTGATGAGATGCGCATGAAAATCGCATTCGATTTTTTTGCACAGCCCTAATTAGGCTTATATCATTATTCAGAGAAAGAGAGAAAAATGAGCTTTTCTTTCCAATTTCACAAACTATTAATGCATTGATAACTCTCTCTTACAGGTGAGTGTGTTTGGGTTTGGAGCTACGAGTGATGGAATCTGGCATCATTATTTTGAACAAACATTGACTTCATTTGAGATCGGCGTTCATGCTGGAAAATTTGAAAATGAAACGATCTATCGGCTCCAACAGGAAAACAAGATTTTGATGCACAAAGGTTGGACATGAAACGGAAAGGCAGAATCACTCCCTTAGTACAGTACAATACTGCATTGCAAAATCTAATATTGAATTTCGCAGATGTGTAGCAAAGACTTTCAGCTGAGATTCCTACTGAGAGATCAACATTTCATTTCAGCTTTCTCACGAGGCACCAAATCAAAAGATGCCAGAGACTGCTTCATTGTTTCTTTTGTTGAGCCTGTCAGGAAGTTCAAACACCATGGGAGATCTTTTCTGGGTTATCAATCCATGACAATTTTCACTAGAGAGTAAATGGTATTTTACCCAGATGTTGGACTAATAATTAGTATTAAAATGTTAAGTGTGTTTGTGTTTTAGCTATATGTTGTGTTTATGGTTCTGATTACATGCTATTCACTTAATTATTAAATAATAAATTATTTGATTCTCCACAATTCTTGTTTCTCTCTTTTATTAGCGTACGACTTATAGTATGGTAAGGTTGTTTTTAATTTTTTTATTTCTGGTTTACGATCTTGCTTGCGAATGTTGTGATTACATCTGTACCTACATTTCCTTCAAGGCAAAACTTAAACGTAAAGATTCTGTGATTACGTAATCTACAGTTTCACCACAATATGCTTCAATTGATTTGAGTTCGAATCCCAGCAAATGACACTTTCCCGCTTATCTCTCTTAACTCTAAAAAGTAGGGGCGTTTCTAGCCATTCATCGGTACTGAGGAGCATCTGTACTCTGCTGAGCTGCTTTATTGGGACAAATGATAGACTTTGGTTTTGTTCAAGATCCACCTCATTAGTGCTCCGTTTCACTAGGATACGTCAAGACTTGTTTTAGAAGGCCAAAAATATACTCTTCAAGGTGGCAGGGTTGTGATCTTATCATTTACTATTGTGTGTAACCATGTAGCTCAGCTTAGGAAACACAATGACGTGCAGAAAGTGAATTGTATGTCGGTGTCACTGGAAAAATATGCTTCTTGTTAATGTCAGTAAAGGAGTGTCAGTAAGGGGCTCATAATTCGTCAGTTATTTGATTGCTAAACAGATACAGAGGAAGTTCCCTGTTAACTTTCAGTAGTCCATAAATGCAACTGACAAAATACAGCATTCAAAAGGTTTTTATTTTATTTATTTTTTAAAGGTGTTAGTAATAAGTCTCTTATGCTCAACGAAATACTGTAAAATCAATAATATTACTAAACATATTCTTGTACGGTTTATTTGTTTTCACGTTTATGTCTATGAGGGCTTGTATTTTCCAGTATAACATCACATTTTAGTTTCACTCATCAAACACACGTCATTTTACTCATGATCTCTGTTTATCATACTAACATAAAAATAGACTCCGATACACTTTGATTCAGGTCAAACCAGTGCATTGTTTGTGTCATAAAAATCCCCAAGGTGTGGTTCATTTGCTTGCATGAGTCAGCACTTTTTCATTTAGGTGTAGAGAGTTGGGATTTTACTTCCGGAAGAGCGTTTACTGCCCTCTTTTGGAGAAGCAAAGCACTGGAGGTAAATCATGCACCGCTTTAGATTGTTTGTATGGTGGATTCATTTTCCCCAATAATTAATATTCTTAACAGAATAATATACTACTTAGTATGTATGCGCATAAATATTTGCACTTTGAATTACCAACTCTGAAGATCAATTTAAAAACTATTTTATTGTGAACCTCCACGTCAACCTTGTGAAAAAGGGACAAGCATCCGGCCAAACAATAACAGAAAAGTTCACACAGCTCTTAATAATACATAGTTATATATTTATTCATACTGCCATATCCATTTATATTGGTTAATTATATATATATATATAATACAGTCTTTGTGAAGGTTTCAATCCCCAAGGACCAAAATCAATCAGAGTTCATGTCCACGTCGCCCTGATCACATATTTTATCCTCTCAAACTTTGACCCCCCAGATTTGTACATTTGTCTGGGTGTCTTAAAATCAGACTTCAACACACTCATTGAAAATAAGTGCACAGGTAACTATGTTGATTGAGTGTCTGTGTGTGTGTGTGTGTGTGTGTGTGTGCGTGTGTGTGAGAATGTAAAAGAGATGGAAAGAAAAAGGACACTTATTAGGCATCAAAGATGAGGTTAAATCCAATTAAACAGCCAAATGCAGGAACAAGGGCCAGGCGTTTTTTTAAACATAACATGAACAAACTGCATTGATGATTAAGATTTAGGGTATTGTTGACTACAAAGAAATGATGTCAACGTTTTGAGGCCTTGCCAGTATGGTGAACTCTGAAACACTATACAGTTTAAAATGACAATACTTGTATTATGGGGGTTATACAGGTACACAGGTCATATTTTGACTTTGTGAAACTGTTTGGGATTTACTTTCTCACTTAACTGCAATATTAATAAAAGACAAATGTGAGGAAGGGACACTGGAGCTTGTGAGAAAATCTAAAAGTGACTAAGCATCGGTGTTGGCTCTTATCTTATTGGCAGGAAGAAGAATAGAACATTTCGGCACGGTCCTTAACTTTGTTGAGAGTGTGATAAGATCATGTTTTTAATAACAAACTGAACCGTTTCATTAGTTTATAGACTTCCCAAGAGGCATTCCACAAAGCAAAGTGTGACAGCTAGTCATGTGTAAACGGCATGTACAGGATGTCAGCGATGTGCGAACGTGATAGTGTCATCATTCACTCCTCTAACCATTTTTCATCTCTTAATCTCAAAAGATGTTCCTTTGAAGAATACTGGTAACTGAACAGCTGACGGTAGCCACTGAGTTCAAACTGTATTTGTTTTCATACTACGGAGTTCAATGGCTAACAGCCGCTTGGTTACCAACATTCTTCAAAGTCTCTTCTTTTTTGTTCAACAGAAGAAAGAAAAAGAAAAAGAAATTAACAAACAAACAAACAAACTCAGATTTGAAACAAACTGAGGGCGATTAAAAGATGACCATTTTCATTTTGGGGTGGACTATCACTTTCACCTTAACTTTTAAAAGCCACATTTCACCCTAAACTCAAAAGCAATTTGTAGTGACATTTTCATCAAGAATACCCAATTAATCCAAGTGTATAATTATAATTTAGTTTCCTTAACTGTATGGACAAACAATTCACAATGCAGAAATCGTATTTCTCTTAAAATAAGCTTCATTTCTTTAAGGACAACATAAAACCTTACTTTTTGAAGAATGAAATATGACCTTGAAATGATATTGACAGATTCTACAGCTATTAGACCAGAACTGTTGGAATGGAGGACGTGACCTTATTTCTCCAAAATGACTCTGGTGTTGTTCATGTAAATACTTCCTGAAATTGGATGCATGCCTGAACAAAGCAGATCATTGGTTTTCGTGCACTTGGGCTGCAATTTGTCTCTGTGAAGTTTGTTTTATGAGACTCAGAATTCACCTTTGTTTAGCTCTAAAATAATTTTGTTGATCTACGATTGTCTTAAACCTGTTAAAGTTGCTTGCAAATTAACTAATAACTTACATATGCATACAATATGAAGAATCTCAGGTGCCACAAAAATGATTAAAAGGATAGGTCACCCAAAACGGTACTCACCCTTAAATTGTAGGAGTTCTTTGTTTCTTCTCATGCACAAAGAAGGTATTGTGAACAGTCCTGGTAAAGTAGTTGACGTTAGCCATTGCCTCCCATAGTATGGACAAAAACTATGGAAGTCAATGGCTGCCGTCAACTTGAGGGACATCATTTTCATTTTTGGCTGAACTATCACTTTAAAAGTTGCAGTAAAATCACAGAAGTGTGTCACAAAACACACGGCTAAAAATGATCACGTCAAGGTCAAAAACAAAACACTAGACTGGAAGAACAGATCTCTGATTGCAAGTTAGGATGTGTCTTATGTGCTGCGGACAAAGTCGAGAGCAAAAACCACAAGGACAGAATGAATAGAAGGTGTAGAATAAACCTGACAGAACATCAGCAAAGAAAAAGACAAAGCACCTGATGACATCTACACGTCTCATACCATCACAACCTACTGAAAAACTTCAAAATACAGCTTTTATTGCATTTATGACTCTGATCTGCTGAAATACTTTCCACAAAAGTGTGTGACAGAAACCAGATGTGTTCTGGATTAATCCCAGCCGCTGTGCTCTCGGTCTAATGTGTACTAGACGGAGTACTTTTTGAAGAAACTGAATTAACGTAAAAGTGGCTTAATGTAATTGCAGTTTTCATCAAGTATTACAATTATCTGAAACATTAAATGCTTTTAGGCCACCACATCACCTTCCATAAAGCCCCACTGAAATATTTGATGTATTTTGCAACTCATTTCAATGAGGAAATCTGCTTACAGAAACTGACGGGAAAAAACAGATGCAAACACCTCACAGGGACACCTCAGGCATCATTTATGAAACACAAGACCAAATTCATTTCTGTGTAACAACATTCCTTCAGACATTTCAGTTCACTTAAACCTGTCAGACTTCTATATCTCACTGGCATATTTAAAATGGTCTTTACCGCTTTAATATCCTGCCTTTGCCGTTTGTTTCACATATATACATTTATAGATATTTTGATATTTAAAAACTATGAAAATTAATTAAATCATTATTACATTTTCTATTCAATTAAATGTTATGCATTTCAATTTATTCATGAACGTGAAAAAAAAAAAAAAAAGTGTATTTCAAGGGCATTTCTTTTCTTAAAGACCACAAGGCCAAAAGTGCCCCTAGACGAACTAATGGATTTATGAGAGAAATTCATTCTGCTTGTTTCGTGAATGAAGCCCACTGCCGTTCTCTCCATGATTATGAATGACAGATTTTCTTACATACACACAAGATGCTGTAATCTCATGCGTGACACACACTCATCAGCTCAATACAGTTCCTGTTTTCCCTCTCACCTTATTTACTTTAACCTCACATCTGCCCCTGCTTCTCCACCGGCCGGCTGAAACTCAGACCCCTTCCGAAAGAGATTTTGAGGTAAAGACTGATTTGAAGAAAAGACTCGGAAGACAATCATGCTTTGAAAATATTCAGCCTCTGCTCTAAAGTTTAACAAAGCCACTGAGAGCAACACAGACGGAGAGAAAGAGAGAATCTGTGTGTGTGTGTGTGTGTGTGTGTGTGAGAGAGATGTGTCTGAATGTGTGTTCAAAGCTGGGCTCCTCAGGGGCTCACAGGTTAAAGATCACCGTTACTGTGTGTTACAGATGAGGCATGAATCCATGAGCTGGTTACTGTATGATCGTCTCCTGTTTACCATAACCTTGAATCAAACTGAGGTGGTCCATCCAAAAACAAGGAACATCAGCGACTGCGTAACCACAATGACGTTTTGTAGTGGCTGTATATTTCTCATAAAAGCCCCACTGTTCTCTTCTCCTAATAGTTTGTGATGAACAAAGTAGCACATTCCCCAAATCGTCCACTTTAATTACCATACAAGTCTTGTATAAAGCCATTGAATGGACTGTAGTGTTGATCAAAGCTCATGAGTGGGTGTGGGGTTTGTCTCTCCATCACTCCCATCTGATCTGAGCCGGGGACCCACCAGCATGTGCTCTAGGTAGATCAGGGGATGAGAGGTCAAGATGCACAGTCCGTTTTACATCATAGAAGGATACAGCAGCGACAGAATCTCTGGCGGCTCCCGCCCACCGATGGAGGCGGAGTCACAGGTGCAAAGTAGGCGTGGACTTTAATGTTGGGCAAGTGAGTCTACAGAGGATGCAAGAAAAAAGGAAAAAGATTGAAAAATTGTGGATGTACACCTGGCAGGAAGCTCACTAGCATGAGATAACTTCCCACCCTATAAGACTGCGTATTTATGAAAAATAGTGAATGCTAAAATGTTAAAACTCAATTTTACCATAAATAAACGTCAACAGATACAGCAATTCTGCATGGTGGCAAAAACAACCAAAGTTTAATCTGATACATGTCAGATCGATCATATCTATCCACTTTGAGGTCAATAACTGTGTTGTGTTAGCGCCCTCTTGTGTCAGAATCTGTGCTGATATTCTTACAAGGAGTTTAAGCTGAAATCAAATTGACTATAAATATTAGATAAAGAAAATATGCTAAAATGACTAAAACAGGGAAAAAAAAGTTCATTAGAAATATGTTTTTAAACAATAAAAAAAGCACATTAATTACACTGAAAAAAGTTAAACAAAATGTGTATAAAAGCCGACTCAAAATACTACTACTATAAGTCAATTGATACTAAAGACACTTGTGTTCTGGTATTTTTTGGTCAATTTTGAACAATTTTATATTATTATATTATATTATATTACAATTATTTATATTTTTATATTATATTATATATTTTTTTAGGTTATAAAAAGTTGTGCAATAGTTCAAAAACAGTCCTACAATTTAACTATAATTTAGTTCAATAAACTTAAAATAAAAAATTCTATGTTGACTGATTTAACCTGTTAACTGTCACTCACATTTTTGAACAAAGTGCATGATCCAAACCTACATTTTTATAATTCATGAATTCATGAATTAATTGGTAATGCAATGTTTGAATTTAAAATGGGTTTCAAAGGATGAATTTTGAGATTTTATAATATATAATTTCTGATGATTTCTAAAGTGTGATAGAGAAATACTTTTTTTTTTTTTTTCAAAGGTCAGAACTCCTGTCATGATGTAGGTTTTTGGGGTGCACTCTTGCCATAAGTTAATCTATTACTTTTCCTATATAATTTTTTACAAAAAAAGATGGGTAAAATATCTATTTAAGAGTCTTAGAGCTTTCCAATGATATATAGTTTGTCATGATTAGATTAGGTTTTAATTGTAATAGTGAAGTAAACGTAGGGGACCCACCGAGGCGCCGGGTGACAGTTTACAGGTTAAATTTTATTTAGGTAAACACTAAGGCCAGTTATTTGAAAACCATTTTTTAAATTCACTAATCTCTCCAATTACATTTATATTTGCAGCACTTTTTTAATTACTGAACCAAAATCACAGTAAATGGATCCCAATTTGCATGATTTAGTCAAATATCTACACCATTTAAACCCAATACTTGGGTGCATACTGAGCACTGTAAATGATTCCTCCATCTAGATCCTGCAAGGTTTTACATTTAGGACCAATAATAGACTGCAGGGCTCACCCTCAAGCGCTTGATGCCGGCGCGGGTGATCTGTTGACAGTCGTACAGCTCGATGCGGTCCAGGCTGTGACAGGTTTTCAGATGCTCTAAAGACGCGTCTGTAATGAGCGGGCAGTTGTCGAGCTCGATCACCTCCAGTCGGTCGTGAGCGCAGGGTCCGCTGCCCAGCTGCCTGATGCCATCATCAGTGATGAGCTCACAGTGAGACAAACTCTGCAACAGAGAGCCAAACACACAAACAAGAGATCCATGGTCTGTTTCTCGTTTGATTTTTTTTTTTATAATTGATCACACTAAATTAAATTGACAGCTCTAATTAAAGTCATGATCAAACAGAAATAGTGTCCGATTTTTTCTTCCGGATTGTGATTATATGAAATGACAAACACATATGCACAAATTAACTGGTCATAGTAAGATCTAATAACACACATTTAAAATGCTGAATTTAAAATATGCAGTGTCATTTTTTTGGGACACTTTTGTGTTTTAATTCTTACCAGAACCTGGAGTCGAGGGCAGTGTATAGATAGCTGGATGAGCGTTCCATCTGTAATCTATAGAGAAAATAGAAAGCCATGAGATTTTAATGTGAAAATTACATATTCGCATCGATTACTGTGCAAAAGAACATACAAAATCATTTGAATGATAATATTGAAAATAATGATATATATATAATGAGATATATATATATATATACACACACACGTTTGTATAGTTATATATAAAATACAAAACTGGAAATAATATTAAGTTATTTTTAATTTAAAATAAGACTACTAATGAAAGCATATTTTACAATCTAGGTGGTAAAAAAAAGAACTGCAAGATGTAAATTGAATTGCAAGAATACAGTTCGTGTATGTTCCCAAATTGTGATTTTTAACTTGCAATTCTATGTTTATACAATATCTCTCAATTCTTGAGTCTTTATCTTTTATCCCCCAGAATTGTGAGACAAAAAGTCACAATTTTTATGTTTTATTCCATGGCAGAAACAAGATTACACATCTAGTAGTATTAAACAATAACACAATGATCATAAAAACTACAATTTTAATTAAAAAAAAATGCATTCAGGCTTACGATTTAAAACCTTTTCAAACATTTATAAGGTTTTAACTTTTATGATTTGGAAAATATTACTCAAAGAATGAGCTGTTTGTATGAATACGATTTCTCTTTAACTGATCACAAATATTTATTATAAAAATATCAAATTCCTTTTTTATATAAAGAAAATAATCCATACTTTTCAAGTTGCTTCTCTTAAAGAGTCTCCGTTAAAATTTCACCCATTTTTAAAAGTGACTAATCACTTCAATGGACAACAAAAAATATTTCAGAGGGATTTATCAAATGCAGTGTTCTTCGTTTAGAATTAATAACATTTAATACTGCATGTAACAATATTTGAACATTATTATGCGTTACTCTCAATGCCAACCCACTGTGACTCACCTGTACACACTCTTCTAAATCCATCTTTTCTAATTCATGACAATTCTGGAAAAAAATGAAAGCGTGAGAGAACAGAAGAGCAAACCACACGCTGGATTTTAAGTTGTTAGAAGCTCTGGAGGGTCAGCACAGATGGAGGGATAGTTTACTCACCCGCGCTAGTGAGGTGAAGCCTACATCTGTAAGCTGAGAGCAGCGAGCCATCTCTAATATTCTACACAGACACAGAGATCAATGATGCATCGGTTAAAAGAGGAGAAAAACTGGCTTGTGGGGATTGCAGCTGATGTGTGGGTTACACACCTGAGGCGAGGGCAGTTTTGGCCCAAGGCATTGAGAATAGCATCTGTGATGTTTGCGCAGCCGGACACGCATAAAGACTGCAGCCGATGGCACCCGCGACAGATGGTTATGAGACCTTCATCTGTGATCTGCTGCTCGATTCACACACAGACAGAGCTGCATGAGGAACTCACCCGCAGGATATATTCACACCCGACCCCTGTACGACTGAATGTGTGTGACTTACTGAACACGTCTGCAAATTGAGTGTGACCAGCTCTGGACAGTGTGCTCCAATATGCTGAAGTGCTTCATCATCCAACTATGAAGAGAGAAAACATAAGAGAGAGAGAGAGTGACACATAATGAATGGATTTAAAGTGACAGTTCACCCTAAAATAAAACTTGTCATTATTTACTCACCCTCATGTAGTTTAATGCCTATTTATTTTTACGTAGATTACAAAATGAAACATTTTGCAGAAATGTTTCATTTTGGTTTGGTGGTTGGTTTTTTTTTTTGTCCCTATCAGGTTGCCATTGAATGAAAAATCTCCGTTTTAATGTGGATAACAACAGTTAACCCTGATGTTAATCACATTGTTTAGGTTATCTGACTTTTTTTTTTTTTTTTACTACTTTGTAACCACTATTCAATTTGTGCTTCAATTTTTACATTTATTTTAGTTAAGGTTTCAGCAAATTTCTTATGTGCTTTTATTCATATTTCTTATTTTATTTTTTGTCATTTTAGTACCTACTTATTTCAATTAACTGAAAAACAACATTACTCATTTTCATTCTTTTTTTAACATTTATGTTTGTTTGTTTTTGCATAAAAAAGTGTTGTATTTATTTTATTTCTGCTTAATTTAACCTTTTATTTAATTTGTTTTAATCAATGCATGCTTTTGAGGACTAGGTATAGTCAGGACTATGGTATTTATTGCCATTCTGAATTACCTTTTCATTTTATGTTTTCATTTCTATTTTAATTTTAGTTTAAGTAATTTAGTTATGTGCTTATATATATATATATATATATATATATATATATATATATATATGGCTTCAATTTTTATCTCAGTTTAGTAAGTACGGTAAATCAACTTCAGCTTAATTCAGTCAGCTGCCAAAAGCAACATTTCTAATTTTCGTTTTGTCTTCTAAATTTCTTCTTTTCTTCTCTTTTTTTAAGACTTTCATCAAAATATTTCTTTTTTACAGCATTATTTAAATGACTAAAAATAATTTTTAATGGTTTCAGCTTTCATTAATAGTTATATCATTGAGGAGAAGAGCTAGTAATTAATTTTATTTCTCTTTTTACTTTTAGTCAGCTAGTTATTTCAGCCATTTTTTAGAAGTTATAATTTAGCTTTTTTTTTTCCAGATCTTTAATTTTTAGTTAACAGTACTGTGGGGGTGGACAGTGCTAGTGACACACACTGCACATTTAAAGATTTATTAAAAAGCTAGCTATGGTTGTGTCTAAATAACACAGAAGGGTTGGAAGGACAGTGAAGAAGGCTTGAACATGTTGTGAAAGCACAGAGTTACCTGTGTGCAGCCCTTGAGGAACAGGCCTTTGAGTCCTGGACAGCATCTCACAAGCGCTTGTATGCCATCTCTGGTCACCTGATCACACCACGAGATGTTCAGCTGCTCTAGCAACGGACAGCCCTCGCTAAAATGACACAGACAGAGTCATTTAGCCCTAGAGAAGCATTTTGCATAAACAGCAAGTGTGTGCATCCAGGAACGCTGACCTCAGAGCTTTAAGGGACAGGTTTGTGATTGAGGTGCAGGAGGCAAGATCCAAGTGCTTCAGTTTGGGACAAAATTTACTCAAGCTGTTACAGGTACTGCAAAAAGAAAGAAAGAGGTTTTAACAGAGATCAACAACCATTTCCACACACATCGCATCTTTCTCTCACCTGTCAGTGATCTTGGTGCAGCCATTGAGGCTGAGCAGCTCTATATTTCTGCAGTTCTGGGCAAACGTTCTGTGAGAGACAAAAACTAATTTTATATGAAACATTAAACAATGCTTGAATTTCCTTTCAAGCTGCAATAATGTCTTGAGTTTAAATGTGACATCTTTCAGAATGGAAGGCAGACAACATGAAGAGCAAAGTGACAAAATAAACTGAAGTGTTCTTTGCTCTAAAACTATTAACGTAAGGTTTTACGTTAAAACTTTAAAAAGAGAGTAAAATTTACAGAAAATGTACTCACCCCCTTGTCATCCAAGATGTTCATGTCTTTCTTTCTTTAAATTATGTTTTTGGAGCAAAACATTTCAGGATTTCTCTCCATATAATGGACTTCTATGGTGTCCCTGAGTTTGAACTTCCAAAATGCAGTTTAAATGCAGCTTTAAATGGCTCTAAATGAGGAAGAAGGGTCTTTTCTAGCGAAACAATCTGTTATTTTCTAAAAAAAAAACTACAATTCATATATTTTTTAACCTTAAACGCTGTGTGAACTCTGTTTTATCTGGTTCAAGACAGTTAGGGTAGGTCTAAAAACTCCCATCTCACTTTCTCATTTTTTTGAAAAGGGCATTTGATCTTCTTTGCATGTTCACTTTGTAAACACTGGGTCGGTATTTCTGCAGCGATGTAGGATGATTTTGAAGTTGGAGGAGAAAATGAGATAGGAGTTTTTAACTGTCATGAACCGGAAAAAAGCTTGAGTTCACACAGAGCTTGATAAGACAAGCGTTTGAGGTTAAAAAGTATATCAATTGTATATATATTTTTTTAGAAAACAGATGATCGTTTCACTAGATAAGACCCTTCTTCATCGGCTGGGATTGTTTAGAGCCATTTAAAGCTGCATTTAAAGCTGCATTTAAACTGCATTTTGGAAGTTCAAACTCAGGGGCACCATAGAAGTCCATTATATGGAGAGAAATCCTGAAATGTTTTGCTCCAAAAACATAATTTCTTTACGACTGAAGTAAGAGCATCTTGGAAGGCAAGGGGGTGAGTACATTATCTGTACGTTTTTGTTCTGGAAGTGAACTACTCCTTTAAATGCAAAGGTACAATAAGCAAATTCAGCATTTTTTTATTTTGCTAAACCAGAAATCAAAATTCTTGACGCAGAAAGTATTTCTGGTTGGTCAGACTTTGCTGCTGAAGAGTTGACTAAATGATTTCTCACAACACCTTATCACTGACAGCATTTTTAATGCAACATACAAGCCCAAATATTGAACCGATCAAATTTGCCATATTAAAAAGTTTGGGGTGAGTAAGATTTTTTTTTTTTTACGATTTTAGAAAGAAGTCAAAAAAGATATTGATGAAATAATATTGAGATATTGCTAAATATGGCTGCTATCTAAAATAACTGTCTTATATTTGAATATTGTAATTTATTCCTATGATGCAAAGCTGAATTTTCAGCATCATTACTCCAGTCTTCAGTCTCGCATGATCAACCAGAAAACACTCAATATGCTGATGAAAAAAAAAACATTATTATTATCAATGCTGAAAAAGGTTGAGCTGCTTTGCATTTTTGGGAAAAGCGTGACGCATTTTTCACAATGCTTTGAGATGAACAGAAAGAACAAAAACATTATAAATGTCTTCACTTTTGTTCAAAACATGTACTGACCCCAAACTTCTGAACAGCAGTGCTTTGGATAAACCTTCTGTCAAATGCATACATGTAAATGTATAAAAAAAAAAAAAAAAAAACGAGTCTTGGTTTTTTGTGCCTCCATCTCCAAAAGTGTCTTCAAGAATGAACAGTTTCATCTTTTGGTTGTGAAAATGTGCTCATCATAGATAAGCATTCATCTGTCCCTCTATCCCACCTGAGAGCGCTGTCTCCGACCCCCAGACATCCTCGAAGACTTAACTTCCTTAGGAAGCCTCCACACCGTTTTGAGATGTTCTCCACCACACGGCCCTGTAAATACAGAGATTTATTAGCCACTTTGTATTAAATACTGCCTGAAATTCCTTATATTTTAGAACTCAGAACAAAATGTGGACTGTCCAGATTAAAGGCCCCATTATTCTTCAAACAAAATCAAAGAACAAACAGATATGACATAATTTCGAACAAAATCAGGCCAAAACAAACTTAGTTTTGAGTTATTTTCGGCAGTGCGAAACAGCTGACCGAAGCAAACTTTCTGGGGGAGTTCGTTTGGCTCCGCGAGCGTCGCGACATGTTTACATTAATTGACACCCCGCCTCCAGCAGCGCAGGGGTGTTGGAAAGTTTGAAATCATCACTCAGCCTTTTCGAACTTCTTTTTGCCCCGAAATGAAGAACGAAAATGAACTTTCATTTGCAGTAAATGCAGGGCCTTAAGAACAACTACTCTCTACTCACCTCAATGTCTCTCTGGAAGTCAAAGAGGTCAATGCGCTGCCAGTTACTGCCATCCAGGGCTAACACGTTCCATGACTGAGAAAAGAGAGAGAAAATGAGAAACAGAAACTCAATCCACTACAGATACATATTCACAAAAAAAAAATCCCTCCATAGACAGCCATTCAAAAGTAGCTTTATATCCTGACAAAGCATCACTGCAAGCAACATTCAATCCACTAAATATTTCACTATGTTATAGTTTTAGAGGCTCTTAAAAGTGTGAAATGAGCAAATGTCAAAACAGACACTTATCGTGCCACAACACACACTTACTCGGGAGACTTGTGCGCAGCGGCAAAGTGTGACTACATCCAGAAACGAGAAAATTCTGCAGGAAAACATCAGAACTATTAGCAAAAATCATTAACAAAAAGCTAGATAGAAGAGTCATCAAAGTCTTCGTTATTTCTGTTCGTTCGAAAACAAGTCTACGCTCTAAAAACAGCAAAGACAAGGAGAGATGAAGAAGACAGAGATGATTAAGATCGTTATTAAAATAAGGAAATGAAGCAGGAAGAGAGAGAAGTGCTGAATGGGTTTCACACCAACCGTAACAACAGTTCCTTCGGCAGCTTCTTGTTGATAACAGCCTCGTCATTATTGGAGAACATCTGAGGAGACAGAAAGGCATGCATTTATAAAACTGTGTGGCTCATGAGTTCAAAGGTCAGCAACATGCATCAAATGGATTTTACTGAAATAACTGTCAAGTTACACAAACGTCGGTTACTGCTTCCTAAAATGTGCAGCAATGGATTAATAATGTCTTATTAGCTTTTATTTGTATACTTTCCATTCATAATCAGATCACCTGATCAGCAATGGATCCTCTGCAGTGAATGGGTGCCGTCCAAAAAGCTGATACAAACAACACAATTCACATGACTCCAGTTCATTAATTAACATCTTGTGAAACAAAAGAAAAATTCATAATTTTCATCAGCTGTTCGGACTCTTATTCTGACGGCACCCATTCACTGCAGAGGATCCATTGCTGAGCAAGTGATGTAATGCTAAATTTCTCCAATTTATTTTTTCTAATTATGGAGTAACTACTTTAAAGTAGAAATAATATTTCGAGCTAAGGATACTTTTTTTGTCACTTTCTGTAAATTGGCAGTAGTGCAGAATGCATTTTAAAACTGAAACAATTACACAAATCAAATTTTCTGGAAAAGAAAATTATAATTTCAATCCCAAATTCTATTTTTTTGCCCTACAGGTTGGACTTTGTGCCAGATACTACATGAAATGTACACCAGAGGTCTCATCTTGCTCCCAAAAAACCACAAAACCTTTTTTCCAAGTGGTAACAAGAGATACAGATTGTCCTGCTGAATAATTCAGACCGGACCAGATGTTCCCTTTTTTAAGAAGTGTCTACCTCACATCCAAGAATAGTGGAGCGTGCATAAATAGTTTATTATTAAAATACAAAAACACTGATTTCTTTTTATAAGCCCATCTTGATCTGAACAAGAATCTGATCGCAGCAGTCTGTTGAGGCCTCTTCGTCAAAATTCACTAATTAACACAGAAAATGTATCACAGATAATGGCACGGTTGAACAAGATCGTTGGAATCACTTTCCGAATGAAGAACATATAAAACATTGACAGCCAATCAGAATCCACCTGACATTAAAGAGATCAAGCATTTAAAGCAGCAGGAGACATAACTGCAGTGTGTGCTTATAATAAACCGACGGTACATTAGCGTGGACGCTAATACAGTTACTGTCATCTTCATGGTTCGTTTTACAGCTCCACAACTCCAGAGACTGTTCACTTTCATTGTAATGGAAAAACTGCTTAGACATTCTGTTAAAGCTCTTCTAGTGTTACACAAAAGAAAGAAAGTCACTACAGGTTTGAAATGACATGAGGGGGAGTAAATGATGAGTGAACTTTCATTTTTGGGTGAACAGTTCCTTTACAGCATTGACTCAGCTGAGAAAGACAAACAAACAATGTGTGAGATAGCTTACAGCTATTCTTTATTATCCAGGCTGTATGGAGCAACCTTCCATCTGTTTGTTTGTTTGAGGATGAGCCGTGTGATGTCTGACTGCAAACTGTTACAAACCAGGAATGATTGATCACTTGTTTCTGGCTCATCTGAAACACTATGTCGCCAGATGACTTTTCTCATAACCAGATCCCTTTTATATCTAAATGTCTCCTGTAATTGTTTTTACATGGGTGAAAACCACACAAAGATGAGTGCAGGTCATACTTTACGATCAAAAAATAAAATTTAAAAAAATTATATTTTAGTATTTTTTTTCCCCATCATTTTAGTAGTTTTGGGGGTTTTAGTTATATATATATATATATATATATATATATATATCTATATATATATATATATCTATATATATATATATATAGATATATATATATATATATATATATATATAAAATAATATAATATATTATATATATATATATATATATACTCATTGATTATACAGTTGACTCCTACCGACTACAGTTTTAATGAATGAAATTTCTGTTATATTAGTTAACTTTTAATGACAAGAAAAAGTGACTCACTTCCTTTTACATGGAATGCAACAGCTTCTAGAGCTCTGACTGGCTTAGATATCGTTGTCAGCTAAACCTTCTGTTGACCCATAAACAACCCTGTTTCCTCAGTAAAATTGTTGTATGCTATATTCATATTTTCAGGCAATATTGCTACAATCAAGCAACTGAGCATAATATGAACTGTCAGTCGTTTGTAAATATAACTCTCATGCTGCTGTTACCAAAACAATGTCCAAATAATCACTCAGATCCTAAAAAAAGAAACAGGCCTAAGCCGGTAACAATGCAGTGCTTCTGAAATACTAATTGCATTCATGTCTTTGCAATAGAAATACTGCAACTAGGCCTTGTATCTTAACAAAAATGGCCAAGTTATTATTGTACAGTAATAATGAACTACTATGATTATGGGAGGTCCTTCAAATGTTAAAAAGAAAGTTTCAGAAATACGCAAGTTGTTTTTATGGCATTTGTGTCTAGTATAAGTTTTCAATAATGCACAAACTTTATCACAAATAAATGTGTTATGATTGTAATTATTACTGAATATTTATTTAATAATTCTCATTCTTTTATGCTTGGCGCTATGTCACTTTTCAACCACGCTGAAATTTCAACCATCAGAAATAAACATTTAAATGTCATACAAAGAGGACAGCTAGTCTATGTAAAATTATTGGTAATTTGTCAGTAATGTCACACCCTGAATGGTTAAAATGGCTTTTCAAGTTGTGTATACTCTGTATAGAGAATTAAACACTTGTGGTAATGTGTCGGTAACTGGACACCATGGTAAATTTTGAAAGTGAGTGAAGTGACATTCAGCCAAGTATGGTGACCCATACTCAGAATTTGTGCTCTGCATTTAACCCATCCGAAATGCACACACACAGAGCAGTGAACACACACACACACACTGTGAGCACACACCCGGAGCAGTGGGCAGCCATTTATGCTGCGGCGCCCGGGGAGCAGTTGGGGGTTCAGTGCCTTGCTCAAGGACATCTAAGTCATGGTATTGAAGGTGGAGAGAGAACTGTAAATGCACTCCCCCCACCCACAATTCCTGCCGGCCCGGGACTCGAACTCACAACCTTTCGATTGGGAGTCCAACTCTCTAACCATTAGGCCACGACTAACCCATTGGTTAGGATAGGATTATATTCCAACGTATTACAGGGTAGATCAACACTGGGGCATTACATAACAAAATAATCTTTAGTAACTGCCTACAATGTCTCACTTAGACATTGCATGTCTACATCTGATCTTTAAGAACAACTACCCACGACATTAAAGCATAGCATCAATGCAATGCGTGTCAATGGCCAATGGCTGTGTGTCAAACCTAGTAAGCCGCCTACCTAGACAGCATCACAGACGACCAAAACTGCAGCACGCACTCTAAGTAGTCAGCTCACTAAGTTGAGACACACCCGATGTAAACACAGTTATAACTTGTTTAAACACGATTGATCTTGTGTCTTCGAGTGAAGCAACAAACTAAATGTTTGCATAAAGTCCCAGCTTTCCTTTGTAGTAAAGAGCTGTGATGCGCTTGTGTTTTTACGCGTAAAGGCCCGTGTACATATATCCAGCTTTTGTTTTGGCCGGCTGTTTTTTCTTCCCCACTTCAGCCTGTGGGCCTACCACCATTATCCGTCTCCTATAATCTCAGCTAACCAGTTTAATTTAGAAAAGCCTTCGAAGCGTAGCTCGCAACCTACTGTTGCTTCACGTAAACAACAGAGGATATATTAAAGCACCTTTTGTGACTCTATAAGCTAGGAACAATGGTTGTGTTTATACAAGCAGACACAAAGCAGACCTGACAAGAAACAATAAACAGCGACTTAAAAGAGGCATAACGCTGGATTTGAGGTTGGCATTGGTCAACATACATTACTGAGCGTGTTTTACAGACTGTCAAGTGACTAGAAGAGCTGAACTCTTATGTATGATTCCGGAAGCTCGGCCTCTTCTACAGCAACAACACGTAGAATCCTCCGTTATTTAAGACGTTTAGGAGTAAAAACGCACGATTGTTTACATCGAAATGTCAATCTGTAAATAAGCAGTGGCTACTTGCCTCGAAGCGACTCCGAGAGACGCCGTTCACCTCTTTGCCCATCCTGAACACGGTACAGTCGGTCGACCGGAGAGGAAACGCGCGTCCGGTTATTAAAAGGAGGCAGATGCGTCGGTGCCGCTGGTTTCCGTCGAGCTCATGTCGTGTGTTCGCTTAATTTCCTCGCGATTGTATACGGCGAAGATGCAGAAGAGCCCCAGTGGTTGAAGTATGCTCGTGTTGTGTTGCGGATCACCCCCTCCCCTTTACCTTCACCATAACTAGATCGGACAGTTTCCACATTTGAAAACGACACATTATAGTCAATATTGATAATAAATATTGCAGTTTTATCTGTCCATACGCATTTGTCAGACCGAATTCATTTGTAGTAACGTTACTTTAAAGCTAGTGTGTGGTAAGTTAGTAACCTCAGTGAAAGTCTAAAGTTATTATTGTCTGTGGATAACTTTCAGCGTCTTAAATGTCGATTAAAAGTCATTTTTGATCAAATATTACCAGTTTTGTAGATGTCATATTACCAATCTTGAAATATTATCCATTTATTAAATATATGTATATATGTGTGTGTGTGTTTGTGTGTGTGTGTGTGAGCGCCGTCTTTTCAGATGAATTCAATGTATTATTTATAGTTTGACACTGAAAGTTTGTTGGTTTGGCATGATGAGGATATCAAGACAGTTCTATGGGTCAGTGTGTACAGAGTACTTATGAAAAGTGAAATATGTGTCCTATTGTAGAATGCAAAGTGTACAGACTGCAAATCATTTTTTTCTCGTTATTGTTATGCTTATTTCCGGTTTTGATGCGTTAGCCCCACCTCCGACTGTAGTAGCCAATAGGAACCCAAAGATTGTCTATGTCATTTGACGTAATCGTGGTGGTAACACGAGGCAGCGTTTTCCCAAACAAACGACACTATTGAATGGTTCAGCAACACAGTTACACTTATCACATTAAAGTCAGGTCAGAGAAAATAATTTAAGAACATCCAAAATATTTTTATTACTAATATTATAATCACAATAACACATTTTAGCTGTTTACACTGTATTTATGTGGCTAAATGGAATGCTTTAGTAAACTGAAATCTTGCACATCTTCTAGATTTTATTTCAGACACGAATGTTAGAGAACTACCTCCTGACTGTATACATCCTAAAGACACCGATCTAAAATATGTCTGAAGTTATAATTGTAAAATACTGCCAATGGAGATTTTAAAATAAATAAATACAAATATTCAGAGGAAAGTTGCTGTACTTCTATAATCAAAATGTGCTTTCATTATTATCTCTATCATCTATCTATCTATCTATCTATCTATCTATCTATCTATCTCTGTGTGTTTGAGTGTGTGTGTGTGTATAGAGAGGGAGAGAGAGATTATTACCAAATAATCCTCTAATCAATACAGAATAAATATTAAATCTTAAAGATCAGGTCCTTTCTTTCGGAACATGCTGCACAACTCCTTGTTCAAGCTCTTGTTCTGTCCAGGCTGGACTATTGCAATGCTCTCTTGGCAGGTCTTCCAGCCAGTTCTATCAAACATTTACAATTAATCCAGAATGCGGCAGCAAGATTAATTTTTAATGAGCCGAAAAGAATGCAAGTCACACCTCTGTTTATCAATTTGCACTGGCTACCAATAGCTGCTCGCATAAAATTCAAGGCATTGATGTTTGCTTACAAAACCACCACTGGCTCTGCACCCATTTACCTAAATGTATTACTTCAGTCTTATGTCCCCACTAGAAGCTTGATTGTGCCATCACAAAGAAGCACAGTGTCACTTTTACAGACTTTTAAATGAAATGTTCCCTCCTGGTTGAATGACCTCCCGAACTCAATCCGATCAGCTGAGTCCTTAGTCATCTTCAAGAACTGGCTAAAAACCCATCTCTTCCATCTTTATTTGACCCTCTAACTTTAGCACTCAATATTCTAATTATATTCTTAAAAAAAAAATCTTAACTAATATTTTTGTATTCTGTCTAGTTTCTTTTTTATTTATTATAGAATTATATAAAAAAGACCTCTAACACTAGCTTGCTCTATTCTATCTGTTTTCTTTTTATTTATTGTATTATTTAAAAGCCCTTGCTATGTGTACTGCATTAAGCTAGCTGAGACTTGTTATAGCACTTGTATAAAATATACTTGATTAACATATGTGATTTAATGTGAAACTATTAAATTCATGATGGCCTTTTAATTTAGAAACATATAAACTGAACAGAATGCGGGGCGAATAATAATAATTTTCTCAGTTTCAGTACTTTGTTCTTGTAATGTTATGACAAAATGATTTCGCTTTATAAATGTAACTGCCTTTCAAATACTTCTTAGGCTAAAGTAAATACTAAAGCTCACTATAAGACATTTCACAACATCAGCTGTGAAACCCCAGGTTCGCTAGAGACTGGGAACACAATCTGACATCATCTCCGCGCGACGTCAATATTTGAAAATACCACAGACTGGAAAATACACAGATATCTACATTAAAATTAATCAACTGCAAACCCAGCATACATGCTTACGAAGGTGAAATTATACAGTATTAAATTTTGTTGTTGCATAAGACTAAGACATTAAGACTAATTTTTGCATAATGCATTTATTAATGTAGAACATCTCGGTTACGTATGTAACCATGGTTCCCTGAATAGGGAACGAGATGCTGCGGTGACGTCACCGTATGGGAACCCTATACCATAATACCTGACGTACCTGATAGCTGGGATCCAAGGAACCATCTGCTCAAGCGGAGAGAACCCGGGAGCCAGGAGCCGTCCTCACATCCAGACTGTAAAACTTGATAAAAGTGCTCGGTGAGGACCATCCTGCCGCAGCCCAAATATCATCCATCGAAGATCCACTGAGAAAAGCTTGAGAAGAAGCCACTGCTCTCGTGGAATGAGCTCTAACTCCTAAGGGCGAAGTGAGTCCGCGCGCCTCATAGGCTAAAGATATTGCCTCCACCAGCCAATGGGACATGCGTTGCTTTGTGACAGCATGGCCTTTATTCTTGTGTCCGAAACAGACAAACAGCTGGTCAGACTCACGCCATTGGGCTGTTCGATCAACATAAGCCTTTAGAGCTCTGACAGGGCAAATACTCAGATCTCTTGACCCCGCCTCTGCAGGGGGTAAAGCCTCCAAGACCACTTGTTGAAAGCGATAAGGGTTAGAAGTGACCTTAGGGACATAATTAGGCCTCGGTCGCAGCAATACTTTCACAGAGCCTGGTGCAAATTCCATGCACGAGGGTGAAACAGAAAGAGCCTGTAAATCCCCAACTCTCTTGAGGGAGGATAAAGCCACAAGAAGAACTGTCTTTAGAGTCAGGATTTTATCTGGTATAGTTTCCAAGAGCTCAAACGGATGCCCTGATAAACCCTGTAACACAATGGATAAATCCCATGAAGGAACTCGCACAGGGCGGAAAGGCCTCAGCCGTCATGCACCCTGTATAAAACGAGAAACCAGCGGATGACGGCCCACTGAAGCACCATCTATATATACGTGGTTAGCTGAAATGGCTGCCACATAAACTTTCAGAGTGGCTGGCGTTACTCCATCAGAGAAACGGTCCTGAAGGAACTCCAGTACTGAAGCCACTGGGCAGTAAACTGGATCCATATTATGAATTCCACACCAGGCCGTAAACAGTTTCCATTTAAAAACATATAAGCGTCTCGTAGAAGCTGCTCTAGAATTCATAATAGTCTTGGTGGTTTCAACAGAAAGACCAGGACATATTAACTCACTCCGCTCAGAGGCCACGCCCACAGCTTCCATAGATCTGGCCTTGGGTGCCAAATCATTCCCTGTGCTTGCAATAGTAAATCCTGTCTGAGGGGAATCTCCCATGGAGAGCCCGCTAACAGACTGACCAGGTCCGCGAAATTTCTTCTGGAAATTTGTGCATAAGCCCAGGCTTCAGTTTAAATGATTCAGCACAAGATCCCGGTGAGAGTGTGCTTGAGTCTGCGATTGTGCCAACACCAGCCAATCTTCTAAGTAATTCAACACGCGAACGCCCTGGAGCCGCAACGGGGCCAGAGCTGCGTCCATGCATTTTGAAAAAGTTCGGGGAGCCAGAGCTAAGCCAAAAGGAAGAACGCGGTATTGATACGCTTTGCCCTCTAAAGCGAATCTGAGGAACTTCCTGTGTCTCTTGATGATCTGAATATGAAAATATGCATCCTTCAGATCGATCGTGACAAACCAGTTGTTTGGTTGAATCTGAGACAAAATAGACTTTACCATTACCATCTTGAATTTGCTCGTCCTGAGTGCAAGATTCAAATGGCGTAAATCCAAAATGGCTCGCAACCTGCTGTCTTTTTTCGGTACAACAAAATAGCGGCTGTAAAAACCTGACTCCATCTGAGAGGGAGTCTTATACTTCCTCTATAGCCCCTTTTGCCTTAGAAGAGCTGACATCTCCAGTCGCAGCACCGCTATTTCCTTTGGCTTCACAACCGTGGGAAGAATTCCGCGGAAAGGAGGCGGGCCTTTTCGAAACTGAATGGTGTATCCGTGACGAATTGTGCGTAACACCCATTGTGAAATGCCGGGCAAGCGTTCCCACGCGGCCCGAAACAACATTAGCGGTTTCAAGATTTCCACCTTCTGCAACGTTTTCATACGCGTTAAAATGTCCGGGCACGAAAGGCTCGCGGCATTTGTAAGCAGGGGAAGCGCATGCGTCAAAGTTGTTGCGTCTCGTTGTGTATAATCCTGAAGCGTGTCCACGGCAGGAATTAATTTCAACAAGCGAAAAAGCGGTAGCTGAGTGAGCTGTCATAAACGGGCCGTCTTTGCCAGACCCTTGAACCGTCCCTCGGATTCTGAAGGCTGAATTGCGCAGAGTGTCTGAGGGAACGCTCGACATGATAACTCGATCCAATGCTGCTCGAAGCGCCCTTTGCGGTGAGACAGTCAATGTTTGAGCGATGGGACTGCAGTGAGAGGGTTGGATGCGCAAAAACGGTCCAACAGCGCTCTCTAGTGGAGGGCACAGTCCCTGGCAAGCAGCGAGAGTATCAGGAGCTGCTATTAGGGGCCCGAGAACGAGAGGCATTAGCCGTCGAGCTCAGCTCTAACCTCTTTCGTTGTCGCTGGGGAGCCGGTGGGAAACCTTAGGACCCCAATCCCTACGAGTACGGCTGTTTCCAGGACCTCGAAACTTCCTGGTGGAGGTCCGGGAAAAAAGGCAAGGGCCTTCGGGGCTGCGCAGGTGTACGACTAGTTAAAAAACGGTCGTCCAGCTTAGATGAAGGTTGGGCCTCGGCCTTCTCAACCTCCCAATCCAGTCCCAGTTTACCCACCGCGCGAGAAACCACGTCCAACAGTTCGCTGTACGAGGGGGAAACACGCTTCTCCTGTCCACTAGGAGGGAGAGGGCTAGCGTCAGCCACGAAATCCTCAGACCCCGAGGCCGGGGTGGATAAGATGTCGTCGTCATATCGTCCACAACCGAAGGAGATAGCATCATATGCCTCCGGGGTGGGCTGTAAATCCTCGTTTGAGAAAACGACCGTTGAGAACGCGAGATGATTCCTAGGGCACAGATCATTCGCTTTCCTGAAGCAAATGAAATCTGAGCGAAATAGCGCGCGGCACCCAGGTATACCATCGAAGTGACCTATGAAAGGGAACTTTCGTTTTTTCGGTCCACTGTTGTTCTACTATTCATGGAAATTCATCATATTGTCAATGTAATTTAAAGGACGCATTCTCTGTGTTTATAAGTGACGAGTCGTGTAAAATTGGCATTAACATTTAAAGGCTTCTTGCTTATATGTTGTAATCACAGGTTTGCTCAGATATTATGCAACTAACGCTCAGCACACTTAAGAAGAGTCTGTAACATTACATCTGCTACAATAAAATAATAAAGTCGGTAGTTAACTCGTCTTTTGTTTTATATACTATAACAATTATTAAATAATCATTACATAAAAAAATTGAATACAACTGTATAATGTTTTTTTAAAGGTGTATATATATATATATATATATATATATATATATATATATATATATATATATATATATCCTACTTCCTAAATGTTTATTTTATAGTGGTAGGACAATCTGATAAGGTATTTTGCGCTGTAAAATCATCCTACATGTTTATTTTATAGTGGTAGGACAATCTGATAAGGTATTTTGCACTGTAAAATCATCCGGTTTATTTTAATAAGGTATTTTGCGCTGTAAAATCATCCTACATGTTTATTGTATAGTGGTAGGACAATCTGATAAGGTATTTTGCGCTGTAAAATCATCCTACATGTTTATTTTATAGTGGTAGGACAATCTGATAAGGTATTTTGCGCTGTAAAATCATCCTACATGTTTATTTTATAGTGGTAGGACAATCTGATAAGGTATTTTGCGCTGTAAAATCATCCTACATGTTTATTTTATAGTGGTAGGACAATCTGATAAGGTATTTTGCACTGTAAAATCATCCTACATGTTTATTTTATAGTGGTAGGACAATCTGATAAGGTATTTTGCGCTGTAAATCATCCTGTTTATTTTAATAAGGTATTTTGCGCTGTAAAATCATCCTATATGTTTATTTTATAGTGGTAGGACAATCTGATAAGGTATTTTGCACTGTAAAATCATCCTATTTTAATAAGGTATTTTGCGCTGTAAAATCATCCTACATGTTTATTGTACAGTGGTAGGACAATCTGATAAGGTATTTTGCACTGTAAAATCATCCTATATGTTTATTTTATAGTGGTGGGACAATTTGATTAGGTATTTTGCGCTGTAAAATCATCCTACATGTTTATTTTATAGTGTTAGGACAATCTGATTATGTTCTTGGCACTGTAAATAGCCTATACCATTGCCTAATAAGAATCTTCGATAAAGTTACTTTACGTATAGTCACAGGAGCGAAGCAGTAGTACGCAGTAGGATTTTTCGATGAGGTATGATATATCGATAGATATAGCTAAAATTTTGCGCTACTGTAAGAAAGTCTGACGAGGTAGGACAAATCGACAGAACACCGGAAGTAAATTTCCCATTCATTTCTCCCATTGACTTTCGGAGAAATCCGTATCTAAAGAGTTTTAGAGCATGTGTGAGGATAACCAGCTACGGTTGAACTCATAAGCATATAAAATATCATTTCGAGTGAAAATATTAAGAGAAAATCCAAAAAAAGTCAAAGGTACAAGACTGTGTACATATTTTAATTTTGAGCGCAGGAACTACTCATCCACCGCGCCTCACTGAATTCGACTGAAGCCACAACCGCGAACGAGCCTTTTGAGCGACTTCCAAATCTGATGATGGCCGCCCGCGCGAACTTTTTCCTCCAGTGAATTAGATTTTATATAGTGAATGTGCAGTAATAGCAGTTCTTTCAGTATTAATCGTGTAAATAAAGTGTTTTATATAGGTATTGTGTATTGATTTTTATATTTATCATCGTGTATTTTATATTGTGTGCGTGTGTGAAAGTGGTTAAGGATAATGTCAGCAACTGACTGCAATCACCGCTCTGTCAACACATGTCGTTGCCATTACACAAATGTTCAGTAAATGCACAAAAAGGTATGCCTAGGATAAATATTGTTTTGACAGTGGCATTATAAAATGCTTGATATGACTCATACCATATGAAGGCTACAGTAGCCTAGCTAAAGTGGACGATAATGTTAACTAACGTTACCAACCTCCCTGCAAAACTCTCATGGCAACCAAGGAGATCATGATTGCACTGCTAAGTCTACCGTGCAAAAACGTAACACATGTTTTTATTTTATTTTATATTAATGATCTTCAGTCTTCACGGACCTTATGCTCCACCAATCAGATGCATCACTGTGGGATTGTTCAGGATTGTGGGTAATGAAGTACTTAGCCAAGACATCACGAATAAAAGGCATTTATCTCAAAACAAGGTTAGTGCCCCATGAACCTTTGGCGTTTATATGAGTATATACTATCGCTTAGTACAGCCATAGCTGGTTTTAGGTCTACCATGTATGGTTACGTTTTTATGGCTTATTGCAGAAATTGTATTGAATTTTTACTTCCGGCACCGGCTGTGGGCGGGACTGTGATGCTCTATATATAAACATTTAAATAAGAAATTAAAAAGTGAAGCGAGACTGAAGGCGGGATACAGTTGCTTGCTTTTGATTGGCTGTCGCCTAGTTACCATTCAGATTGACAGCGAGCTTGTTCTAAAGAAGCAACGAGCAAGCAGCGATTTAATAACTTTATTTGTTTCCAGTTTTCTTTACTACTTTCATACAACACATTAAAGTATTTCTGTGAAAATCCGTTATCCAGGAGGAAACCGAGCGAAACAGCGCAAGCTGGTATTTCCCTTTCCGTGGGAGGGGCTAAACCCGCGCATGCGCAGAATAGGCTGAGCATAATTTCGGCTGTAATGGATGAAGTGAATTCTCTCTGAATTCAGGGCCGTGGAGGGGTTTATATCCACGAACATCGCCCAGTTTCTAGGTCTGGTTGCTTTCCAGAGCCGCTCAAGTGAACTGGAATCAATTTCAACACATAAATATGTGATCATTTCCGATGAATGTGAAACTACAGAGAGTTTACACTGAACATTAAAGCGAATATTTGAACAAGAAGCAAGCGGGTCAAGTTTTATTTTCAGTTATGTGGGACAATATCCCTACACAGCGAGTTTTACCGCTTCAAAGTTCAGAAACCGTGTGCGAGGAGAGCCCAACGCCTGTTTAGGCTTTGATATCGAACAAGGATAAACAATCTAAAACAAGGACAGCCTGTATTTTTCTGCTTTCTTTTTGTCTTTTCGAGGGACGCTAGCTTAGCTAAAGCTAGCCGAGAGGCGCAATGCGCTGCTCGAGGCACCCTGGAAACCACCAGTGATGCCATCGTGAAGGACAACATCGTTACAAAATAAATCGTTTTTGGCTTTAAACTCTTGGATATATTTCGACGCGATTCGGAGAAGACACGGGAGCGGGGATGACTCGTGGATAACCTCTGCGCGTCAAACAGCTCGCCCATCTTTGTTTTGCTTCACTCAGAGTCTCCCGTCTGGAAAGATTTCACACTTTTACCCAACACTGAGCGGTTTGTGCTGTTCATGTGCTGTCTTGACCACTTAGGTCCGCATCTCCGGAGGACAGAGGTATGCCTGGATCAGACCGCCTGCATGGGACCAAAAGGAAGGCTGAATCGCTCTACCATCAACAGCAGCAGGCGGGCGGCGGGGAAGGCCAGTCTGTGCACACGGGCTCCGGTAGGCATCCCACCAAGACGGCGAGCTCGTCCACTTCTTTCAAGCACAAACGAAACAAGTCCAAACACGAGACCGAAAGCGGCTCCGCGTGCGCTGCCACCGCGCCTCCAGCAGTGGGCGCCATCAAGCCTCTGGTGGAGTACGACGACATCAGCTCGGACTCGGACACGTTCCTGGACTCCCCCGCCACCGGGAAACCGGCGGAGAGCAGGGACGCTGAACGCGTAGAGCGGCCGGACTACGGTGAAGCGCGGGCGGGGACTGCGAAAGAGAACAAGACTCATAAACACAAGCGCTCCCGGAAGAAACCCAAAGACCCGCATCGGGTCAGGGAGTCCGCGGAGGGGGCAGATAGTGGCGTTAAGAAGGGCAGTAAAGACCGGGACAGAGCGAGCAAAGACAGCCACAAGAAGGCGAAGGAGACGTCTAATTCAGCTGAGTGCCTTGCATCCACATCCAGTCGCTCAGGTGAGTCAGGGAGCAAAAGGCCCGGCGACTCTCTCTCAACGGGCGCGGTGCAGTCCGCTGTCAGCAGCGCCTCCTCCGCCTCCTCCTCCATCAGTAAGGAAAGTGGCCGCGCGTCAAAATCTCGCAAAGACAAGCGGAGGAGCGAGGAATATGAGGAGGACCGCAGCCATCGGAAGGCCGTCAAGAGCCACAAGTCGAGCCCTAAAGGGAAGGGTCCGCCCAGGAGAAGCGGAGCGGAAAGTCCTTCCGCTGCGGAGCTCGAGAACAGCTACTCGTCCAAGCGCAGTCCGTACAGGGAGCCTCCCAGGCGGAGCAGACAGCGGTCCGAGAGCCCTTATCGGAGGAGGAGGTCCTCAAGCCCCGAGAAGGATGGAAGTCCGTATACGAGCAGAAAACACTCACCTGGCAGTCCTTACGGTAACCGACGCTCATCCAGCACCAGTCCAGTGTCCAGGTGAGAAAGCACGCAAACACACATTGATCAGACAGGCCATGTGCATCATTTAGTCACTCCAGAGGTTTCTGGACACGTAGGAAGGTTATATTGCATTGGAAATGTCTAAAATGTATTTTAATTACTTTATCAGTGTAACTGATTACATTTGATTTACTAATCTTTTCAACTATTAATAATTTTCAAACACGTATAATAGTATAGACGTTTAAGACAAATTAATAGACGTTAGCACCTCTTTTCACTTTGAGATAATTCTGAGGTTGAATACAGATTTAAAGCCATAACCAGAAACTGTTTAATAGCTGATACTGTTTTTGAAATTAAATCTTTGCATATCTGTGACCGGACTAACTGGCAGCTAATGCTCTGGAGAAGAAAAAAATCAAGTTAATCCTGAAAATAAAGCACGTACATACATAATAGGAAATAAATCAGTTAAGTAATAAGCATGCATCCTAAACTTGTGAAACATTGGTGTTAACATTTTCTTAAGTAACTCTAATTTAATTACATATTTTTTCCTGGTAATGTAACTGATTTCATTAATTCAATTACGTCATTTAGTTACATGTAACTAGTAACTCCCTGACACTTCCCAATGATGCTTATTTAATAAGAGAGGAGGATTTAGCAGGCTAGATTTCATGCATCCGCTAAATGTAGGCAAATTAAAAAAAAAAAAAAAATTCTAGTATTTGTTTGCCAAAACTGCAAAAGCAATAACATGAATCTCCTTTCAATGGCACCTCGGTGTCCAGATTATAAAAGTGTTTAGTAACTTTATGCACATCATATTGTTTCACGTAATAGGCTTAAGTTAGTTAAGTCATTATAGACTGTTTACATTACATTGTTAACAAATTATCATTTTAAGCATTGCATGAATTTCTGCATTATTGAAACAACTTTTTTTTTTTTGTCACGATCTAACAATTAAATATTTATTGTAGAAGATTAATGTGTTTTTACCTGTGTAAAAAATAAAAGTTTGGACCTGCTTGTTATCAGCATACTAATAATTCATCGATAATGCTTTAAATTGCAGTATTGATAAGCTATCAACAGTGAATGTATAGCAGAGGTTTATGTAATTACTGTTTTATCCGTTAAAAGTAAAGGGTTTAATATTTATAGCATGATATTCAATAGGGATGCACGATCATGATTTTTCATGGCCGATACCAATTTTTTACAAGAAAGAAGGAAAGTATGCATAAACAAGATGCTTATTTGGTATTTAATAGACCAAACTGTCTTTTGACTATATTGAAAACAATAGCCGTAACCATCTGAAATTAACGGCAGCAACTGGAAACATAGACGGTACAGAAATCAGCATTTAGCTTTTGTTTTTGAATTGGGTTGAAACTACATAGAACTGGCCTTAAATGGAAAAGATTAACTGTAACCATGTGAAATTAAAGGCAATAACTGCATAGTTCTACAGTCCAAATAACACAATCAACACACATTCAATAAGATGTTTCTTAATCAGCATTCAGTATTTAAGTTTTTAAATTTGGTAAAAAAAAAAAAAAAAAGGTCTTTACCAGTGAATAAATAAATACATAAATAAATAAATTATTCCTATGTTAAATTCAATAATGTTGGTGGGAATAAAACAAAGATGCAAAATGTTTCATTCGTCCAATTAAAACAAAAATTAGGGTAATGATTCACATCTATATTTTTTTACTTGAGCCAATAAAAAATAAATAACTTATTGTCTCAAGTTAAAAAAATATAGAAGTGAATCATTACCCTAAAAATTTTATTTTGATGAATGAAACACTTTTTTTCAGTGTGCTACAGCAGCTGATTTTTAAATCACATTCAGTCGATATCATTTTAAGGTAAAATAAAAATAATCATCCTATACAGAACTGACGTTTACTTCTGGCTTTTCAAATGTGTATGCAAGTTCTACTTTACAAAAAAAAAAAAAAAACATTTAATTTTTCATTTCATTTTGTCACAGTTTAGTCCGTTTCGTTTCTCATCCAACACGCGAGAAGTTGAGCTGAACATCCCTTCACTGTCTCCGCTTGTGCAGGGACAGGTACAGTAAGGGACTCTTATTTGTGCGTCAGTACAACAACGTCTGTTCGCTTCCTGCTATCTTCCAGTGCTGAGCGGCTGCCCATGTCCTGCACACAGATTTCGAAATACTTCCATACAAATGACATG
Organism: Carassius carassius; assembly: GCF_963082965.1. Classification (NCBI taxonomy): domain Eukaryota; kingdom Metazoa; phylum Chordata; class Actinopteri; order Cypriniformes; family Cyprinidae; genus Carassius; species Carassius carassius. The sequence continues at coordinate 5,766,129 of NC_081762.1, read as the reverse complement.
ATAGCGAATGATTACAATGTAGCCTGTGCACGCAGGCGCACTTCCGGAAAAATGGACGATTTATGGCCGGTCAACCGGTGCATCCCTAATGTTCAGTCCTAATGGATTTTATTTGAACAAAAGTCCGTTTGAAAAGTGCATTAGACAGTCAGCCTTATGGCATTTACATTTGCATATTTGCTTTGGATAACATGCTGTTGCTCATCACTATTCACAACAACTGAGATCTTGCATTGACGTCTACACGCCAATGCCATAATTCCGGTGTTACAGGTTTCTGTTTAGTTGGGTTACCCCTCGAAGGCATTAATTTGCTGATTACCAGCACTTTTAGTTTTTTTGTTCAAAGAATTACATTGTTCACAGTTAACCTGAAGAAATTTCTGGAAAAAAAAAATAATTCACAGACTTCTCTCTGTTGACGTATGAAGGTCTTCTCCAGTTGTTTAGACTCCTTAAATCAATGGTCACATTAGACTTTGAGCATGCAGAATAACTTCAGACACTGCAGTGGTCTTGAGATGATCTCACACGCTGCAGCATTTTTGAAAAACAAACAAAAGATAACTAATCCAAATGTAGAAACCGAAAATCTTCTCGACTTTCATGCAACACCGCAGTCTTAAATTTATGGTCTTTGAATTAAATTACAAGGTCACTCTGTGATGTATCAGTCTTCTGTTCATCACACAGCTTCACATAATATAAATATACAGGTTAGAGTTCACCGAAAGTGACCTTTGGAAGACAGCGGAATGTGAAACGTCTTTACACGAGCTTACGTTGTGCTCTTCCGTAATAGAACGGAAAGTGTAACGTGAACGGCATTTAAAACCCAGCTGTTGCAAGATCAAATTCATCAATGCAAAACCAACATATCAAAATCTAATCAAAAACCTCCCGCAAATCTCACTCTGTTTTTATTTTTTTATTTTTCGATAATCCATTACCCTCAAATGCATGTCACAATATGTAAGAAAAGATCTGATGCTGCTTAAGTTTCATTATGTCTTTAAGGATCCCCTTTGTTATTACATTGATGCTTCAAACAGGATGTTTACATTTATTTAGTTAATTTGAGTGGGTTCACATAACTGATTTTAAAACCTTTCTATTTTTTGTTTCCCCTCCCCAGGCCTTCTCTGCGTTCCCGGAGCCGGTCTCCTCACTACTCCTCCTCTCGCCGCTCCTCTTCCCATTCTCGCACTAAGAAACACTCTTTGTATTCCGCAGGAGCCAGTGGAGGCTCCTCCCACAGCAGTCGACCAGGCAGCCGCTCCCCTTCGTCTTCACGCTTGCCGATCACCTCAAGCCTGGGGGCCGAACTGACACGAAGAAAGAAGGAACGTCAGGCGGCTGCTGCCAAAAACTCCCCCTCCCTCCGCCCAAACACGTCCAACGTCGCAAATGCGCCAGTGAAAATCACTGAGACACCGCCCCTAGACACAGCCCCGCCCCCTGAGCCTCAAAGACCACCCTCGCCACCTCCAAACACTGATCCTGCGGAGGAGCCTTCTGCAGTTCCTCCACCACCTCTCCCGTTATCCAGTCCACCTCCACTGCCTCTCCCATCTCCTCCGCCTCTCCCCGCGAACTCTCCTCCTCCTCCTCTTCCTCTCTCATCCCCTCCACCTCTACCTCTAAACAGCCCTCCGCCTGCTCCTCCACCATCAGCACCTGCTACACCTGTTTCCTCTCGCACGAAAAGCCCCAAACAAAGATCTACACAAAGTCCCGCACACACGATTAAGACTTCCACACTTCCACCTCTTCCCCTGCCGCCGCTTCTTCTGGGAGACTGCAGAGACAGGTGAGTCTTGATCAGAGACACTTCATAGAGAAGCGTTGAAGGGTTCTTTACACAAGTATGTGAACACAGACCTCAAATATTTGGCCCGATGTATTGCAAATGCACATCCTGCTCTTGCATTGCTCTGGTGATAACAAACTTCAGTGCTCAAGGTTGATGCAAATAAACATGCTTTTTAAAGTTGGCATTAAAAGAAAAGGCATCCTACCTTTTTTCTAAATGCATTTTATAGATCTTGTGATAGATTTTATCAGTGCATGCATTTTCAATGTTTCAGCATTTTCAGCTGGTGGAACCCTTATTTAATTTTTATTTAGGGTTATTTTTATTAACTGACAAAAAAAACTTGTAAAAACATATTTGTAATATTTTAATGTTGGAATAAAGAAACCATAAATGAAAATTAGAAATGCATTGGTAACTAATAAGTTAAAGTATTAAACTGGCAATAAAAACCAAAACTGAAATAAAAAATAAATTATATCCATGTAGTAGAAATAAATAAATGGACTGATTTTAATCAAATTGATAAAACGTTATATACAAATAAAAAACCTAAAAAAAATTTTTAATAAAAAATCTGAAGGGAAAATATTAAAAAGCAAAAAAAAAAAAAAAAAAGCTAAATGCAAAATATTAAATTTAACGATTATCACAATTTATATTTATACCATTGTTTGATACAACTGCATGCAGTAATTTTATATGAAAATAAACAATCTGAAAACACTCTAACTGAAAAAGTTTTAGTGCTTTTTCTATAGCATTTAGCCTCAAATGTCAACAATACAGCGGATTGGTTGTTTCTTTAAATTATAAAGTACAAATATGAATGGTATTACAATGTTATACTAAATCTAAAATTAGAATAACATAAGTGGACTTAAAATGATTAATTGCCGCTATGAACGATTACGTAATTGTGGCATCCATAATTGTAATCGCCATTAGAAACTTGATTAATTGTGCAGCCCTACTTCAAACTGACCTTAGTTGATCTAAATGGAAAGTGTACTTGTGTTGCACTTTGTTGTCTGATATTTCGAAATGCAATGATGCAAAAAATTAAGCTTGGCTTAGCTTGATGTGTTTGCATTCACATTCTTGCATTCAGTAAGTTTTGGGCCTGAGACCTTGTTTTGATCACACATCTGGTGCTATTTTGCCATGCTTTTCAGCTTTAATGTCACAGAATACTAATGGTCCTAATTAGTGTTGTCACGGTACCAAAATTTCAGTATTCGGTACCGATACCAGTGAAAATCCACGGTTCTCGGTACCAATTTCGGTACCAAAGCAAAACATGTGCAAACATATGCTAATTAAAAAAAATAACTTTTTAGCACTAAAAATAAAACCAATGCCATTCTTTATACTTATTTACAATTGTGTTTAAAGTTTTTCTTCAAGTTATATAATTCTGAAAAACAGTAAACAAGTTTCACCCAAATTTAATTTGTATTTTAATTTATGAAATTTAAACATTTTATTTTTTTAAATAAAATCCTGGGTTTGCTATTAAAATTAAAACATGGAAGAAATATTGTGATTTATTTCTTTAAAAAATGGTTTTATAATTTTTTTCAACAGTAGCAGTATCACATACATTTTACTAAATAATAGTAATATTATTTAGATTTAAATATTATTTAATCTTTAAATTAGATAAAAATTTCATGACTGGATTTTCGTGGGAAGTCGTGGCCTAATGGTTAGAGAGTCGGACTCCCAATCGAAAGGTTGTGAGTTCGAGTCCCGGGCCGGCAGGAATTGTGGGTGGGGGGAGTGCATGTACAGTTCTCTCTCCACCTTCAATACCACGACTTAGGTGCCCTTGAGCAAGGCATCGAACCCCCAACTGCTCCCCGGGCGCCGCAGCATAAGTGGCTGCCCACTGCTCCGGGTGTGTGTTCACAGTGTGTGTGTGTGTGTGTTCACTGCTCTGTGTGTGTGCATTTCGGATGGGTTAAATGCAGAGCACAAATTCTGAGTATGGGTCACCATACTTGGCTGAATGTCACTTCACTAATATTTCTAGCACAATGCCTTTATGTAAAAATTAACTTTTAGGCCTAATGAATGCATATTTGTCATTTGAGTATTGATAATACTACTAATTCTACTATCATACTAATGTATATACAATGCACTATGAATTGATGAGCTGCTGGGCTAATTGAATATTAATCACGTTGTCTGCGTTCGGTCAAAATGATTTGCTGAAATCAAAACAGGGACGGTAAGAGATCAGCGCCAGCCAATGAAATTGCCATTTGCGCATTAGCTCACAAACAAACAACTTTTGCGGCTTAACATTTTCAGATACTGGTCCATATGGAGATTTGATTTGATTAATTTATGCTAACTTTGACAAATTCCATGACTGTCCATATTAAAATGTAAGTTTCATTTTCATGACTGGATTTTGAGATTCCGTTCTCGTTTTCTGCTTCGCGGAAATCATAGCGATGAACCGGGTTTGAACGGGACCTCGGTACTACCGGTACTTAAAGAAACCTGGTACCGTCACATTTAAATTTTTTTAGTACCGACTTGGTACCGAAGTACCGGGTCTTTTGACAACACTAGTCCTAATTCTTTTTCAATGGTGTAAATGTATTTCATCATTCATATTATTCTAAGATTTTCTTCCTGTGTTTTACTTTGTGTGTTTGAGTTACCTTTTAATTAATGACACTTGCTTCTGATATCTGGTTATCTAATGCAGCAACATTCATCAGTTTTTTAAACACTGTACAGTGACCCAAGTACACTTTAGGTATATTTAAGTGTAAGTACTTAAGTACACTTAAACTTGTTCATCGTCTCCACTCTTGGTCACATGATCAAATCGTATATATGCCTGACCATTTACATATTTATCCTAGATGCATGTGGGCATGTTTGGGCTGTATAGAGTGTAAGTTGAGGACAAGCTGTTATTTCCTGGAGATGTCTGTTTGTAGTAAAGGCAAATAGCTTTGTTGACAAAGCTGTTGTCATTAACTACACTCAGCATTAAGCATTCAGTGTGCATAGTTTCATCTTCTGTTTACGTTTAATGTAATGTAACCGCATTTGCATTTATTTTTTTACCTACAAGCTATTTGTTGCCGTTTATGCTTCTGCAAATTGTTTGCATCGTAGGAGTGGGCAATATGGAAAAAATATCATCACGTTTTTTTTTTTTTTTGTTTTTTTTTTTTGTTTTTTAGAAATATAATGATTTTATCAAAATTCTTTGCCATGTTTGTTTTAATATTTTGCAAGATGTCTGAGCATTACAGCCAATCTAATTTCCCTATTATAAAGACAAAAAAAAGACTTTCAAGGTAACAAAAAAAGAATGGCAGGTATTTAAGCCAAAGAGGGCGAAGATAATCTTTGTTCTTATTTTAATAACAAAGATAAAAGAATGACAATGATAAACATTACAACTACAAATAGAAATAAAACAAGCAGTGCTTTATTTTCAGGTACAACAGGTGTATTTAGCAGGAGCTTTCAAGAAACTGAATGAACAAATATAAAAATAAAACACTATATAAACTGATTCCTAAAGCAAATGTTACATTTCTTCAGTCAAGAGCAATGAGTGATTATTCTCTTTGTGTTTTGTTAACATTAAATAGTTCACCCAAAAATAAAAATTCTGTCAGCTGTCTGTCAATTGTCTTATTGTTTTATTTTTATACCACCATTTACTACTGGTATAAAGTGGTTTTAAACCTGAATGAGTTTCTTTCTTCTGAACATAAAAGCTATTTTGAGGAACGTGGAAAACAGTTGCTTGTCCACAGTGACTTCCAGAGTAATTTGTGCTGCTATCAAATTGTGTTCAGCACAAGAAAGAAATGAATACAGGTTTGGGACTATGTGACAGTGAGTAAATAATGACAGAAATGAAATTTCTAGGTGATCTATCCCTTGACAGTAATGACAGTCGGCTGCATGTTTAATAGGTCTACTGTCCCTTTAAGACCTGCACGCATCTAATATACAGGCACGTGTATGTTTTTCTCTCAACGGCTTATTTTCATTTTAGACATAACCAACTACTACATGTAAAGCTTGTGTGTTTTGACAGTATTAGCGCAAAAGATAACTTGGTTCAATAATCAGGTTCTGTTTGAAAGGCTTAAGTACGCGCTTCGTGTGTATGTGGCACTCAGAAAAAGTGCAGACCAGACCAGCTTGCGAATGAAACATTTAAAAGCACATGCAAATAATGAGAGAGTAACTCTACTGCTGTGTGAAAAAAAAAGTAAAATAAAAGAATAAAAAATTAAGAATAGCTTTATCTCCATAGAAAGAATACTTAACTAAGTTTTTTTTTTTTGGTTTCAGCCCAAAAAAGAGCAGTCTTTCCCAGAAGTCATCACGAAAGGACAGGGAGAGGGAGAAAGAAAAGGAAAAAGAAATCCGGACACGCCTTCTCAGTGAGTTGCCCCTTCCTCCAGTACTTCCTGGAGGAGACCCCTCCCCTCCGCAGTCCCCTGCTCGTGAATCCCCTCTGCTTCTGCAACCAACCTTCAAGAAGAGACCAAAGTAAGTGCCACCGCTTCAGCATTCAGACCATTTCTCAAGATGACTGAGTGAAATCAACATTCACGTACTCTAATGGTCAAGAGGATTACATGTCTCCTATGCTCACCAAGGTTGCATTTATTTGATCAAAAAGATAATAGGCTAATTTTGTGAAATTGGCCTATTGCGTTTTAAAATACCCTCTTTTGAAAATGTTTTAAAACACACAGGGTTTTAGTTAGCCGTTCTGTAAATTTAGGCCTTAAAAAGGTATTAAATCAGAGCAGAATGTGTTAAAGGATAAGTTCACATCCAGAATGGAAATTGTCATTTACTCACCCCCCACTTGTTCCAAACCTGTGTGAGTTTCTTTGTTGAACACAAAAGAAGATATTTTGAAAAATTTTAGTATCTGCATAGTTCATGGGCATCATTGACTTCCATAGTAGAAAAATACTATGGAAGCCAGTGGTGCCCATCAAATGTTTGAAAATATTTTTTTCAGTAAATTTGACATTTGCACTGGAAACAAGGCAAAAATACTGAAGAAGAGCATTATATTTTGGCTGTGTGATCAGAAGGTACAGTGACCGTTTTTTCCATATTTTATTTCTAGTTGTGAGGAGAGCTATTCAAGCCTTGAGCTTTTGTTTTTGTGAAATGAATTAAAAAGCAATTGTATTTTAAAATGGAAGAATAAAGAGATTTCATTTTAAAACATTTAAACGTTGTGCTCTTAGACATTTACATTTAAAGAACATACTTTTGATCACATTAATGTGTCCTTGCTGAATAAAAGTATTAATGTCTCTTTTAAACACAAGTTTGAATGGCATTATATGTTTTTTATTGTCAAGATTTGAGAGAAATCCTTAACAGGGTTATTTAGTCATGGGATGCTGAAATGCTTCATTAGTTTCTGGAAAATAGCAGAATGAGAGAAAGTGACATGAAAAATGGCAGAGGTTTTCAAGTGTCTGTCAAATGTGTGCAGGATTTGCTCTCCCAGATATGGAGAGAGGAAGCAGACTCAAACTGACTGGGGCAAGCGCTGTGTGGACAAGTTTGACATCATCGGCATCATTGGAGAAGGAACCTACGGTCAGGTGTACAAGGCAAAGGACAAAGACACAGGTGTGCTGTTTAAATTGAAACAAATGTTATAATGCGCTCTGTAATGTTAGCATGTTCCTTAATAGTAATCATTTTGTAACATTTTAAATGTCTTTACTTTTGGTCAGTTAAATGCATGCAAAAAAATGTCAAACACTAGTTTATTTTTATTTTTTGCTTTAAATGCAGAATTATTTGCTCATACTTAGAAAAGTTGTACTTATCCATGTTTTTGAGAAGAGATGTGTTGACAGCCTTCTGTTATGTTTTGGTGTCTAAAGGAGAGCTGGTGGCATTGAAGAAGGTGAGATTGGATAACGAAAAGGAGGGTTTCCCCATCACTGCTATCAGAGAGATCAAGATCCTGAGACAACTCAACCATCGCAGTGTTGTCAACATGAAAGAAATCCTCACTGATAAACAAGACGCACTTGACTTTAAAAAGGATAAAGGTTTGTTTAAATGCATTTGCATCTTTATATTTATTTTTGTATTTAACATGGGGTTTTCAGTGGTGAACACATTCTCCTCTTGAAGTTAGGGACATATTTGTGGCCCACACAGTTTTAGACTTCTCCTGAAGCGCTGCACTCATTTTCTAGGCCTACCTCTGTGTATTAACCTGTATGTATTTTTGTGCACTAGGTGCATTTTACCTGGTGTTTGAGTACATGGACCATGACCTGATGGGACTGCTTGAATCAGGACTGGTGTCTTTCTCCCATGAGCATGTGCAGAGCTTCATGCGTCAGCTGATGGAGGGATTAGATTATTGCCACAAGAAGAACTTTCTGCACCGAGACATCAAGTGCTCCAATATCCTGCTAAATAACAGGTACCAGTTTGTTTTCATATATTGCATGAAGTTGGTCTCTTATTAGTGTCGTACAATTTACATGATGTGTTCAGATACACTGACGTTCAATTTTAAGAAATAATTTTATTTGGCAAGGATGTAGGGCTGCACAATTAATCGAATGTGATTGTCATGTGCATTTTGTTAGTAAAACCGGTTCTGTAATCAGCAGTAAATCATCATCACTTGCTTTCAGATGGAGCAGCATTTTCTACACATAGCCATAGTTCACTGACAAGTTAAGCAAAAAGAATCGTGGATGAAATATTTCTCCATCTGAAAGCACGTGAAAATACCACATTTAATAACATATTTTTACTCCAAACTCACTATATAACTTCAGTTGAAATAAATCCTTCTGTGAGATGATGTGGCTTCTTAGAAGAAGGAACGCAATATATTTTATAGTATTCTAAGCAGTGATAATGGCATTGCATTATAAAAATACTTTTATTTTAATATAAAATAAGAACTCTGATAAACTATATATTTTCATGTTCTTGTGTTCATTAGTCACATTGAAACGATGAAAGCAGTTCAATCTTCTGTTTATCCAGCTACCGCTACAGGGATTTCCTATTTTTCAAATATATGCTGCGCTTTTGAACTTTGTTCATCAAATTATCCTGGAAAATATTTTATCATGGTTTCCACAAATATTAATCAGTAACCCTTTTTTAAAAGTGATGAGAAATGTTTTAAGCGGCAACTTGGCATATTAGAATGATTTCTGAAGGAATGTGACACTGAAGACTACTGGAAGTTCAGCTTTGCAGGAATAAATTACATTTTAAAATATATTCAAATAGAAAACCAGTATTTTAAATTCGAATAATATTTAGCAATATTGCTTTTTTTCTGTATTATTCATCGAATAAATGCAGTCTTGGTGAGGTTAAGAGACTTCTTTCAAAAACAGTAAAAATCTTAGCAGCTTTTGACTTTTGAATAGTAGCATGCATATGATTTTTGCATTAATTTTACATTCTTAACTAACGTTGTGCTTTCTGAAATAAATGCTGAAGCAGTGTCTCAATACATTTTTCACAATGTTTTTTTATTTTTACAGTAATGTTATGAACTGACATTTACCCAATGTTTGCAAATACCTGCATCTTGTGTCCAAATGTATAAAATGTGGCCCTGTTCACAAAATAGTGTTAATAATATATTATGCAAGATTTGGGCTTTTACAAAATGTTCCATGCGCCTAAATGTTTATTTTTTCCAGTGGTCAGATCAAACTTGCCGATTTTGGTTTGGCTCGTCTTTATAACTCTGAGGAAAGGTAAGTGAATGTTAAACTTTCTCACTCTTTCTGTAGTTTGATCGAACTATGGGGCGCAAAAATTGACACCCTTCAGCTTTAAGGTTTCTGTAGATTACATGTGATTTCAGAAACCGTAAATATGATTGAGATTGAAAAGCTTTGGTGTATAACACTCACTTGATGGTCATTCCCAGTCGGCCGTACACTAATAAGGTGATCACGCTGTGGTACCGCCCTCCTGAGCTGCTACTGGGAGAGGAGAGATACTCACCTGCTATTGATGTCTGGAGTTGCGGGTAAGACATTTCCCATCTACATTTATACCCCAGATGCTGTTCATGCAATAATGTTGTTTGTGTTCTTTTTTTGCGGTTGTGGAAAGGTGTATATTGGGAGAACTCTTTACTAGGAAACCAATTTTCCAGGCTAACCAAGAGCTTCTACAGCTTGAGCTGATCAGGTATATTTCTCCCCATCTCTGAATGCTCATGTGGTGTTGCTCTAATGCTGAAGGAGGGGAAAGGGCTTTGTGAAATGCTGTTGTACTTCATCTGTTTGGTATTTTGTTTTGGTCAGTCGTTTGTGTGGTAGTCCGTGTCCTGCTGCTTGGCCAGATGTAATTAAGCTGCCGTACTTTAATACCATGAGACCCAAGAAACAGTACAGACGACGCTTAAGAGAGGAATTCGCTTTGTAAGTTCAACCTGATTTTTGTAACTCTTCCATCATTCTCTGACTGATTTTGATCTGTGTTGAAAAATCTCTCACTCGGAGACTGCATTTATTTCATCACGAATACAGTAAAATAAGTAAAATAAATGTTTTATTACTTTGATGCAAAGCTGAATTTTCAGCATCATTACTCCAGTCTTCAGTGTCACATGGTCTTCAGAAATCATTCTAATAAACTGATTTGCTGCTCAAGAAACATTTCTTATCAATATTGAAATGGTTGTTCTGATGAATGTTTTTATGGAAACATGGAAAGTTTGGAAAATCTTCTGTAACATTTATAAATGTCTTTACTGTCACTTTTGATAGTTAATGCATCTTTCCTGAGCAAACTTATAAATTAAAAAAAACATTTGCACTGCAAAATAAAACAAAAAAAGATGATTGTTTTGCCATAGTTATGCTGCTGAATATTAATAATGCAGTGTAAGTCGCTTTGGATAAAAGCATCTGCCAAATGCACAAATGTATTCATCTTTTTAGTAGAGTTTAATGTTTTAGTCAATATTCTTTACACAGTACTTGCTTTATAATCCCAATGTCTGTCTCTAGTCTGCCCACCTCTGCTCTTGACCTGCTGGACCACATGTTGACGCTGGACCCCTCCAGACGCTGCACGGCTGAACAGGCCCTCACCAGCCAGTTTCTGTGTGACGTGGAACCCAACAAGATGCCACCACCTGAGTCAGTGCACACACAAACACATCTTACGTGATTTAAATCGTCTTAATGAAGCTACGTTTGTGGAACGTTTGTAGAAATGTGCTTAAATGCAGCTGCAATCAGATGTTGTTAGGCTATTTAATATAATATGGCAGTTTATACTAGTAAATATGCATTCGTTGTATTTTTTTTGTAATTATGTGGCCTTTCTTTTTAGTTTGCCTCATTGGCAGGACTGTCATGAGCTCTGGAGCAAGAAGCGGCGGCGGCAGAGGCAAAGCGGAGTGGCTGAGGATTTCCCTGTAGCCAAAGTTCCCCGAAAGGAACCCGCAGGACCTTCAGGAGGAGAGAACAGCCGCCCGCCGCCGAGTCCACCACCTCCACCACCCTCATCTGCTCATCCCGCACCGGCAAACATCACAGCCAGTGAGCTGGAAGGTGGGCCATACCTTGACAGGAAACCTCAAAATCATAGGCAGGTAGTTATAGGAAATACACTATACAGGTGAAGCAGGGCAGAGTGACCGTTTGTTTAAACTGGTCATACAAAGAAATTCAGTGTTTTCTAAAAATGGAGTGGACCTTTGGATCTAATTGAGGTGCTTGGCCTTTTTAAACTGGCTGGATGTATAATGAAGTGCTGATGAATGCAAGTTAGAAATCCTTCTTTTAGCAATGCTGCATAAGTTTAAGTCCTGCCACGTTATCTCTATAATAGTAAGTCTAGCATCAGAATAAATCATTTATTGTTTCTGTGCACAGGTTTGGGAGCCGCAGCGGAGCAGTTGAACCAGAGCGAGCTGGCGGTGCTGCTGAACCTGCTGCAGGGTCAAACAGACAATCTAAGAATCCCGCAGATGGCCGAGTTTCTCCGCAGCTCGTCCTCTGAAGCCTCCACATCAGTGCTGTCCAGAACACCCGCCGCCCCCTCCACCCCTGAACCGGACGCCGCGCAGCAGCTCGAACTGCTTAGTCAGCTCTCCACCTTAATCCAGTCCTCTAGCGTCCCGCAGCCGGCAGAGATCTCGCAGGAAGACCAGGCCGGTCTGCTCACGCTCCTGTTGGAGCAGCTGATAAAAGCCCCAGCGCCGGGGGCGGAGCGGGCAGACGAGAGCAACGGAGTCCGGCCAGACGAGGGCGCTGCGAGAGGCAGCTCCGCTTCCATCATGGGCGGCGATCGCGAGGGCAAGTTTTAGTTAAGTCTATGGGGGGGGGGGCCTAAGTTGTCGAATGCTGTGATTGGCCGCAGCTTAACAGGTTACACTACAGGCTCGAAATGTGAGACCCACCCACACCAGAAAACCATACGCTTTTCTTGCAGAGATGTCACTCTTTTTTTGTTGTTGTTGTTGTTTTCTTAAAATCTTACAGAGGGGGCCATGTTTAATTGGTTGAAAGACTGCAGACAAGAGAAATAAATTGTAATGTTTATTTGAAAACCCAGATGTTTGTTTTCTGCATTTGGTGAACTTCCATTGAGTTTTACAGTCTTGTGGTATTTAGTTTTTATTTTCATAGGGACAATATCCACAGTGCCCCGTCTGCTCGCACACTGCGTCGGTGCCCAGCAGAAATCTGCTCACAGACAGGACATCTATTGGCACACACTGCAAGTCCTTGAGAGATGGTTACAGTGTTTGCGTTAAATTGTCACTCTTTTAAATCCAGATTAAACGGTCCTAATAAAGAGCAATTTTGGACACATCTTTATTCATGTGTCTCTCTTCTAGTACACTCATAAAACAACACTTGACTGGAGTAAGCTAGGGAACATCTCCAACCGCTGTCTTGCACGCATAATTTACTTCTTTCTTACTGAATTGGTTTAGCATAGTTGGGTGAATCTTAAAATCCTGTCAAGAACATGGCGAGATCACATTTGGCCTTGACCTTTATTTTGCTTTTGAAGTAGTACCATGATTTTATTTTTATTTATTTTTTTTGCCTTATTTACATAAAATTTAAGGACGTTTCACTTCATTTTCATTATTGTAATGAAAAAATGAATCCTTGTTACTGAAATGCTATATATATAATATGAAATGCTATGTGTATTTTCCATTAGTCATAATAATAAAAAAAGTTATAATATACATTTCATTATTGTATACTTTACCTGCATTACAGAAATATGAATTAATATATTGCATTACAGTAATAAGAATTAGATTTTTTTAAATTAACATTATAGTGAATTTTATACAGCATTCTTGACATTTTATAAGATGCATCCATTTATTTGTAAGTGATACTGGTTCTCATCCAAGAAATGCTCTATAGCTTTTGCTGGTGTAATCCAGTTTAATGAAGTCTAATTAAGATCGGCTGACCTTGTCCTGCCCACTGAAACCCTCCAGCTCATTTTTGTTCCAGCGCACACACTTTTGTTTTCACTCTCAGTTCCTCAGTGGTCGATTTCATTTCTCTCTCTGCCCTCTTGTCACATGGTCTTTGGGGTCTGTGAATGCACACTGTAATAAAGCCTTACTGTGAGATGAGTGTCAAATAAATTATAGCTATACTGCATATTTTGTCCTCACACGTATAAATATTTGCCTAAATGGAGAAGGCCTTTTGCTTTGTTTTTTGACTTTATTTTTGTGTTAGATCCCACTATTAATTTGTTGCATTGATGAAAGTCTCCAGACTCTTGTAGATATGTTCTATGTATGTGATTGTGAGGGTTTACTAGTGCAAAAACAGCACATCTAATTTGGTATAGCTTACTGTATAGTCAGACCATTTAGACAAACTACTGCTGCAACATAAAATGCACAAACAAAAGCTTAAATACAATATATTTCAGTAGTTCCTTTAAAAAAAAAGAAATGTTGCATGAGCTAATTCACTCCCACAAACTCTATTTACATTTTTTTTACATGCATCTAGAGAATATAATGTTATGATCTGTAGTTTTAACCTTTCCCTTTAAACTTTAAGTCAGTGTTGTATTGGAGCACAGAGGTCCAAAGTCTAGAGTAACCAACTGCCTTTTTAGCTCATGAATGAGTTTGCTGAGATTAGATTTTAAGTGAACTATAATTCTGTTTTTTCCCCCAGTCATTAAGTAAGGATGTGCCACAGCAATTGCTTGACAAATATATATACTTTTATTTATATATATATATATATATATATATATATATATATATATATATATATATATATATATATATATATATATATTATATAACCCATTGAAAAGCCTTTTCTTAAAATCATAAATGTATTAATCTTTAAGATTAACAACTTGGATGTTTAAAGAAACAAAAGCTTCACCTCCAGATATATATAATATAAATAAAGAAGCCAAATCTACAATTGAAACAAAATCAAAAGATTTTGCTTAGTTTATAATATTAATAACAAATTCAAGATCATAAACTATTATTAACAAATTATAAAAAATGTATAAAAAATATACATTTAGAAATCCACAAAGAAAAACAAAAAAGCAATTTGTACATTCAAATTAAGGACTAAGTGCAGCGCTGCAAATTATATTGCACCATTCCTGAATCATACTATTATTGTAAATGTTTTATTATTATTATTAATATTACTACTGCAGTGTGGAGGTGTTTTATCCCACACCTCCTGCAGAACTGGCTAAATGATGAATAATAGGTCAAGTGTCAGGCATGGATTAATTTCAGGTCGACTTCTCTATTAGCTTAAGGACAGTCCAACTGTTATTTAAAACATTTTAGCCATGCAGACATGGGCGCTTGCTTTTGGTGCATCATGTATTAACTAAGTATCTTAACTGAGATTCAGCTAGAGGTCATTGAAAGAGAACTATTTTATGATCCAGATCAGAACTTGATTTTACTCCAGGAATAAACAAGTCTTACTAATAGAGAAAAATTACTTCAATTCGTTAACTTCTTTATAAACACACATTTTAGACATCATGCCTTATGTATACATGTATTAGGCTTGGTTTTGCGATTAATAAAACAGTCATGTTACATAAATCTCGCAAGTTATATAAATCTAGACTCCTCCCCGTTTTTTTCTGCCAGTTGCTGCATTAGCAAAACCCCAACTATTTGTTGTTTTTAACAAATTACTAGGCTGTCTTTAATACTATTTACCAGTCATATAACTCTTACTAATTATATACCTTTTTGAATAATTAAAATGATCATTTTATGAAAAGTGAAAAAGTTTATACTCTATACCATAAATATTTAAAATATTTTCAAAGATATATTTAAATGTTCATGTCATACATTTAACAGAATTATATTAAATGTGCTAAGAGAACACAAAGCTGATAATATGCTTGTAAGTGAAGAATAATCACAAGTAGTTTCATATTTTCATTTGTGCATTCTATTTCGATTTAATTCTAATTTTTATTCGAGTTGCGTCAAAGTCATTATTTGTTCATCAATAAAAAAATAAACAGCGTAATAGTACTAATAAGCTTTAGTTGTTTATTGCTTAATTTGTGTGAATTGGCTTATTCAATATTTCAACATGTTTTTGTAGTACGAAAACAAAAAGCTGAGGTTTTACCTACTACTTGGTTTATGAAAAATGAATATAAATTTGAGTTTGACTTATTAGGGTTTACAGTAGTAATGTTATCTATTGTTTAATTGTTGTAATATTTGCTGTAGCTCATGTATGAAAGTCATTGATCTAAAGTTTTTGTCTTTTTTCCTGGCAGATTCTGCATTAGTAAATCCAGAGGCGACAGGGTCAAAGTCTACAAAACATACTCAAGACATTACATCTGATGTAGCGACAACCCTACTCCAGCTCATCTCCCAGCAAGCCTCTGAGAGCAGACGTCCCGCTGCAGACCTGTGCCCCGGCCGGGGACCCTCCTCTCCCCCGAGCACCACCCCACCGCCCGCAAACGCTGCTTCGGAAACTCAGTTCACCCAGGACCGAGACCTGAGGTACACCCTGGGAGAAGCCGCTGGCCCTTCCTGAACCGTTCTCTGAACCTGATCTTTTTGTTCGTTGTAATTTTTTTTTACTTAATGTGCTTTAGCCGTTAAACTTACGTTTACTACATATGAATATATTTCTTTCTTCCGTTAACGGAAAAAGTGAATGTTAAAGGACCTGTTCTTGAATGCGAATGGATGATGTTCATCCCTCCCAGCGTTATTTGGAGAGCGTCTTTTCCCACGTTTCCGACTGCAACGATCTGTGAGTTTTAGCCATGTGTGATTTCTTTGAGGGCTGTGTAAATGTCTAAATCAAGCTACTTTCTTTAGTGCTGTTATTTGTAAAGCAAGATACTTGATCTGGCTTGTGCTACTTCATCCTTTCTGGTTCCGTGCAAAGGCATGAGGAGAACTTGAAGTCGTTTTTGCAGTACTTGAGTAAGGCCTTTGTTTTCGCAGATTCATATATGCTTGTGCAAAAGATGTGTCTTTGATTTTTGGTAGGATGTATGTCCTCATCCAAATGTTGTTTTCAGGACTACAACGTTTAGCAGAGTTCATTTAAATCGAAAGCTTCTTCAGAAAGACACTGAACTGACTTGAATTTTAGCACCAGTTTTGATTTGACTCTGCCAAGTGTACATGTTGTAAACTGATAATAAATGAAACGTGGCTGAGTAAAATGTGTCTGCTACATTTTATGTAAACATATGCATGTCCATTTTATCATACGCATTTATATGCATACTTTGAACATTTTGTTGTGCTGCATTACATAGGATTTCTGAAGTGCATGCAAAATATGCTGCCATAATACTAGGGTTTTGTACATGATTGCCATGACATTGCTATGTGCTGGCCGTTTTGAGTTTGTTGCTATGTGGTTGCTAGGGTGCCGAGTGGTGGTTCAGCAGTTGTATTTTGCAAACAGTGCAAAAAAAAAAAACAAATGTAGTAACACCTCTTTGGAGCAATGTGAAAGAGGAGAAGAAACGTTTAAGGCAGGTAAGATTTGCTTTTATTTAGCTGTTTTTAAATACTTTAACAGTTGTAAAAGTAACTAAAATCTACTCCACTGATGTTAAAGGACTCAAAGTTATTAGTAAATCTACCCTGATTACTGTTGAGTATTATAATAAAATAATAATAACACTGTTGTCAAATGATTACTTGCGATTAATCACATCTAAATTGAGTTTTTGTTTACATGTGTGTGTACTGTGTATATTTTGCTTAAATATATTTATATATAAACTAAATATATACATGTAAATATTTTCAAAACTTATTGTGTGTGTGTGTGTGTTTGTGTGTGTGTGTGAATTTATATATACATAAATATACACATACATGTATTGTGTAAACTAAAAATGTAATATTTGGATGTGATTAATCGTTTGACAGCACAATAATAACAATACAAAGTTTGTGC
Source organism: Carassius carassius (assembly GCF_963082965.1). Lineage (NCBI taxonomy): Eukaryota > Metazoa > Chordata > Actinopteri > Cypriniformes > Cyprinidae > Carassius > Carassius carassius. The sequence continues at coordinate 5,748,819 of NC_081762.1, read as the reverse complement.
CTTGAAGTTTGATATCAAGGAGTTTGTTTTAATCCGGGACAGTTTGATTAAAGCCATTTTCAGTCACTATTTTTGGTGCTCCACTAAATTTCAGCTCTCATATGAACACTCATGCTGAAATAGACCAGACGGGCAAAGCGGAAACTTTTTGATTTATTTGATGTTTGAGTGCTTAAATAATGTTTATCTCAAACAAAATATTAGGGGTAAATGTGATCTGGATGTTCTTTCAGTGGAATTTCCCCGCTCATCCTCTGTTTACAGGTCAAATTTTATTTGCTGTCTAAAATGTTTTGGTCATTATTTCCTATAAACTTCATGTTTTATCCACTAGGTGTCGCTAGTAAGTCTTCTGTGCAGTGGACCCGAGTGTTATTGTGTTGAGAGAGGAATGTGTCCTGATGGAGAAGAGTGTGGAACTTCTGCACATATACCTTGAAGGGTTGTTCTATTATTATTGCTGAAAGAAAGACACCAGCAGTCTCACAAGTTTAAGACCGTTCACAACTTTTTAAGTCAGTTACATAAAAACATGGCCTAGATTGGTTTAATTTGATACTGAACAGTCTGATTACCGTTTGGTTAACTGCTAGTTAGTCATACTATAGTTCTTAAGGAACAGTCTCAACATAATGGCTTTATTTATGTAACTTGCCCAGGTGTGCATTTGCGTCACAAAACCATTCAAGTGTTGCTTCAGTTGCTTAATCGTCCACTGCTGTTTTAGTATTTAATTTACATTCTTTTATTGTATTTATTAAGTTTTTAACCAGCTTTTAATTTAATATTTTCGGGTTTCATTTTTATTGTAAGTTTTAGCAACTGTGTTTTTCTAAATGTCTTGATGTTTATCTTTTAGAAATGTTAAAATATATATTTTTAGTAATTTAATTTGTCGTTTTTGTGCTTTATTTCAATTAATCAAAAAACTTTTTTATTAGTTTTTTTTACAATAACAACATTGAATGATTCCTGATTTTAAAACTTATGCAGAATTATTTGAAAACCATCTGTTATACTCACAACATGCCAAACATTATTTAAAATGTGTTTTAATGCAGATGCATTTTTACACACATGTTTTTCAAAAGGGCATGTAGAAACTTGTCACTTTTAAAATATCTGGTTGACATTGTATTAAACATCATCCAAGTTATCGCCTTTTGTGTTACAGAATACAGAGAAAGCAAGTCATACAGTGTTAGGGTGACATGTAAATGATGAAAGGATTTACATTTTTTGATGTAATATCTCTAAGTCGGAGCCACTGTAGTTGGACAAGTTATTGATGCAGTATTAAGCATCAAATCAGTGTCACTCCTGATGACTGTCAACATCAACAGCTATTTAGAATCTCAAAAACTGAAGTATTCATTGAAACTGGTTGCTGACATGAATCATTGCCTTCTCTCTATATGTCTCTTGCTCTTTGTTAATCTTCTATTCACAAATAGAGGCCAAAAGAGGCTCAGCCAGCTGGATGAGATTATCTCTTTTTTTTCTGATTAGAAATCAACGTCAGCACACCCCCCTAAAACACACGAGTGTACCATCCTCTCTCTGAGCTCCGCCCCTCTCCGTCCTCCGGCTGATATAAGGACTCCAACATCGACTCCAAACACTGTGAGAGGGAGAAAACCAAAGGTCACACTGATAAGAGAAAGGAAAACAGAGGCCGCTGGCATATCTGAGAGGATCAACAGAGAGACAAATCAGAGAAGAGCTGAGGAGAGAGGAGAGCGCACTGAAGAAAGCTGCCTGGAGGACGCCACGTGTGTGTGTTCATATGTATGTTGAGACAGGCAAAGGTAGATTCCAGGGATATTTGTGAGACCAACAGAGGACGAAAGCACATCATGGATCCCTCAAGTCCCTCAGAGGGCCCCGTGGAACCCAAAGAAAGGAGGAAAATCCAGTTCGCCGTCCCACCAACAGAACCGACTCAGCTGGACCCTCGGCAGGTTGAGATGGTATGACTTTCGCACACACACATGCTGACTGCTAGAAATGACCCCTTTGGGCCCTGAGCTATCCTGGTGAAGCGGTTTAAAGTCACTTTGAAGTCAGCGTGCATAATGAAACTTGAAAATTTGCAGATTTACTTAAAACAGAAGAGGCTTGTTTTTAGTATTTAAAAAAAATATATATATTGGGACGTTTTCATGAATTTGACGCAAAAAAAAAAATGGAATTACTCTAATGTAAAAAATGTATATATTTTCATTTGTATTGTAGTTATTTTATTTATGCTATTTTAATTGTAAAAAAAAATTAAAATGTAAAAAAAAATCTTTTAATGTTACATGAATTAGAATCTGAGTATAATCGAAATGACAAAAAATATAAATGCACAACTTGCAATACAAATGTATTACTTGTGTATGCTATTCTATGTATGATGTTTTATTTAAAAAAAATAATTAATTACAAATCTTTAAAAAATCTAATATTTAAAGTGCCCCTATAGGGTTAGGGTTAATGAAAGGTTAAAAATTTGTTTTGGGAGTCCCCAAAAACAGGTTGACATGCATGCAAGGTAAAAAAAACACTTTCATTGTCTCTAAATATGCATTTATTTTTACCTTATTTGCTCAACGACTCCCAACCAATTAGTTTAATGATTCATTTTTCCAAACCCCTCCTTTACGTGAAGCGTGAATATGCAGTGATTGGCCCTGTTGGTCTCACTTTTATTTCATCATGCCTGTAATAAAGCAGCATTTAGAAACCGCTATTTTTACCGCTCCAAAAGCATCATCTAGTGGCAAAGAATGAATTTGCATTTTCATCCAGACCAACGCTAAAAGACCAAGTGGGCGGGCAATATGTTGACGTCAACAGGAAATGGCTTGGGGTTTGTTTTAAAGGTATCCCCGGGTATTAAGGCAATTATAGCTTGATATAAATTATGTCTCTTATTGAAATATCTAATATAAAACCCACGAAAGATGTGTGTTGTTTAAAAAAAAATAAACATCGTTTTTACACTATGGGGGCGCCATTATTTTATGTGCACAGTACATTCTGCGTTGATGACGTCAAATGGTTGAACTCGGCGAGCTCCTGACGCTTTTTACCACGACACAACTCCGAATACACAATTCAAGAAAATAAAATACTGATATTATACCACATTGCGTGGCTTTGGGTTGTAATTTTCAATCGGAGGGCAACAAGAGAAGCAATATAAGACTTCACTGATTTCCTAGCGATAAAAAGAGTAGAAAAGAATGGGAAGATGCATGTGGACGAATAAAACTTCCTAAAGACCCGCTTTTTTCACTTCCACTTTCTAGTGGACCACAGCTACTGAAACAGCTTACAAATGGCTGAGATAAGAAATGCTATGCCATCCTGTTAGGATGTTTCAGTACTCTTTCAGTAGCTGTAGTCATCATATCAGTATTTTATTTTCTGAGTTGTCTATTCCGACTTAACTGCAATAGGTAGCTCACAGGTATTTTTTTCGTCCATTTTTCATCATCAGAATAATGGCTCCCCACAGTCCAAAATATGTATAAAACTATGTGATTTTTTTTTTAATAAAAAAGCTTTAATGGGTTTTCCACTACATATATACATTAAGCTATACAAGTCTTCAATCCCAGGGATCCCTTTAAGAACGACTCGTTTCAATGATTCAGAGTCAAGTTTCTGTTGAGAGACAATAACTTTGTATGGAGCACTTTCAGATTTAATACTTTGCAGGATGTTATCATTCATTTGGAGCGGTGTTACACACTGCATGGAAGGTCATTTTCAAAATCCTTAATAGGGGCACTTTAAAATGAAGATTAAAAAATAAGTTCTGTAACAATACAAAAGGAAGTCAAATGAAAGTAAGGGAAATTACAAAAAAGTATACAACTTGTTATTCATGCTATTTTAATAATAATAATAAAAAAGTACCATTTTAAAATAAAAAAAAGTTACAGAAATGTCAATCTAATGACAATAAAGGACATCCTGGAAGAAATGTGCTTATTTGTCATTAAAGTAATGCCAAAATGCAAAACAACCTTAATGGTCCGAGAAATAGGCTTCATATTATTTATGAAAAAAATATTTCTAAATTTTCCTTTTAATTTTGGGGTCAAATTTGACCTGGAGTTATGTTTACCCTACACACTCACTGAGCACGCTCATAAAAAGCGAAGTTTTAAGGCTATAAATCTGTCCTGGAAATGGTAAACGGTGTGTGACCTGGACTGGGGTGAGTTGATGTTCTGGATACCAGGATGTGGTTTTATTGCCTCTGCATGCAGTGGATAAACTGCACCATGTTCATCTGCATGTTTCTAAGTCCATTATTGATTTTGGCCTTCAGTTGCATTGCACATACTTTTTTGAGATAAAGATGTGCACGGATGACTTTGAATTTCTTTTTTTCTGGATCTCTGAGAGTACAGATGAAAGACTGTGTGTGTTTGTCATCCTGGACCAGTTCCCTGTCCTGTTGGTGTTGTAATTTTAGTCTTAACAAAGTGGGTCGGGGAGCTGTTCTGTACTGTGCTGCTGCAGAGATAGGCCAGCGAATCATCCTCGCGAGACACAAGTTAAAAGAGGTGCGAGGAAGAGAAACCCAATACGTCTGCACTCTATAGCAAATATGTAAACACATTTATTCGGTGAAGATATTATTCAAACAAAAATAAACATCCATGCATTAGTTACTCGCTAAATTGACTTTTTAATGGAATACCAAAAGAGAAGATTTGTAAAATGTCTCCACTGCAAACAGTCCGTTTTTAGTATCATGGATGCACTATATTTATTGTCTTGAATCAGCTTTTATTTTTATATTTTACCTTTTAATTGTATTTATTTGTTTTTGTTATTTTTAGTATATTGATTTTAGTACATCAAACTAGCTTAAGTACATAAAGTTTATGTAATTGAGCATATATATATATATATATATTATAATTTTTTTATTTTTTATTTACATTTTAGTTTCAGGTTTAATTTGTAGTTAACTATAATAACCCTGTCTCCATTTCACACCAAAATGTCAAAAATCACCATTATATCATTTCAAACGTAAAAAATAATGTAAAAGATTTCTAAATAGATTTATGAATCTTTTATTTATTTTTCGAGTTTTTATATATTTTTTCAATTTTTGAGTTGACTGATCTAGTTCACAAATTTGTTCTGAATGACTTGTTCACAAATCTGGCCGTTCATAGGTTTTAAACTACATGAGGGTGAGAAAATGGTGACAGAATTTTCAATTATTGCATGAACCATTCATTTAAAATCAAGTGTAATGTTCTGTATGGAAAGGACGTTGTGACCTTTAAGCCTCCTCTTGAGATGGACGCACACATGTGTTGTGTTTGTTGGTGCTAGATTTCATGAATGGATGGCTGTTACATGAACAAAACCTGATGATCATCTTCTCTAGCCTGATCTCAAATTATCCAAAGAGCTTCAATGAAATGAAGAACATCGGATCATTTTGTCTTAAATAGAAATCTAAGGTAGTTTCTGACATCATTTGATCAGTGTTGTGCCTGAACGCGTTGATTGAACGATAGTTCATGAACTCGTTCATATTTTGGGCGAACGTGAACTGAACGTGCTGTATTAATGCCTGATGAACGTTACTGTGAACTCGTTCAATCTGGTGTCTGTGAACGGCACGCTCTCTCAGGTTAACTTCGTTCAATAGGGTGCCAGATTTCTATAGAGCCTTCCAGGCGAAAACCCGGCTAAAACACACCGTAAACGGGTATTAATATGTAGCGGAAAAACACCCAATCTGGCAACACCAGCCACCAGTGTCGCACCGCCGTCCGCCGCCTGCGTGAAGCGTCATCAAAAAAAAAACAGCAAACGACAGCAGCATGTAGTTGCGAGGTAGTAGTGAACCTTTTAGGCAATCAATGTTTAAAAAACAGGTTTTGCTAAATGGTGTTGATATTAAAGATAGGAAATGTAATAATACATTTTTCAGATGCCTAATTCATTGCCCTGCAACACCTCGAAATAAATACTTTTGGAATGACCATTTTGAAAATATTAATTGGAGATTGATTTGGACTTATAATAACAAATATTGTATCAATAATAAAGTTTATGAAATATACTTTAAAATTATACATAAAATATATCCAACAAACCAGTTCCTAAAAGGATATAAAAATGACCTTCCTGAATCTTGTGCATTTTGCAAAAAGGATACTGAAACTATTTTGCATCTTTTCTTTGAATGTATCTTTGTTAAATTCTTTTGGATTGATGTGGAATTTTTTGTGTGGAAGGTTAAGTGGATTTAAAATTCTCATAGAGAAAAGATGTTATTTTTTATTATGACAAAAAGGATATAGAAAAGAGTTACATTTTTATGTTAAATCTTATTATATTACTTGGTAAGTTCTATATACACAAATGTAAATGGTCTGAAAGGATACCCAACATCTTCCATTTTAAGGCTGACATGAAGATTTACTTTGAAACATTGCAAGGACTTTCCAACCGAAAAGCAACCAGAACTATGGACATCTACAAAGATTTAAACTCCTCCTCTGTATTTTGATTATACAAGTAGGCTATACCTCTTTCTGTTTCTATTTTGTTTTATTTTTTTTCCCTTCCTTTTAAGTAATACATAATGAGTATTATATGTGAGTGTGAAATATTTGTTTATATTGTATTATTACATGTACAATGTTGGAAATAATAAAAAAAAAACAGCAAACGACAGCAGCATGTAGCAAGAAGGCGTATGATCATTTAAAATAATTTTATGATGTTTATGACAAGGTCGGTGAGAATGGGAGACAAAGCATTAAAGCAACAATGGGGAAATGCTGTCCCCTCAATGCTAATGTAAACCCTGGTTGGATAAGGATTCAAAATTGGATATGAAGATGAAATCTGACGCATAGCTTCATTGTTAAAACTGATAAAATAATTGCGGTCTGTGATTCTATATGGGCTGTGGCAATAATTTTGAAAAATAATAGCTCGCTGCAACTTATGGGAAAAAAGAACTATGAACTAGTTCATTTTTGGAACTGTGAACTTTAGTTCAAAATTTTGTAGTTTGAACTATGAACTGAACTAGTTCTTTTTTTAAATTTGTGAATTGAACTTTGAACTAGTTCATGTAGAAAGTGAACTTTCCCAACACTGCATTTGATGATGTGTACATCAGCTTCTCCTTCTTTAATCGTATTTGTGGCTCATGGAGACAGTCCAGCAGCGTCTGTGGAACAGCCTCTGGTTTCTCTGGTTTCTAACTGAATCTTCCGGCCAGGTTTCAAAATTATGCATTCAGCTAAGTAGCAAATCAGATATATCCATATATATCATCAAGGAAGCATTACATTCATCAAAATTGATAGTAAAGAAATGTATAATATAAGTCAGATTTCTATTTCAAATAAATGCTGTTTTCTATTCAGTGTGAATTTATCACAGTTTCTACAAAAATAAGAAGCATCACAATCGTTTTCAGCATCGATAATGATAAGAAATGTTTCTTGAGCAGCAAATCATCATATTAGAATGATTTGTGAAGGATCGAGTAAAGACTGCTGAAAATTCAGCTTTGCATCACAGAAATAAATTGCATTTTAAAATGTTCCAATAAAAAAAGTAATTTTATATTGTAATATTCCACCATAGTATTGTTTTTACTGTATTTGTGATCTATTAGACTCGTGATCAATGCTTAAAACAAGAAATGTAAATTCTACAAACTCAAGACATCAAGTTTTCAAGTGATTTTAGATTGGGTAAAATTTTACCATAAGGTTTCATTTGTTAATATTACATTAGTTAACATTAACTATCAATAAAAAATACATTTAAAGCATCTATTAATCTTAATGTTGATTCCAACTAACGTTAACCAAGCTGAATAAATACTGTAACAAATGTATTGCTCAATAATATTAGTTAATGCATTAAATATAGTTAACAAATGGAACTGTGTTGTAAAGTGTTACCAAGAATGCAAAGAAAATGATTTTTGTACTGTGCGGACACCACAAATGACTTAGACAGGGTTGCGTGCCACTTCTTAACTTCATATTTTAACAGAAATCAGGGTTGCTACTTCTCCGTCCTAGTTTTTATAATTGCCTGCGAAACCTTCAGCTACTTTTGTAACAAGGACCTCTAAAGAACAGAGATCACTGAAGACATTGAGATGTGAACTAGTAACCCGTTTCATTTCTTCACCTATTCACCTTTATCTTATTTAAGGTACACACTAGATGAAGTACAGCCTACGCTGATCCAGACATTGGATTCTATATATATATATATATATATATATATATATATATATATATATATATATATATATATATATACACGGCAGCACAGTTTAACTTAAGATGTCCCAAAGGGGATAAAACACCCAGGGAACTTCATCATCCTAGATCTGAATTTCATTATAATGCTGAAATCAATGTCTGTTACACACACACACACACACACACACAAAAAGTTGGATAAATGGAAAAATTAACACCTTGTTTTATTTGTGATGCGGTCACATGGTGAAGTTGTCCTTGACAACATGCCCTGCTACTGGGTTTTATGAATTGTATTTTTCCCCTGTCAGTAATGGTGGAAAAGTTTAATAGTTTTGCTGTAGTCAAGACTTCAAGGCAATGAAGTAAAAAGTGTGAAAACTAGATCTGGTCTCCCTTATAAGACATATGAAATACAGTAGCCAACATTTGAAGTAGATCAGAAAAGTCGTCCTAAGAAAAGAATGCATTTTGGTTTTAGGAAAACTTTTATAAAAGGTTTTCATCCACTTTAGATCTTTTTAGATCTACTGTATATGTCCGAAATATGAGTTTGTGCCTCAAGTTACACTCATCCAAAATACACTTGATATCATTTTATGTGCATCACACAGTGAAAAGACGATGCACTTCATTGTAGCAACTATGAGTTCAAGTAAACAGGAAAAAACAATGGTGTACGAGATAAAAACATGATGAGTGGTTTATATAAGAGAGCGATTTAGACAAACACTGCTCTAGGAAACATCTAATACAAGCACATATAAATGTAAGCCAGTGTTTTACTGAACTCCTTTAAACTACAGTATACTACCATTTTAGTTTTAACGGCTTTCTAAGAAGCTTCTAACGCATTCCAAGGCTACATTTATTTATAGTAAAATAGTAATATTGTGAAATACATTGATCAACTGTTTTAAAATGTAAATTATTCCTGTGATGCAAAGCTGTATTTTCAGCATCATAACTGCAGTCTTGAGTGTCACATGATCCTTCAGAAATCATTCTAATATTCTGATTTGCTGCTATACATTTAAGCCAGTGATTCTAGAAAGAATGACAACAGGATTATCGTTTCTCTTTTGATTAATCTCTCCAAGGGTAAATGTCACTATATTATTGTGCTCTCTAATCCCGAGGCACTATAGATTGCTATAAGAGCTGTCAGACATTCATCTGATTGTGAGAAGTTGTGAGAGTATTTACCTAAAGGACACTTAGGGGGTCATTGATTACTGTCTGTTTACCTATGACCTAAAAATGCACAGGGTCATCACACAAGCCACTAGACTAAACAGCTCCTGCTGCTTCTAGATTAGAAAGACAGTAAAGTATTGATCAACTAGAGGAATGTTCTGGGTCCAATACAACTGAAGCTCTATTGACAGACTGTGACATGTTGTTGAGTTCCACACACTGCCATTTTTTATTTATTTTTAGGCAGTTTGAAGCACTGCTGCATTGCTGTTATTTGTTGGTTTTGGGTTAGCCTGTGGGATCTGTCATTCATGGTGTAGTGCGGTGGTTGCAGCATAGGTTGGGCATGAGCTTGTTGGTTTGGTTTGCTTTCTATCAGCAGTGAACTTTCAGTCTTTGACCTCAGGTCACTCAAGGGGGACTGTCCCTATAAAAGTGGAATGTAAGTTGCTTTGGATAAAAGCATTTACAAATTGAGCAAACTTTTTATTTTACTTTTTATTCATTTTAATGTATAATAGGTTTAGATTTTTTTTTTTTGTATAATAGACTGTGCCATTTTTTTATTTGATAAACTTAATGTAGGTTTTTTAATTGTATTATGATTATTTGTATAATAGTTCGTATAACAGATTTAACAGACTATATCTTAATTTATAATAAAATAGGTGTAGATTTTATTTAAATTATAGTAGATAGTATGTATATTTGATTAGATTTTTTTATAATAATTGTCTAAATTTACAATAGAACATATGTAGATTTTATAATAGACAATGTAGATTTTTGTTTTAAATTCCATAATAGATTGGATATAGATTTTATTTGATATTAATGAGTATAGATTTAATTTGTTTTTATAACAGACTGGATGTAGATTTTTATTTTAAACAAAGTTTTTACTTCTAAATTAAAACGATTTGAGTGAGTCGTTGACAAATACATTTACATTTTATGAATTTTAGTATTTGGTGCGTTTCATTTTGCATTACTGACAACGGCACATAAACATAATTTATAATGCTCATTGTTTCCAGCTTTGAGAGTGATTCACGTAGCATATAAGTGACTTAGAAACAGTGCAGAAATTTCTGATTTTCAGATTTTAACTACATTTTAAATCTCCGATATCCAATATGGCCTCAGACTCTAAATATAGCTTGAAACTAAAAGCAAAAGGGCACATAATATATTACATAAGGCGATAGTGCCAGGTTGTATTATGAAGAGGTGATGACAGTGCCAGAGATTGAGATTATGTAATTTCAGCAGTGCAAAACTGTCATTGAAATCTCACAATGGTCAAGCTACGCTCCACAGCCGGTGACTGGAAATCTGCTGAAGCGTTGCAGAGAAATACAGCCTTCTGGGACACGAGTGAAAAACACTGAGTAAAGACTCTGGATTTTACAGTTAATCCACTGTCTACACACACACACACACACACACACACACACACAGACTCCTTGATGTCACGAGGTAACATTTGGTGCCGTGTGTGTTTGTGGGTAAACAGAAATGAGCAAGGACTCTGATTTTATTCTCTAAGTTTATCCAAAGGGACAGACAGCATCAGATTGTACACACACACACACACACACACACACTGTATTTAATAAAGTGTATAGAGTATATATATATATATATATATATATATATATATATATATATATATATATATATATATATATATATATATTGTCAACATTGTCTATATATATTTTAGATTTATTAAAATGTATTTGATTATATTTTATATATTCTTCAAATAAATGTCACTCATTTACTATATATTATTCAAATATTATTCAGATAATTGTCGCTCGGTTTACTGTTATTATTATGTACATCTCTGAGCAGCTAGGTTGTTGCTTGCAATTTATTTTTTTAAATGTCTCTAAACCATAAGCATTTCTAGTCTGCAATGCGAAAAATGTTGTAACTGTTTGTGTAAAAGTAAAGCACAAATATTTAACATAACCTGAGGGAAAGTAGGACTCATAATATCATAATGGCAAATCCATCTGGAACACAGGACTTGCTGCTTGCGTAGAAAATGCTGTTAGCCTGTCTTCATAACAGCTGTTTTGTTAATGAATTTAACGTGTCTGCACCTTGTGTAAAGAGAGTCACCAAAAGCCAGGAAAGATTTGGAGTGCTCTAGTTATTTTACGTGTACAAAGATGTAGCCGATATTGTCTTTTCCTCTGTACAGTAATGTGATTTGTGTACTTAACATGAGGTGTGACTTGAGTCAGAGCATAAGAACTTCATCGTTTTTAGGATAAAATGACTGTCAACCACAAAAAGACAAAACATCAACTTAAAGAACTATATAAACTGGAAGTCTGTACTTTCCTCAAGTAAATGCGAGTGGTGTTGCTGCCATGATAACTGCAAAGATGTTGCTATGTAGCTGCTAAGGTTTTTTTTTTTTTTTTGCTGCATGTTTGCTAGGGTGTTCTTTTGAGAAGGGTTTTAATATTTTATGTGGTTGCTAGAGTGTTCTAAGTGGCTTTAATATGTTATGCGGTTGCTATGGTGTTCTGAGTGTTTCTGATGTGTGACTATGTGGTTTCTAGGCTGTTTTAAGTTTAGTGGTTACTAGAGTGTTCCGAGTGATTCTAATTTGTGGTTATTTGGTTTCTAGGGTGTTTTAAGTGGTGTTAATTGATGTGGTTGCTAAGATGTTCTAACTGGCTTTAATGTGTTATGCGGTTACTAGGGTGTTCTGGGTGATTCTAATGTGTGGTTATTTGGTTTTAGGGTGTTCTAAGTGGTTTTATTGTGTTATGCAGTTGCTAGGGTATTTTAAGTGGTTTTAATGTGTTATGCAGTTGCTAGGGTATTTTAAGTGGTTTTAATGTGTTATGCGGTTGCTAGGATGTTCTAATCGGCTTTGTGTTATGCAGTTGCTAGGGTGTTCTAATTGGCTTTATTGTGTTATGCAGTTGCAAGGGTGTTTTAATTATTTATGCAGTTGCTAGGGTGTTCTAATTGGCTTTGTGTTATGCAGTTGCAAGGGTGTTTTAATTATTTATGCAGTTGCTAGGGTGTTCTAAGTTGCTTTGTTTTATGCAGTTGCTAGGGTGTTCTAATTGGCTTTACTGTGTTATGCAGTTGCTAGGCTGTTCCAAGTTGCTTTGTGTTATGCAGTTGCTAGGGTGTTTTAATGTTTTATGCAGTTGCTAGGGTGTTTTAAGTGGCTTTGTTTTATGCAGTTGCTAGGGTGTTCTAAGTGGCTTTGTGTTATGCAGTTGCTAGGGTTTTCTAAGTGGCTTTGTTTTATGCAGTTGCTAGGGTGTTTTAAGTGGCTTTGTGTTATGCAGTTGCTAGGGTGTTCTAAGTGGCTTTGTTTTATGCAGTTGCTAGGCTGTTCCAAGTTGCTTTGTGTTATGCAGTTGCTAGGGTGTTTTAATGTTTTATGCAGTTGCTAGGGTGTTCTAAGTGGCTTTTTTTATGCAGTAGGCTTGGGTGTTCTAAGTGGTTCTAATGTGTTCTTATGTGGTTGTTCGGGTGTTCTGAGTGGTTTTATTGTGTTATGTGGTTGGTTGCTAGGGTGTTCTGATTGGTTCTAATGTGTTATGCTAAGTAGTTTCAATATATTGCTGTGTGGTTTCTAGGGTGCTCAGAGTGGTTCTAGCATGTTGCTTTGTGGTTGCTAGGGTATCAGATTGATTTTAGTGTGTCATTGTGGTTTCTAGGGGTTTTCTAAGTAATTTCAGCTTGTTGCTTTGTGGTTGTTAGTGCACCGCTTACTGTGACCTTATTCTACACATCACACTGATGCATTAAACTGCTAATCATCACAGGTTATTGTAAAGAACAAAATCATGAATATGTGAATATTGCTTTGCATCTGATAAAACCTTGGCAAAATCATTGATTATTTCCTCTTCAAGGTTTTATCAGCCCAAAGACCTTATAAATATAACCTTGTCTCCAGACAGACTTATACTCTTGGAATTTGTGTTAAGTTAGCTGGCTGGACTAGAGTTTAGTTTGTAATATGCATCAGACGGTCGGTGAATAGAAGAACTGTATTGTCTAAGACTGCAGGAAATATTGAATGGTGCAGGAACACATGCATGACAGTTTTGTTTTGAGAGCACATCCAAGAGTGAAAAAGGCTGGAGATGGAAAAGTTTGCGAATTGCACAAGGTTTTTTTTTTTTTTTTGTGAGATGGGAGACAATGTTTTATGTCAGTTAGCAATTATGTGTATACATGGCATATGTAATAGAACATCTGGGAAAGAATGTTCTTTTCTTTCCTTTAGACAGCATGGAGTTCTGAGAAGTAACTATCTGTATGTATTTTTGCATGATTGGCTTCAAAGAGAAAGAAAGTGCTCTGAACCTCATCAAAGTTAGTTGTAGCAAACAACACAAAAGCTGTTTGACTGTGTTTCTGTTTCACCCTACCCACTCACGTTGTGGAGGAGGATTTGCCAAAGAACACTTTGCTTCCTCCAGAGCACTGTGAACTCTGCTCCAGTGCTGCTGAAGAACATCCAGGTGGCCTGTGGGATATTTAAAAGGGCCACAATTATTTCTTGTCTTTTATTTGGAGAGCTTGTTGGTAACACTAAGAAGTTTACTCTTATTCAGTGTTTTTCATTATGTAGACTGATTAACATGCATAAAGCACAAAAAAAGCTTTATCTACAGCAAATGTTTGAATTAGATTCCACTGCAGAACCTTTTTAAAAGCAGGGTAGATGATTTGGTTAAAAAAATAAAAAAATTTAAGCTGGTTAAAAGTCACATCCCCATAGCAATCAATCACTGAGTTAAGTGGTCTAAATGTATTTATATCATCTGTGGAAGGTGTAGGGGCATAAAATGTTTGTCCAATCATACCCCTCAGTCCGAGGGCTACGATAGACTGTGCTAACCTGCCTGTCAATGTATGTATTTGCATACATTGACACATCCTGTTCATGCAGACATGGTACGTCATCAGTGCGTTCCATTACGCTACTGCAGACCGAGTGAGAATGGAAGGTGTTAGCATTGTAATATTATGCACTTTGTACTGTAATGTTTTTATCGCCGGTGAATAAGATCTCATTGGTGTGTTTTGGAGGAGGTGTGGCTTTGGAGAGTGATTTGCAGGGAGGGTGGGATCTTATGCTTTTAAAGCTAGCCTGCTATTGTTAGCCTCTCTGAAATCAGCCTATCTTTAAGGTATACAAATAACATTTTATGATTTAGTTCTTCAGAAACCATGTGCTTCTCTGTAATAAAAAAAATTATTAAAAATAACATGGAAAAACCTTGGAATCTTATCATTCCTCAAAAAGACTCTTTAGATTATTAATTATCTCTATATTCATTATAGATTCTTTCATGTTAAAAATAAACAATTTATGACTTGTTTTTTAGGGTGAAAGTTTGTACTTATCTAAGGATACATTTATAAGAGACAGATGTAACAAAAACAGAAGTTTTTTCTTTGTGCTTTTGAAAAAATTTGCGTACAAACACGGATCCATGAAAATGACTAAAAACACTATTATGCATTCCTGGCCAGTAGTTGGCGATATCACTTTGTAAACAAACACTACATGGCTGCGCAAATACACACATATGCCTATAGACTGAAAATGTAATGTGCATTACATCACCCTTTCCACAAATCTGCGTTTTTGTAGTTTACACAGAGATTATAACAGTATCGTTTTCACAAATTGCACTTTTCTTTTTTCAAAGTTAGCATTTTTAGGCCCCCAAATTGTGGAAAGGAATGGCAATAATGAATGAAAATGTTTTTAGTTGAAAATGGTGTTGTGTAAAACCCCCCACAGAGTTTAGCTCTAACCTTGATCAAACTTACCCTGTAACTTTCTAGTAATCCATAAGACCTTGATAAGCTTGTTCAGATGTGATTGATTAGGGTTGGAGCTAAACTCTGCAAGGCTGGAGATGAGAACTGCTGTGTTAAAGGAAGCCTTGTGTAATCCTTCAAGGCTCCTGTTGTTCTACTTCAAGGTTCTTCTGAAATCTAATCAGGTTCTCTTTTGATCAGAGCTCAAATCACTTGGGTATAGTTTGGGATCGAACTTATTGACTGGTTGCCTCATTTTCAAATAAGTTTGACAATTGATTTGTGAAAATGCATTTATCTGCAATTATCAATTGTAATTAAAACAAAAAAATACGTTAATGTCCCTGGAGGGAAATCTGTCTTGGACCAAACTGTGAAGGTCACAAACTATTCTCCTATTCTCTTTTAATGAACTCTCAGTTAAGAATTGTGAGGTTTCAGTCAGGATTTTGCCATGATGTAGGATTGTTTACATGGCAGAGTTCGACTAGGAGATTAGTTGAGGAAGAGCTATTTTCTTGAGATCATTAGTCAGTCAGTTCTCTGTGTACAAATACAAATACAGAATGGTTCACTTAAAAGTAATAAGATAAGACAAATAACATAACATAACATGCTCAAGGGCACCTAAGGCGTAGTATTGCCGGCACGAGACTCGAACCCACAACCCTCTCTAACCACTATGCCACAACTTCCCCAATGTAATATGTAATCATTTCTGTTAATCACTGTGAGTTAAAGTGTACTGGCTTCTCACTCATACTTGTGCAAAATATGATGATTTTCTTATATTTTTTTCCTCCTGTTAACAATTCTCTACTGCTTGTCTTTCAGATTCGACGACGAAGACCCACACCTGCAACTTTGTTCAGAGTAGCAGACCAAACATCTCCTGAGGATGACATCTCCACCCATCAGGTACCACACTGCCACCTCAGTTCTGGAGGTTAAACTACATTCATAATATTTCAAAGCACTGAATGCATCAAGAAGTGCTGCATGGGGTATGAAATCTCGGTGCTCTTTGGTTGTATGGGATAGTATATATTTAAAAACTTGAACTCCAAGGCACTCGAATTGTATAGTGAAAAAATTTAATTTCACTATACAATTCGAGTGCCTTGGAGTTCAAGTTTTTAAATACATTCATAATATATTTGCATGTAAAAGATGAATGAATGATGTTGAATTTATATATAGCTTTATGTGGTGTATCCCTTACAATAAACAACTGTGGCCAAGTGATTATACAGTGATGGTATTATAGATTATATACATACACTGTTGTATCTCTATGATACATGCTAAATAATACCATAGTAAAACCATTGTATTAATATATATATAAAGCATTTTTCATAATTTCAAGATTTGTTCTTGCTGTTGTTTATCCATTTGCATAAAACTATAAAACATTTTCTTACTTGAAATAATATAAACATTAAATAAAATAAATATAAAAGTAATTTGTTTGTTTTTTAATTACTAAAATAGCAAAAACTAAATAAACTACAAACTTAAAGACTATATAGACATTACAAAATGGCAAAAACAACAGAATTACTAAAACTCTAAAATGTAAATAAAATGAAAACAGAAAAAAAAGAAACTCTAATTAAAAAATAGTAACAAAACCTATAGTAGCACATCAATGATTCTAAAATTGTACTGTTAATTATTATTAAATTGAATAGGAATATTAATTAATTGTATAAGTATATACATGTAATTATTAATTTATATTATAATAATCTATGATTTTGCATAATGTTTGACCTATATACTTGTAATAATATGATATTTGATATATATATATATGTGTGTGTGTGTGTGTGTGTGATTTAAAGGATTTTTATATACTAAAAATAATTGTGTATGGTTGACACTTGATGTCTAATGTAAAATCAGTTGAGGTGTGTGTGTGTGTGTGTGTGTGTGTGTGTGTGTGTGTGTGTGTGTGTGTGTGTGTGTGTGTGTGTGTGTGTGTAATATCATATGTACATTTAACATATATGCTATCTTCAGTGGGTTGTAGGAGAAAATGGTGTCCTCAAGCCAAAACGAATCAACCCAAATATCTACCAGCCACCATCATTAAAAGGTAAAAGCCTGTAGTTTTGCCTGTGATGTGTGATCTGTGTTTTGTTTATTGTTCTGAATCATTGTTTCTGAAGACTTTTCTGCACTGTGCCGGCCCTGGGTTTAAAAGCTCTCCCAAGCTGCAAGTCTGTTTTTCCCATTTTACCATGTGTGTGTGTGTGAGATTAGAGATGGTGACAGCTGTGATGGGTGTGAGTCTGTGCTGCTCTGGATCATCCTGGATTACAGCAGATAGTATACAGCTGCAAACACACAGTTTTAGAGGACAGACGTCCATCAGAAATGTTCACCATCAGACCGATGCACTACAAAGATTGTGACCCACTGAGGACAATCAAGATTACTAGATTGTCAACATAACGGTTCTATTGTTTTCATCTTTGGTTCCATTTTCATTGACAGAACAAAAATAAACAAAATAACTGGCCGTATTTGTGTTTATTGAAAATACTATTTGATATCAAGGTGATATTGAGTTTGACATGCACTACCGCTTTTCTAATATTGCTTAATTGTCTCATTAGATCCATTTATTTTTCTTAGGAAATTCTATGAGAAACTGTAGAAGCTTGTTTTCACTGTGGGATAAAAATAAAAGGTAGTTGTGAATTATCTCATTAACTCAAAATTCCAAGGAAGAAAATAATAATCTGAATTGAGATATAAATTCGCAATTTCATGACAAAAAAATGTTTGAGTGGAAAAAAAATAATAGTAATTCAGAATTTGTCTTGCAGTTCTGAGTTTCTTTATTGGAATTCTCACATTTTTCACAGAATTGTGCGACAAAGTCAAAACTACCTTTATTTTTATATTATTATATTTTTATTCTATGGCAGAAACCAAAAGAATGGTTTCTGCCATAGAATAAAATAATTCCTTTAATGCGTGAAATCAAAAGAAGGGGAAATTCTGTGATAATCTCTCTGAATGTGTGTTTTGTCTGTTTTGTGAATCGTCTATTTGTAAAAAGACAGGTGGTGTATCCTGTCCATACATGTCCCATCATTGTAGCAGAAATAAAACCCATTCTGGTCGGCACAGTGCAGAAGTCTTGCTAAAAAAGTAAACAGACCCATCCCTCTTTATCTGTGTGTTTGTGTATGTTCCTGTGTTTGTCCCTCGTGGTTCGATGATCCCTGATTTGTGAATCCCCCTGTGTGTTTGTGGTCGTGTGTTTATAGCCGTGCAGCAGATGGCTGAAGCTCAAATGCAGAAATTAGGTGTGTATCCTCATGTAGAGGAGGAAGGGGAGGAGCCTATTCAGAGAGGGGGGGAGGAGCTTTCCTCATCCTGCACACCTGGTAATCTTAATATCACATCACAGATGAACCCTCTCCACATGCATGTTACGTTGTCCATATTATATTTCCTTTTTTTATCATTTAATTTGAAAAGGTCACTGCTAAACGTTCACATCAGCCTTGCAAAAAAAGTAGTAAGAGAAACTTATGTTCACACTTTCTCAAATATTATATTAAATTAATATTATTGAATACTTTCTACTACTATAACTATTAGTTTTAAAGTGGTAAATGTAAAGAAAATTTATTATGCATATATAATATATACATTTAACAACTTCAAAAGTTAATGGTGATCAATTAAATGTTTTATTCTTTTATTTTTATTGCATTTTTATTGAATGATGCATTAAACGGTGATAAAACAACAATACCAAATCATGTGAACTGTTACAGTATTCTGTTAATTATATCAGTAGTAAGAGATAAAGATTTTTAGTAACACTTTATTTTAAGGTGTCCTTTTTACACATTACATGAACTTACTATTATAATAACAACAAATTATGCATAATTACATGCAAGTAACCTTAAGCCAAACCCTAACCATATAGTAAATGAATGTAGTTAATATTACTCAGTCTTTAAATGTATAATTACACTGTAACAAGGACACCTTAAAATAAAGTGTAACCCAGTTTTCTGAGAAATATATTGTAGGCACACATTTAGACACTATTATCACAGTTTTTTATGCAATTGTAGGTGGACTTTGGGTTATTGGGTTTTTAAAGACTTGTTTTTAGAAGGAAAAACTTAAGTTTTTAACATTTTACATGATCTTGGGTTCAGAGTACAGTGTTTTATTGGCCTTTTGTTTGTTTTTTGTTTTTTTTGTTTTTACTAAATTTCAGTGCACATTTCTGCTTTTTGTGAAAAATAGCTCTGTATTATTTTATTAAAAAATCCAGTTTAGAAGCTCAATAAACATCTGCATTTACATGTAGTATTTAACCAAAGCCTTCAGCCAATCAGAAATGAGCTTAATAAATGCTCATTTTAAAGATTCACAGGAGCAAAGGGGTATGACAGAACACCAGACCAGCATGAGAAAGGCAGGAGCCACGGCACCAACCGCTGAAGAAGAGGAGGAGGAGGAAGTAGAAGCAGCAACTATGGCAGAGGATGAGTGCAGAAATGTGGACTGATAAAGTTTGAGGAACTTTAGAAATTTTTTCAGAATGCAGAACCTGGTTTGGAGATCAGAATTACTGTTTATTGTTAACTGTCTGTCAATAATTCCATCACTTGATAAAAACGGCTGTCTTTAGTACTCAGAGACAAAAAGAGACTTAAAATAAACTCTGAAAGACTGGAATTTTAAAGTGGTCCAAAGATTAATTCACCCCGACATTGCCACGAAATAGATATAGCCTACATAAAGTTAAATCCATCAGCAATCATCTAATATCATCCCTGCATACATTCGAACAAAAAGATAAAGTACAAATGTTTAGTTTTATGAGCAGCGCAGTATGAATGTAAAGTGTTGAGAAATGTGGCATGTCATGTTTTTGTGTGTGTGTGTGTGTGTGTGTGTGTGTGTGTGTTTGAGTTGCAGTGCGTTCTGCGATCAGTGTGTTTCTTTGGGCCTACACTGCCATCTGGAGTACAGAGAATTATTATACTGATTCCCATGAAATCATTTGCCAAAAACAATAATCCCAGAGCACATGGAAAGGCTCAATATCTAAGTATTTAGCAGCATTAATAGTTGTTAAACCATCTGCAACATCCTAGCAGTTGGACTGCACTTCGAACTGAAGAGAATTTAGCAGAAAAAACAACAAAAATAATGTTTATAATTAGAAATATAATTATATTTGAATATTTATACATGAAAAAAGAAATAGTTACTAATGTCTAAATTCACCATTGATAGGTGTCGCAAAAAGTACTTCTAACAAAACAATCTTATTATATCAGTTATATCAGTATTCCAATAAAGGCTGTTTTGTTTTTACATGGAGTGGACCGTGTTGATATCACAAATACTATTTTGCTTTATCTCACTGTTTTGGGAGATCATGCAACTAATCGTGGCTGACTGTGAATAACACATTCCTGCAGTGTTGACTTTGTGATACATTTGTGGTTTGTCAATGACATTGTGATCAAAGCTGCTATAAACATCATTTTTTTGCATACAGAATAGAATTTGCATCTCTTGATATGTATGACTGTATTTGGTTACAGATAACAAAAAAAAAAAACCCAAATTCAGTGCCTCGGGGCGAAAGTTCAGTGCTCATGTACATCAGAAAGACATAAATGATTTCAGCCGATCACTGTAGTTATCAACTTGCTTTAATATTAGCTGGGTAACTTATTACTTCTTCTAGGTTTGAAGTCTCTTCCTTAGCAAAAATCTTTTAAGGGAAAAATGTTGAACTATTTTTTAAAAATGATTGAGGATGGTTTAAAATGAAAAGGCAACAGCCACGTGTTGCTTTTTTAAAGAAATCGTACTGCTTTGTATTGAAAATAATCACATTTGTATGCATATATATTTCTCCAGAGCTCATGCAGGTACATGTTGTTGATTTTGATTTATGTACATTAGAAAATCTAAGAAAATGTACCCAGTTAGTATCGCTATCCATAGGAACTATGGAAGTGTTTTAGGTTAAAGTCTCTGTATCAATAAACATATTTGCACTGAATTAACGTGTTAAAAGAGTATCTTCTTTTTCATGTTTTTGGATCATAAAAAGGCAAACTCCATTACACAGTTTTCAAATTTTGAACAAAATTGGACATGTTTGACCTCGGTTTGAAGTGCCATTACTTTACATTTTGGAAAGAAAGTATGATTTTTATACTCTGACCAATAAAAAATGTTAATCAAAAAGGCATATTTTCAGTTTAATGCCGCCAAGACGAGCATGCATGGGAAGTTTTGGCAAAAGCTTCTAGTTTCTTTTGTAAACAGATGGCAGCACAGTGGTTTTCCATCCCATATCTTGAAAGTCTCTGCTTCTGATGCTATCAAAATCTGGGCTGAAACTGATCTGGCGTGGATTCCCATAAGAGCTGGTCCATATTTTAGTCAAAAATTCAATTTCTTAGATTCTCTGCCGACAGCTTCTGCTTTAACTATCACACCATTAGGAAACTTACCAAGCTTGATGTTTGCATCAGATCCCTGTGACTTTTTGGCTAACAAACCTACTTCACACAATACAGATCCGTGTTTTATGGCGAGTAATGGGAACATGGGGCAGACAGAGGAAATGAAACCCGAGATTTATGCCCTGATGCATAAATAGTATCTCCGAAGGTGGGAAATTGTAAAACTAGATCAGACTATTAAAATATTTAAGAAGAACTAAAGAGTTTATGTAGGACATGATGTTAGTTCTGGTGGGAAACGAATCCATCCGTTCACTAGAAATCATGCAGAATTAAGAGACTTAAAGTACAAATATCATTAACTTATTATACTTACCCAATAAAATGCCTTATTTTTTTATATATACGATTTATTAATAACGTGTTCATTACATTCTTTACAAACATCAACCAAAACAACAGTGTTATTATAGCTAAACATAGAACTATGGTAATATGATATTAGGCAAGGCAAGGCAAGTTTATTTATATAGCACATTTCGTACACAATGGTAATTCAAAGTGCTTTACATAAAAGAAAGTAAAATGGTAATGAAGAAAAATAATAACAAGAATAAAACAAGCAATTTTAAAACTTGTTTAAAATGAATTTAAAACAGTTAGAAAATGATTTTACATAAAATTAAATTTAAAAAACAGTGAAAATATATATTGCAATCAGTTCGGACATTGCACAGTGCTCATTCAATAAATGCACAGCTAAACAGATGAGTTTTAAGTCTAGATTTAAATGAGACTAGTGTTTTAGCACATCTGATCTCTTCTGGAAGCTGATTCCAACTGCGGGCGGCATAGTAACTAAAGGAGGACTCCCCTTGTTTTGTGTGAACCCTTGGTATTACTAACTGACTCGATCCTAATGATCTGAGTGCTCTGTTAGGTTTATATTCGGTGAGCATATTAGTCACTCGTAATGATTTTCACAATGGTTTAAGATATTAGCCTGTATAAGCTATTCAGATTTCTGATTCTATACACTATCACGTGCTGCATTTTGGTTCATTTCAGCGTCTCATCAACCGCGAGCGCTTAGAGCGTCGATCAGCTGGCGGATGTGACGTTTTCTCGCATCCGCTTGTTATCACGGAAGAGCAGCAGGCTGCGAGTAAGAGCAATGCGCTGATTCTGGTGAGTTTTAGGCTGATTCTTGATTAATAACCGGTTTGGTATTTTTACGTGTCTTGTAAACAACTCGTACCAGCTGTGAGCTAACCGAGAGTTCAGTGCGTGTTTAGGTTTAGCGCTACAAGCTTGTTTATGCTGCGATTTACGTGCAAACTAGAAAAAAGTGTGAAGATGCTCATAATTATTCATTAGCTCTCTTCTAAATATCAAGTATGTGTTAATGAATGGTTGTTTATTAGGGACTAAAGCAGTTTTAGCGTCAAATGTGTATTTAAAGCTTGTTTGCCACACGTAGAGGAACTGTATTCATGTTGACGGTGCAGAATTGATTATAAGATGCTTTTGCTTCCCCACAATTTACTCTCTATTCTATGCATTTTGCATGATTTTATTCATTAATTCTTTGGACAAATAGGAAAGAGAGGGTTATCAAACCTGAAAGCCTAGTGTTAAAGGTTAAAAGGTCTCTAGTAAACCTTTACCTCCTGTCATAATTACAATTTCTTCATAATTATGACCAAGAGATTAAGCTAGATTGAATGATTTAATTACTCTTAAATGATTTTTAGTGTTGTCATGTCAGCATATTCACTTGCTGAAACTATGACCGTTCATAAACACAAATTAGATGGAAACTATGGCACTTAGTCATTCATTGTCACACCATTCTATTCATCCCCCCCAAAAAGTTCTCCTATTCATTCAGCATTCAACCTAGTTAATGCAAACATGGTGACACTTGACTATATAAATCAAAAATTTTAGTGCATCACAGAAACTAAATGTCACAAAACCTTTTATGATCACCAAACACAGATTGCATATTATATTTTAGACAGGCTTTAAAAGTGGCTGCTTGATTAGATCTTGTTCTCTTGCCTGTTGAATTGCTCACTGTGTTTTCAGTCTGTGTATAATTGCATAAGAGCCTGATAAAGCATGTGTATGGAAGCATATGAGTAGCATTATTCAATTTGGGATGTAATATTCAAAATAACAATGCAATATGTAAAATGACAATGCATTTCTGTATTTACATTTACATTTTCCAATACATTTGTGCAACGTTTGGTGCAAAATGAAAATGAAAATTAAATTACATAATTTTCATTTGCCATTTCATACATCAGTTTTAATATGTAAAATGAATACTAATTTTAATGCTTTATAAGTTGCAAAATTAAAATGAAAATGTATTACAGAAATGATAAGATATGTCTAACATGTTCAAGCAAAAACTGTGGCAAAATGATCATTTAAATGCTATTTTTCTTAAATGAATTAACACTCACAGTCAAGACACTTACGATTGGATTTTCATTCAATGTCCCGCAATGAATGTAGCAGAATTCAATGCGCACATTGAAAATGCATTCCGAGCCGATCACGTGTCCGCCCCCTCGCGCCATGTCAATCACTGCGTGAACAAGGCGGGGCTTGCAGAAGGTCTGAGACTCAAATCTCAAGAAGAGGATTCAAGTGAGAGAACATGGACAAGACAGTTGGTCCGTGTACGTTTGGATCATTTCGGTTTATGGCTTCAATATTTCATTCACACTTGTGGGCGGCGCTGAAGCGCTCCTTTCATTTGATTGGTCGAATCTCTCCAGCTTCAGCTCGGTCTTTTCATTCTTTCAGGCAGAATAAGAGTCAGTGCGAGTAAAGCGCTGTAATGTCTGAAACTACACTCACTGTTAATTAGCATAATATTTGAATCAGATGTAGCTGGGCACATAATTCGTGCTGCTGCGACCTGCAAATTATTTCTAGGTTGTAGTATTGTATGAATATTGTCCCACTGATAAATACAGTGCAAATAGTTCTCTCTCTTTGGATAAAAGTGAAGTGGAAATAAAAATCAATAATAGACTGAACAGTTCCATGTCAGTAACATTTACCACTCTCATATTTTAAGTCATAAGGCACTAGGTGTGTGTGTGTGTGACATTAATAAATAATTGTAAAAATTAATATAGTTACATTTCTAAATAAAAATAGTAAAACCAGCTCTATGCTGCTCAGTGCTCCTGTAGCCTACCCCAGAGCGCCCTCTCGCGGCTGTATACGGTAATGTTTTCTCTTGGTTCTGAATAAATGCGACTTATATGTTTTTTGTTCCTCGTCATGACGTATTTTTGGACTGATGCAACTTATACCGAAAAATACGGGTAACATTATTATTATTATTTATTATGAGAGTAATTGACACAGACTAGAACTTTAATGTTTCACCAAATTCAGCTCATATCTTCAGACTCGTCTGAGTCGTGTTGCTGTATAACTGGCCAGACTTACCTTCCAAAAAATCCTATTTTATTTTATTTCTATTTATTTCCACTTCCCTGTTATCCAAGGAGAAAGAACTATTTGCACTGTTTTTATCAGTGGGACAATATTAATACAATACTATAACCTAGAAATAATTTAATTTAACTGGCCAGACTTGCCTTCCCAAGAAATCCTATTTTATTTTATTTCATAAATGTAACTATATTTATTTCCACTTCACTGTTATCCAAGGAGACCGAACTATTTGCACTGTTTTTATCAGTGGGACAATATTTATACAATACAGTATACAACCTAGAAATAATTTAACGGGGTCTCCTGCAAGCAGCAGCAGCACGAATTATGTGCCCAGCTACATCTGATTCAAATATTATGCTAATTAACAGTGAGTGTAGTTTCAGACATTCCAGTGCTTCACTCGCACTGACTCTTATTCTGTCTGAAAGAATGAAAAGACCGAGCTGAAGGTGGAGCGATTCGACCAATCAGATGAAAGCAGCCTTTCAGCTCCGCCCACAAGTGCGAATGAAATATTGAAGCCATAAACCGAAATGATCCAAACGTACACGGACCAACTGTCTTGTCCATGTTCTCTCACTTGAATCCTCTTCTTGAGATTTGAGTCTCAGACCTTCTGCAAGCCCCGCCTTGTTCACGCAGTGATTGACATGGCGCGAGGGGGCGGACACGTGATCGGCTCAGAATGCATTTTCAATGTGCGCATTGAATTCTGCTACATTCATTGCGGGACACTGAATGAAAATCCAATCGTAAGTGTCTTGACTGTGAGTGTTAATGCATTTAAGAAAAATAGCATTTAAATGATCATTTTGCCACAGTTTTGGCTTGAACATGTTAGACATATCTTATCATTTCTGTAATACATTTACATTTTAATTTTGCAACTTATAAAGCGTTAAAATTAGTATTCATTTTACATATTAAAACTGGTGTATGAAATGGCAAATGAAAATTATGTAATTTCATTTTCATTTTGCACCAAACGTTGCACAAATGTATTGGAAAATGTAAATGTAAATACAGAAATGCATTGTCATTTTACATATTGCATTGTCATTTTGAATATTACATCCCAAATTGAATAATGCTACTTATATGCTTCCATACATGTGTGTTTGTTTGACTGTTTAATTGTCTCTCCATCTCTGGTTTAGGGGATGTGCTCCGGCTGCATTAGTTATGCCGAGTGACGTGGACTACAGCAAGTTGGGGGGAAGTCTTCCAGTCGTTTCTTCTTTGAATGCCTCATGTTCCCAGGCGTCTCTCTCCCTTCCCTCCTCGTACTACCCCCCGCTGCCCCCCGGAGAGAGGAGAGCCTTCTCAGACGTCCGCCGAACCTTCTGCCTCTTCGTTACATTTGACCTCCTCTTCATCACTCTGCTTTGGATCATTGAATTAAATGTGAGTTTTTATTTTGTGCTTCCAAACTGTCTTCTTGCCCAATGCTATTAATTTTCTCTCTCATTCAGTGTGTACTTCCTTTTTAACTTGGCCGGTAGTTGTGTGGGGTGAATTTTACAGTTGATCGTACGTGCCTGTTTCACTTCCTCTGATCAAAATAGAGGCGTTTGAAATTTGTGTACTGTAATTTGCATAATAAATACATATTTAACTTTTAGCATTTTTTAATAATAAAATAATAAACGATCAAAAAGTTAATACAGATATTCAGATAAATATGTGAATGCATATTTCTGTAAATTTAACTGCACATACAAATGTACTATATTTACTTTCAAAAACGTATGGTTCAAAACATTTATTACCAAACTATTTACATAGTTTAATACAATTAAAGACCTATTTATGGAAAAACTTAATACAAATGTATGTAAATAAATAAAGTATATACTATACTACATCAAAGAGAAAATGTGAATTTTGAGATAAACGTGGAAATTAATATTTTAAGTACGCATAAACTTATTTTTTCTAAAACATATATAATTGGTTAAAACAATGCAGTTTTGTAGCCTACTTATGGAAAGAATGAATAATATTATTATTATGTACATATACTTGTAATTTAATATGTATCTTTAGCACGTGACAGATAATGCAGTACATTTCAGTGCATTTTAAGGTTTTGAGTGAAATATTATAGGAAAGGATGCATGATTTGTCTTTCTCTCTGTCTCTCTCAGTTCAATAAGAATATATGGATCAGTCTTGAGAATGAGGTTATTCACTACAACTTCAAGTCATCTTTCTTTGATATCTTTGTAAGTATCATAAAGCGAAAACCTTGTTACTTATTGATAATAAAAGATGGTACATTTTTATAACTGACTTCTCTACACTATTGGTTTGATATGATCTTTCTCATGAAGTCTTTTATGCGCTTCAGTCATAAACAAGCAAACACACACTTAACTGGAAAAAATATGAAGTTTTGGTTTTCATTTTCTGTTCGATAAAGCATTAGTCTGTTTATTTAAATCCTCTAGAGCGTGACGTGTGAGGAATTGCGATTCACACAGTTTCTGTCTCGCTACTGTCACTCACTTTAGCATGTGACATCAACAGATGCAGTCGTCCTCTACAACATTTCTTGTTTAGGGTGAATTTGGGGTATTAAACTGACCTCAGTATTTATTAAAGATGCTGTCATACCTGCAAAAAGAGTGATGTCATCTGAGAAACATGTTGAAAAACTCTTATATTTATTAAGAATCAGCACTGAGCAGTCATTGTTAAATCTTCAGTTATTATTTTCTAAACGATAATCCCTCTCTTTTTCTCCTTGTTCCCGATCAGCTCTTAGCTGTGTTTAGGTTTCTGTGTTTGGAGCTTGGATATGCTGCGTTTCGATTGAGACATTGGTGGGTTATCGCGGTAAGAAAGACCTCAGCCTATACAAATCTCACTATTTGCATTTTCTGTAAACATGATAGAAAATAATTATAATTACAATATATTTGTGCATAATTTTTCTTTTAATATTTGTGGTGAAATCAGATTTTTAAAGCCTTGGATATGATCATTGTCAACACTTTTTAAAATGTTTTCCATTCTCAGATCACTACTCTGGTGACCACTGCCTTCCTCACCACCAAAGTTATTTGGCCAGATGTAAGATTCATGTTTTGTCTTCCTAACCAAACTATTTGAATACTTATCTTAGTTTAAGGGAAGTAACTCTGTGTTTGTTCCTCTGAGAGATTCCTCATCTGTTTGATTATACTGCTGTGATAATAGAAATAGGTGCAGGACGTCATGGTTCCCTCTTGTTTTTCTCAGATGTTTATGCAGAATGCTTTTGGTTATGTTCTTCCTATCACCTCGTTTGTGGTGGCATGGTTGGAAACCTGGTTCCTGGATTTCAAAGTTCTCACACAGGAAGCAGAGGATGAGAGAGGTGAGAGAACTTTGTAAAATTCAGCGCTGTATTGAACTGACACAAGTCAGTAATAACAGCATTTGTTTATAGGGAATGTTTTATGGATGATTGTAGCTCAAAGTGCTTCATAAACTAATCAGTCATAAAGCTATCCTCCAAAGCTAAAAAATTCCATTATTTGTCAATAACATTGCATAAAATAGCAGAAGGTTTAAGCAATCAATAGCAGAAGGTTTATATGCGAAAGCAGGTCATATGTTAATAAGTTTATGGTTGTGACATCATGGACGTAATCACTTCTAAACGAGTCAGTTTGGCTTTTGGTTTCAATGCCCATTAGAAAGAGGAAGAAACATCTTTTTGTCATTTTAATAGTGTTGTGGTCAGGTAAAGTCACATTACTTAAAGCTGTGGGAAGGGAAACATGCCCTGCTTTGTTCTAAAGTTGCACACTCAGACTGTCACGGATGTTTGGGAAAGTCCTCACAAGTCCTACATTGATGATCTGTGGTTTTCTTATGTCCTGCAGCATATCTGGCAGCAGTTAATGCCGCGTGTGAGCCGGCTCCTCTGATCTGTCCTAGACCCGTGTCTGACGGACAGTTTTACTCCCCGCCGGAGTCCCTGGCAGGTGATGCCATTCACTTTCTTTCTAATGCAACTCATTGTCCATTTTTGCTTTATTTGCCGCCTAATGTTTGTGTTTGTCCTGTAGGTTCGGATGAAGACCTTGATGAAGAGGGTCTTGGCAGGAAAGAACTAACAGAACAAGTAATCAAATGCTTATTTTCTTTCTTTTCATTATGTTTGGATGGAAGAGATGTATGAAAACGACAATTTCTGTATGTCCGAAAGTAATAAGATCCGTTTATTTGATAAAAGCACAGCAGATCACTTTGTCTAATCACTTGTTTTCAAGGACAAGCAGTTTCTACGACAGGGACGGGAGGCCATGGCTGTGGTGGAGCAGATACTGACACAAGAGGAAAACTGGAAGTTTGAGAAGACTAATGTGTGTAGACCTCCAAGCTTGCAGTCTTTATTTGTTTCTGGTTTTGTCATTGGTTAAATATGACATGTTTTAATTCTTAGGAGGTG
The DNA here is from genome assembly GCF_963082965.1 of Carassius carassius. Taxonomy (NCBI): domain Eukaryota; kingdom Metazoa; phylum Chordata; class Actinopteri; order Cypriniformes; family Cyprinidae; genus Carassius; species Carassius carassius. The sequence continues at coordinate 5,719,114 of NC_081762.1, read as the reverse complement.
GGTGATGCAGTATATACTCTTGAAATCCCGTTCCATGGGAAAACGTTTATTTTAAAGGTATGTTCCTTCTGTGTTATGAGTCTTTTTTTCTCTTTACGTTTGTTCATATATACAGAATGAGGTTATGACCTGTGTTTTGGGTGTTTTAGGCACTCTTGCAGTGTGCCGCAGAGCTGGTGTATCAGGAGGTAATTTTGCAGCCGGAGAAGATGGTGCAGTGGAACAGGACAGTGTCTGTTTGTCAGGTACACATACTCGCAGATTCCTCTATTAATGACAGCTGAAACACATGTGGGTGTGAGGCACGTGTTAATAGTTAAGGCTACAGTCGTGGCCAAAAGTTTTGAGAATTACATAAATATTAGTTTTCAAAAAGTTTGCTGCTAAACTCCTTTTAGATCTTTGTTTCAGCTGTTTCTGTGATGTACTGAAATGTAATTATGTTTCAAAGGCTTTTATCGACAATTACATGACATTTATGCAAAGAGTCAGTATTTGCAGTGTTGGCCCTTCTTTTTCAGGACCTCTGCAATTCGACTGGGCATGCTCTCAATCAACTTCTGGGCCAAATCCTGACTGATAGCAACCCATTCTTTCATAATCACTTCTTGGAGTTTGTCAGAATTAGTGGGTTTTTGTTTGTCCACCCGCCTCTTGAGGATTGACCACAAGTTCTCAATGGGATAAAGATCTGGGGAGTTTCCAGGCCATGGACCCAAAATTTCAACATTCTGGTCCCCGAGCCTCTTAGTTATCACTTTTGCCTTATGGCACGGTGCTCCATCGTGCTGGAAAATGCATTGTTCTTCACCAAACTGTTGTTGGATTGTTGGAAGAAGTTGCTGTTGGAGGGTGTTTTGGTACCATTCTTTATTCATGGCTGTGTTTTTGGGCAGAATTGTGAGTGAGCCCACTCCCTTGGATGAGAAGCAACCTCACACATGAATGGTGTCAGGATGCTTTACTGTTGGCATGACACAGGACTGATGGTAGCGCTCACCTTTTCTTCTCCGGACAAGCCTTTTTCCAGATGCCCCAAACAATCGGAAAGGGGCTTCATCGGAGAATATGACTTTGCCCCAGTCCTCAGCAGTCCATTCACTATACTTTCTGCAAAAGATCAATCTGTCCCTGATTTTTTTTTTTTTGGAGAGAAGTGGCTTCTTTGCTGCCCTTCTTGACACCAGGCCATCTTCCAAAAGTTTTGGCCTCACTGTGCGTGCAGATGCGCTCACACCTGCCTGCTGCCATTCCTGAGCAAGCTCTGCACTGGTGTCACTCCGATCCCGCAGCTGAATCCTCTTTAGGAGATGATCCTGGCGCTTGCTGGACTTTCTTGGACGCCCTGAAGCCTTATTTACAAGAATTGAACCTCTTTCCTTGAAGTTCTTGATGATCCTATAAATTGTTGATTTAGGTGCAATCTTAGTAGCCACAATATCCTTGCCTGTGAAGCCATTTTTATGCAACACAATGATGGCTGCACGCGTTTCTTTGCAGGTCACCATGGTTAACAATGGAAGAACAATGATTTCAAGCATCACCCTCCTTTTAACATGTCAAGTCTGCCATTCTAACCCAATCAGCCTGACATAATGATCTCCAGCCTTGTGCTCGTCAACATTCTCACCTGAGTTAACAAGACGATTACTGAAATGATCTCAGCAGGTCCTTTAATGACAGCAATGAAATGCAGTGGAAAGGTTTTTTTGGTATTAAGTAAATTTTCATGGCAAAGAAGGACTATGCAATTCATCTGATCACTCTTCATAACATTCTGGAGTATATGCAAATTGCTATTATAAAAACTTAAGCAGCAACTTTTCCAATTTCCAATATTTATGTAATTCTCAAAACTTTTTGCCACAACTGTACATCTACATTAATCCGGATACACTTGAAAATGGCGATTTCGTTTTAAAACACTTTCTGTCCACACTAGCGTTTTCAAGCATTTTGCAAACTTTCTCATCCACACTGAAACATTAGAAAACATTAAATTTGCTTTCTGGATGTGCAAAGCCTCAAAAAAACTCAGTGCAGTTGATACACATGGACAGACATGATACATTTTTATGCAGTTCTTCTGACAGGATTATTTTATTTAGGAAAAGAACCCACCATTCACTGACGTGTCCAGGTTGCACACACTCACGATTGTATGTCTGATCTAAAACGGAACTGCCCTCATGTTTTGCCACAAATAGCAATTGCGGGTAAATTTGCTGTCACCTTTGCAGGACTGTGATATGAAGAGTGTACAAAGTAACACATCTGTAGCAATAGTGTGAAAGTGCATAGCACATAACATGCACAATACCAGTATAAACATGGATTTCTATTGGTATATGTGTCACATGACTAAAAATGCGTCATCGTTTTCAAAAGCCTCCGTTTTCATAGTCCACACTACAATGCTACACTACAAAGCTCAGTTTTCCTTAACTAAAAACACTGTCTCCGTGTGGACTGAAGGCCAAAACGGAGAGAAAAAGATGCGCTTTCAAAAAAAAAAAACGTATTCGTGTGGACAAGGCCTAAGACACATGTGCACTTCAAAATGTACCGGGAAAAAAAATGGTGTATATATATATTTAAAATAACTTTTTTTCTGTGAGAATATGATTTAAAATTCCGTTTATTCCTGTGATGCAATGTTGATTTTTCAGCATCATTACTGTAGTCCTAAGTAGGGGTATAACTGTTTCGGTATGCATGCATACCAAACAAATCATTCCTTTTTTTTTTCCAGGAGATTCAGCCAATACATGCCGTTTTGGCACTCTTTGATGTGGCGAGACAGATCGCTGTATTGAAGACTCTAATTCTAATGGCAGCATGACCATCCCTTCATCTTTACTACTAGTTTTAACATGAAATAAACATGAATTAATATCTCATGTAATCGCTTAATCAGTGTTTCAAATGCAGAAAGACGAGTCATTAAAACAGCTTGTAAACAAAATGTACCGTAGCGCTTCATTTTCCTCAGACAAGTCATCAGTGCCCACAGCTCATTATTTGCTAGAGAAATTAAGTCTAGTGAAAGCATTTTTCAAAAATACTTATATTTTAGTTTACCTGTTAGTGATGTATTAATAATTTTAATGTGTGCTTAAAATATATTTTGTGAAAGAAAAAAAGCTATGACATCCACTGTGTAAATGATTATATTTCAGCTACAAATAGAAACTGTATAAGTTAGATGTAATTTACATGTTTACATACAAATGTTAAATTTGAGTGTTGATTCATTATAGTTGAAATTAAATAGTAATTGAATTTAAGTTTGGGCTCTGTTGTTAATTTGAATCTTATTATAATGTAATAGGTCTCCCTATGGTTCAGAGCAGATTTGAGATTGTCTTTATGCTGTGCCAAAACCATACAGAACCAAAAGCGAGGTACATACCAAACTATCGAGTTTATGTAACATTACAAATTTAGTCCTAATTGTCACATAATCCTTCAGAAATCATAATAATATGCTGATTTGCTGATCAATGTTGAACAAAAGTTGTGCTACTTAATATTTTTGTCAGAATTCTGAAAAGTAAAAAACTGCATTTATTTAAAAAATAATATTGTTTGATAACAATAAAAATTTCTATTACAGTCACTTTTGATCAATTTATTCCATCCTTTCTAAAAAAAAAAAAAAAAATTGTTTTCTAAACAAAATTCAAACTTCAAATTGTTGTGTATACTTATATTTACTTCGATTTACCTTTTATGATGGATGCTTATGCTTTTCCAATCAAATAATCATTTGTTACTCACTGGATGTTACTGCATAATGGAGAATTAAATGTATATAAATAGGTCTTTTTTTGACCTGGCACACAACAGGTGTGCTTTGAGAGGGTGATATTTATGCCGAAGACCCAAATTTGAATCCCTTCATACCTTCATATTGTTGCCAAAAATAAATCACTACGAAGCTAAGAAAATTAGATGGGTGTTTTTGTGGGATGGTCTTGAGCTTTTAATCATTGAAACAGCCTTAAAGAAGCTGTTTTTTAAGTGTCCTGCATATATTCCATCATTACAGTTAATGATCTCTGTGTTTTTTTATGTCTACAGATTTTACAGCGAGTGGATGACAACACAATGGTGTCATATGATGTTTCTGCAGGAGCTGCTGGTGGGGTCGTGTCTCCCAGGTGAGAGAGTGCTTATGAATTGTTCCTTGAAGTCTGTTTAATGTGTAAAAACAGTTTTTAGCTGTTTTGTTTGGCTATACTAATTATTGTGAAGTAAAAAAGTTCTGTCTGTTTTTTGTTCTTGATCTTCAGGGACTTTGTGAACGTTCGTCGGGTGGAGCGCAGGCGAGACTGCTACATCTCTGCAGGAATGGCCACCAATCACAGCAGTAAACCCCCTCACAGTCGCTACGTCAGGTCTGCTTGAATGCAAAGCGTTTTGGTTCATCAGCCAGTAAAAATGGAGAAAAGCTGTAAACTGAACTCTCTCTCTTTCTCTCAGAGGGGAAAACGGTCCTGGTGGATTTGTTGTGTTGAAATCTAGCAGTAATCCTAAAGTTTGCACCTTCATCTGGGTCCTCAATACAGACCTGAAGGTAAGAGCTGCAGTTGCTGCCAGTTTGCACATTTAAGCCATTTAAACACATTCAAATAATGAGTGCTTTTAATTAGGTGTTATTTAATGCAAGTATTTTTGGAATATTTGGAATTAGAGATTTGAAAAAACCCTATAACTTTAACTTAATTGTAGTCGTCTTGCACCATTTGGGTTACAGACATCATGAAATTTGTTAAGATTCAAGCATTCAGATTTATGATTTTTGTCTGATGGATATTAAAATTAGCAACCATTAAAATTATGTTGAACCATATCTAGAAATTTGGGGTTGGCTCTTTTAAATTGGGCCAGGTAAGAATAATAAAAAAATAATAATAATTCCACTCTAAATTACAAGATATAAACACAATTACAAGTTAAAAAGTCTGAATTTCAAGGGTTTTTTTTTTTTACTTGCAGTTCTCTCAATTCTGACCTCTCAGTAAGTTATAATGTCCAATTCTGGGAGAAAAAAAATAATCTCACAATTCTGCTATTTTCTTACATTTGTGAATTTATATCATGCAATTCCAACTTTGTAACTCATTGCCTTAAATAAAAAAAAGTCAGAATTATGAGATGTGAACTGCAATTGCATGGAAAAAATTTGAATTGTTTAATAAAAATCAGAATTACCCGTATTTTTCAGACTATAAGTCACACCTGAGTATAAGTCGCAGCAGTCCAAAAATACGTCCTGATGAGGAAAAAAACATATATAAGTCGCACTGGACTATAAGTCGCATTTATTTAGAACCATGAACCAAGAGAAAACATTACCGTCTACAGCCGCGAGAGGGCGCTCTGTGTCTTCAGTGTAGACTTCAGGAGCACTGAGCAGCATAGAGCGCCCTCTGGCGGCTGTAGACGCTAATGTTTTCTTTTGGTTCATTTCTCTTGGTTCATTTCTCTCGGTTCATGTCAAATTAATTTTGATAAATAATTCGCACCTGACTATAAGTCGCAGGACCAGCCAAACTATGAAAAAAAGTGTGACTTATAGTCCGGACAATACGGTACCTTTTTTATTTGTTATTCAGTGTCGGAAACAAGCTTTAATAGACAAGAGAGAATGGGGCTGTGGCAAAAAAGTAGTATTAAGTAACTTCACTTTGGCAAAACTTCAACACCCATAATTGCACTAGGCTCAGACTCTCTGTGAGTGGGAATACAAAAATGCAGAAATACGATGTCAAGAGCTGTCAAAAGTACAGCCGTGGCCAAAGGTTTTCCAGAACTTGCGGTCAATCCTCAAGAGGTGGGTGGACAAACAAAAACCCACAAATTCTGACAAACTCCAAGCATTGATTATGCAAGAATTGGCTTCCATCAGTCAGGATGTGGCCCAGAAATTGATTGACAGCATGCCAGAGCGAATTGCAGAGGTCTTGAAAAAGAGGGTCAACACTGCAAATACGTGTTAATTTTGCTCACGCAAATACTGAGTGTTTGCATAAACGTATTGTAATTGTCAATAAAAGCCTTTGACACTTATGAAATTCTTGTAATTATACTTCAGTTATACTATAGTAACATCTGGCAAAAAGATCTGAAAACACTGTAGCAGCAGACTTTGTGAAAAATAATATTTGTGTAATTCTCAAATATATAAAATTTTCATATTACTTCATTTTCTTCAAACAGGGTCGCCTCCCACGTTACCTCATCCACCAGTCATTGGCTGCCACCATGTTCGAGTTCATGTCTCATCTCAGGCAGCGTATAAACGAAGTCCACGTCTCCTACCGCTGATCTCTGGCTTTGACTCTTTATCCAGCCAGAGTTTACATCCTGCTAACTTCAAATGAGACTGTACCCTACTCAAAACACCACTGCCATGAGGAGATGCATCATTGCATTTGACTGGTGCGAGGTTGTTACGGCTGTCTGCTTCTAGGAAACTTCGACTGAACGTTTGGCAGCACTTTACACTGAAGTTAAAGTATATATATATATAGATGTACACGAGGTCATAACTCATACTGTCAAACCCCACAAAAGCTGGAAATATGAACAGGAAGTTATCAGAGAGCAGCTTGTGGTGTATAAGAGATCAGGAGAAATGGATTAGGCCTAAAACCACTGTTGTACCTCTAGTGAACAGGATTGAAGGCTAGGATGGTTTCTGAGCCAAATACACTGTGGTTTCTCTTGCTGCTTTTACTTACGCCTTAATTGAACATGCACAGTCATTCATACTAATTATAATTATTGTTTTAGTTCTTATGGTTTGCAATTGGCTCTTGAGGCCAAACATTGCTGTTTTAGATTATTAACAGTAAATGCATTCATCTGTAGCATAGATCAGCATCCTGCCATGTGTATGATCATTTGTCTAATCATGTAAACGGTTAATTATACGGTTTCGTCTTAAATCAGCATAACCGGTTAACTAGTACCCAAACTGTTTGTATAGAACATGATGCAACAACAAAGCAAACATTTGCACTTGGTTTTATTCTGTAAAACTGGTTCAGTGCAGCTCAAAATCTGTCTGAAATGGGCCTTGTGTTGAAATGCGTGCTTTTTTTTTCTCTTCTTTCTTCATTGCATGTCAGTTTGTTTTCTCACAGAGCATTACTATCATAGTTTTTTGTTATACACTCATGTTTACCACATTCATACAGGGCATAGCAATTTATAAACAGGAAACTAAGGCATAGTCACCGCTTTATTGATTAGTATTCTAATAGAAATGTGAATGTGTCTTACATTAGTTGCCTTGAAGCAAGCAAAATACTTACTGGTTTTAACAGAGAAAACATTGGGCTTCCTTTTAAGGGACGGCACACGTTGTAGTTGGTTAATCAGTGATATCATGAATGATGTTGATCTTTTTAAATGGTTGTGTTCTGTACTTTGTTTTGCAGCCTTCATTGCTTGTACTTGTGTGCCTTTGTTATGGTTTCCCTCACTGAAATCAAAAGCTGCTTTCATTATTTCGATTTTTGTATCCGAACAACTTTTTTGGCCTCGTTTGTTTGTTTGTTTGTTTGTGCAGAGCCTTTTGCAGTTCACTTCACTCATGATTCAGGTTCTGTGTAAATGATATTTTTATACTGACTTATACTTTTACAGTAATATGAAGCTATACAGAATTTTGGCATGTTAATAAAAAATCATGATTTTTTTTTTTTTAAATCATAAAATGATTTTATTTAATTTTTTTTATTGAAGAATCGACATTTAATAAAACTAACAAACACTTAATACTGGATGTCTGTTTCCTGTTTCAGATGTATAGTTAATTAAACAATGACCCCCAAAAGTAAATAAACACTTAAATAACACTAAAAAAGTCTGAAATGTCATTCAAAAATAATACATTAATATTTTGTATTTGTTTTGATGGCAAAACAAAAAAATCAAAGCCAAGCATTTCTTTATAGAATCGGAAAATATGTTTACATTGCAATTAGTGTCAGGAAAAAAAACATACACATATATTAATATAATTTAACTTTAACCCATGATTTGAACTGAAATGACAACTAGAAAGAATTTTGTTTTATATTGTGAATCATAAATCTTGTGTTCTATCATATAAAACCTAACAAACAAAAAAAATAGTGTGAAATATTTAGCTTGAACGTTATCTTTAGTTGGTATAATCTAATTTGATATTTGATCTAATGCATTGACATTCAGACACTTAGAAGTGTAGCTCTGTGTCCAAATACCTTTTTTGTTATAGATCACTATAGTAATGTAGTAAACATATTTGCTCCTTTCCCCTTCTCTTTCTTTAAAAACATCCTGGTATAATCACAAGGATTGTTTGTATTATGTTTCTTAAGAGAGAAGCCTCTGGCAGAGTACGCTGTGCACAGCCGCCATGTGATGTCACATGAGTATCACACATTAAGTTCCCTCTTTCTTTCTCTTATTAATTCAGATGCTTGGAATTTTGTTCAGTTACATTATCAGGGAACTTTGTACACATTTGTAGGTTTATCTTACTTCTAAACAAATTTTCAGCCACATTGATCAAACCAAAATGATGCAATATAGGAGATGTGAGGTTTGTTACTCCTTAAGGGCTGTAAAATTAAATTACACATCTTGTATCTACAAAAGCAAAATGCATAAGTGTATGTTTAGTTCTGCTTTTTTTTTTTGTATTGTATTTCACTTGCTAAAAATCTAAAATAAATAAATACATAATATATTTAAAATAATAATATATTAATATTAGATGAAAAACGTAAACTAAGAAAAATTACAAATGAAATAATTTTAAGTTATAGCTCTGAAATTATTAACTGGAACTATTTAAAAAGTAAAATTAAAAATATTAATAAACATAACTAATATAAAATACATACAATTACTAAATGTAAAGCTGAAAATATACAAATAAATGCTCAATCAAAAAATAATAATAACTGTAACCATTTTATAAATAATGCTACTAAATAACACTGACCTGCTGTTACATGCTTGTCAGATCTGGTATTTATTGGTTTGATTATTTTGCCAGTGAGCACATGAGATTTTCACTGAAATGAGAGCAGGAGGTTTAGGATTATTGGTTTTCGTAATAATATGAAGCAACAGTGTTATGTAATCACTCTTTTTATTTCAAACCTGCTTCATTTTCACTATAACCGTTTAAAATCACATGAGGTTCTGGATACGCAATGCAATACCAACTATTGAAAACATTCAGAGGTAAAAGCACGTTTGTGTTTTGGGGTTGTAGGGCGAGAGGCTTTATTTAGAGGTCTGTGATGGCCTTAGGTTACGCGGCTCAGACTCATGACTAAACTGTGATGTTATTCATTCTAGAGAGAGCCTGAAATGTTTTAGTCACTTGCTCTCTGGGCCCCAAAAGATGCTTCACTTCTGAAAACGGAAAAACTGTGTTTTAGACCTGAATTGATGGATTCAGCATTTCGGGGGTAAGTTACAACAAAGCAATGCATTATACTAGTTTCTTCTTAAAAAATACACGGAGAACCACACGACTGTGACGGCTTGAACAAGGGCAAGAAGATTTTTTCTTTGTTTGTTTCATGTTCATCTTCTTCAGACAACTCACCTTTAGTCTCTAGGAGAGGGGTAGATGTGTTTTTTAACACCTGGAGTGGACCTGGACCTTTTTTTCTCCATCTTCTAGTTTTGTATTTTGAGGATGGGTGCCGCCTTCAAGAAGTTCTGTCTACGATTCTGCTGTTGCTGCTGCTGTGAGGATGACGAGGAGGAGGAAGAAAAGACACCTTTACTAAGGTATAACTTAGGGGATGTGGGGTTGGTTTGTTTTAAAATCATGTCTGACTATTGATGGTTTGAGTTTCTGCTTTCTTATTTAAAAAAAATACAGGAAAATCTTAGCAAATTACGTTAACTACTTTGATTCAAGTATAAAAAAACAGCTAGTAAATCTTCAAATCTATTAACACATGTGGAAATAAAGTATTTAATAAATATTTCATTCATAACTCACAGTCCAACGAACTTCTGCTTTTCCTTTTGTCCGACTCATATTTTCGCTGCCTGACAGCCGTTAAAGAAACGGTTAGATTGTTAATTACGAAGTAATATCAAACACACTAAATCAGATTTTACACAGTTTTTTCGTGGCAGTTTCAAGGCTCGACGTACTCATGTGCTGACAGTAATTTTACATGTTGTTTGTGTTTGCGTCAGTCACGACACGTTGGAATATTTCGATCGCGAGGCGAAGAAAAGGCGGGACCAAGAGACCAACCTGTGGAACGAGCCCGGAGACCCCTCCCACTCCGAGAGAGACGACGACCGCACGCTCTACAACCTGCTGCAGACCCGAGCCCAAACCCGGCGAGGCTCTCAGGTGCGACGCGCTCGGAACACTCGGGATTCAACACAGATGCGGTGCTCTAATGCAGTGGTTCCCAAACTTTTCCATTCTACGACCCACCTAGACAAGTGTAATCTATTTCACGACCCACCAAAATATATATATATATAAAAAATAAGAAAACGATTGACATTACTTTAAGCCTAATCTTAAAAGTTTGATGACAGAAATTAAGTATTTAATAAAAATAACAAATTTTCACTACTAATATTTCAGTTTTAATTTTTGTTTACAGACGTTAAAATATGTAGTGTCCATAAAAATGTGAAGCAGGCTCACTCTAGTAAACTGTAATCTGCGCTGCTGTGTTTTGTTGCAGAAAATGCATTCATGATCTTCCGTTTGTGTCGGCGAGAACGGAGCACAATCCAACACTTATTTAGAAAAGCATGAGAAGCAAAGCAGAGCTATCTAACACAGTTTTGAGATTAAAATAATTGTGAAATTGGTAAAAAATTATAATAAACAGATGTGTCCCATTTTAAATAATAATAAAAAAATATATATTTATTTTTGTGATGGTTAAATAAATGTTCAGCAATGTCTTCAAAAGACTTCTGAACTTTGGCAAATTTTTCTCTAAACAGAGATGATACATCAAGGAAATATTGCGAACTTTTGTACATTTTGTTATGTGGAAATGTTTAAATCTTGTAGTGTTACAATTAATCCTGCATTTGTGCCCTGCTTATGGAATTACATTTGTTTCAATAATAATGAACGAAACTTTATAAAACTGAACGTAACTTTTTCAGAAACTATCAAAAATATGCCATTACAAAAGAAGAAAAACACTATGAAAATGAAAAAAAAATTAACTCAGTCGCACAAATTTAACAGGCTCTTCAAATATGCTTCATTCTTTGTTAATGTTTTTCAAAGATTCGTTTTCGCTAATCGTGGATTCTGAATTCATTGCTACAGATTTCGCTTACGTTTCGCAGTTTTTCGTTTGGTGTTTTGACACAAACATCTCATGGGGGTGGTGTTAACAGTGATCTACTCTGATTGGATAGTGAGCTTTTGATGGACAGGTGCTCTCTGACCGGGAAGTACAGACGCCACCCAGTGGCCTCTCTCGTCCTTCACTGTCGTCGCTCCTCTTTTGTATACTTCCTATCTCCTCCGGGGTTCTCGAGACCGGTGAGTGTTGCAGGTGTCGCTCATTTCCCAATCACTCCACGGCTCTCGGCCCCGCCCCACTCGTCACATTCGTGCAGCCCTAGACTGAACTGTGTGAGTGTGTGTGTGTGTGTTTTTATTGAAACGCAAATTTAGCTGCAGCCAAGTGACTTTGTGCGACCCACCTTGTTCCATTCTGTGACCCACAAGTGGGTCGCGACCCACAGTTTGAAAACCCCTGCTCTAATGTCTAATGACACAGACTGCTGAACACGCTAGATAATATCACACCTAGATAGATAGATAGATAGATAGATAGATAGATAGATAGATAGATAGATCCATCCATCCATCCATCCAGGGGGTAGCCAACATAATAATAATAATTATTGTTGTTGTTGTTAATATGTTTATTTATATAGTGCCTTTCTGCCAACTCCAGGACAGTCATACACTGAAAAAAATGATTCATTGAATTTACAAAAAAAAAAAAAATTATATATATATATATATATATATATATATATATACAGTATATGATAAGTGGTTGCAATCAATTTATTTTAGCTACATTTAAATACTTTTTGCTGAAAGTTAATCAACTAAATTAGTGTATTTTAATATAGCTAAAATAAATTGATTGCAACAACTTACCATAATTTTTTTTTTTTGTAAATTCAATTAATAATTTTTTTCAGTGTATATCAAATACCAAAATATTAATAAATAAACATAGGAAAGATAAATGAGATATAAACCATAATCATGTTATTTGTCACATTTGTCTTATTCCGGAAACATAAAGGTCACAATGAGTCTAATAATAATAATAATAATAATGATAATAATAATAATTATTATTATTATCTTCATTTTTAATTAATTACAGATGGGTTCAAATGCAACTAAATGAGTAAAGATTAAGCAAAAAATAAATACATTAATTATATATATAGATAGATAGATAGATAGATAGATAGATAGATAGATAGATAGATAGATAGATAGATAGATAGATAGATAGATAGATAGATAGATGTGTGTGTGTGTGATAAAATAAATAAATGTACAGCCTGAATGCATTGTGGTCGCTTTGGATAAAAGCATCTGCTAAATGAATAATTGTTAATGTAAATGTATGATTTATGTACACGTGTGTATATGTATGTATGAATAGAAATAAAAAAATAGAAGTAAACATTAGAAAGGTTGCATCCCTGTCCTGCAGGGCTACCGGCGTTTGAGCATCGACATCGAGGCCATGAGAGACATGAGGAGAGAGGTGCGAGATAAGTGGAAGATGATCCTGGAGAATCTGGGTGAGAGCTGACGTGTCAGAGATGATGCTCCAGCGCTTCAGGGACAGTCTGTCATTGAGATGCTGGGTTTCTTCTCTCAGGGTTCATGGCTGAAGCCGAGTCTCTGCTGACTGTGTCTGCCACCGCATCATATGACCGCATGAGAAACGCAGCGGTCGCCCGCAGCCTGCTGCAGACCCTCCACACCGAGACGTCCATATTCAACCGCAAAGAGGCTCCACCTGAGAGATACCTCTTCATCCTGGTGAGCTCCTCTAACTATAAGCATGAACAATCAATAACAGTCTACAAATGTGTTCTCAATTCTGTTTCAAATGAGGTGGTTTGGACATAAATGAAGATGTAAAAACCCTTGAAGCATTTTCACAACTTGAAATAAATGTTAAATGAAATAAAAATCTAATTTAACCAATTTTTTACAGGTTAACTTGAATTAAGATAACTAAAACTGAAATGCACATGAAAACTATATAGACATAAAAAATTCTAAAGAATAAAAATGACAAAACAACAAAAGTGGTAAATATAAAAATTTAAATGATTTCAAATGTGCAAAACTAGAATAATGTCCCAGCGATTCTAAAATAACACTGGTGTGCACATTTAATATAATGATGAATTACTTTTAATATTTTAAATTATTAATTAGGTCGGCAGTGAGAAGATTTAATAAATATATATATATATATATATATATATATATATAATTTTTTATACAAAATGCATATATAATCTCTCATCTAAAAGAACATGCTTGAGATACCTCCGGATAGACTTCTCCGACCTCTAATATTTATGTTTGGCTCAGGACCGGCTGATTTATCTGGACGCTGCTGAGGATTTTGTGGCCAAGGCTCGTCGCTTCTACCCTCCTAAAGATGATGATGATGAGGAAGAAGAGGAGAACACCAGTCAAATAAATCTTCCTCTGCTGCTGTCCCGCATGAATCAGAACATCTCTGGAGGAGAGGACGAGGATGATGAGGGTGAGACCACAGGTCCAGAGGAGTGATGTTTCCAGAATCAGTTTGAGGGGTTGTGGAGGTACATGGATTTGGACTGATGCCAGCTCGGTTCAAGGTGGATAGGGACGGTGGAGATTAAATGGCACAGATTTAAACCATTTCTTAGTCAAATGCTTTTTTTGAAGAAGAGGAGACCATTTACAGATTCATTACAATAGCTGCAGAACTGACATTTTCTGAATTATAAGATCAGTAGGAGATTCTGGATTACCGAGACGTGCTGATATTGTAAGTGTAAGATGGTGAATTTGAATTTGAAACTGAATTTGAATAGAAATTTAACTTTCTTTTGAAATTTGTGTCAGTGTTTACATTGAATGCAGATGCATCAAACTGCTGAAACTAGTAATTGAATAAAATCCTTTATCAGCTCTCATATGTAATTTGAAGTTTCTTCTTCTGAACATTTTTGTAGAATGTAAGTGAATGGGTGCCATCAGAACGAGTCCAAACAGTTGATAAAAACAATAATCTACATCACTGCAGTCCATCAGTAAACATCTTGTGAAGTGAAAAGTCGCGTTTTTAAAAAACAAATCCAACATTAAGTCATTTTAACTTTAAATCATCACTTTCAGCTAAATATGACGACTCTATCCATAGAAAAAGTAATCTTGTCTGAATCAGGAGAGAAACATGCACAGATCAAACACTGTTGTTTTTAGCTCTGCTGTTTGAACTCTGGTTCTGACGGCACCCATTCACTGCAGAGGATCCACTGGTGACCAAGTAATGTAATGCTACATTTGATGAAGAAACCAACTCATCTACAATAATACTACACCGTAAATACAACATGAATAAAAGGAAAAGAAACCTTTTTTATTGAACATTTTTATTGAGGTCCCAAAAACCACCATCAACAATATTATGTAAACAATATTAATTAGGAAAATAATAAAAACAACAGCTCAAATATCCACAGCCCCCAGGTTTGAGCGGACAGTACGAGGGGTGCGAGTTCAAGCCAAGACGAGATATCATGTGCAATCAGGAATGTAGACACGGTGTGCGGCGCTCTGTGGACTGGCGTCTGCTGCAGGCTACTGCTGGACCTGGCAACGTGAAAATAGCCAGTTACTAAGAGAGAAATTATATACGACAACTCGAAAGGAAACACTGCAGCATGAGGCTTTCAATTCAATATTCAGTCTAAAATACAGAAAGAGCCTAAAACATTGACAAAGTCATTTGTACTATTTTATTTCTGTACTTGTTACCGTCTATAATTTATGTAAGGATAGATGTGACATTGAGCTCAATTTAGACGTTACATATTTTAATCGGTCGATTGTTAAATGGGAAAAAAAAGACTATTACTATATCCTGTCCAACCTCATGTTTTACTTGGAAACACACCCTAATTCAGAGCATGTCAAGTTAGTTTTTCAACAGTCAATTTAGAAACTGAATGATTTCTCTGAAAACATTACTGGTGACTCTTTTACAGAGTTAATATGTAACAGATCTACAATGTACAAGTGGCAATAATCTCCTTGTATAGTTATCAACGTTTTAAAAATACATTTTGGTGGTTTTTTTTTTTTAATCAAATTATACATGCAATAAAATACAATACGTTTTACTCTAATATTTTCTAAAAATACTATAAAACATTTGCTTATATTATGTGCATACACAATTTAAAAATTATAAATGAAGAATCTTTTTAGTTGCATTTAAAAATCCTAATTGAACCCTTCTCTTAAAAGAAATATGAATATATACTAAAATATGTTAATTCTATATTAAAGGTAAACATTTTTACTTCTATATGCAGGTTTTTTTTTTACATTCATATATTTTATATATACACAACTTAAAGATGACATCTATCTGACTGTACCCATATCCATCGATCCAACTCTATACACACACACACACACACACACCTTAAAGAGAACACAAATCTAATGCATAATTCAGATTGCAAACAGGCACAACTATAGCCTATAAAATCTGATCCAGTCCAAGCGTAGTTCCCAGCAGAGCGGGCAGGTGATTGTGTACCTGCTGAGACTGTGTGTCTGGTCCTCTGCTGGCCAAACGGCTGAGAATGTTTCTTTCAGACATCTGCAGCCTCACGGCGACGGGAGGTATCCTGGCGATGGTTGCCGGTAGACGAGTGACATCCGCTTTCATGTCACTGAGCAACTCTTCGAGCTGTTTCAGTACTGTAAGAAACACATACAAGAAAGCAGTGAGCGTCAGCTTCGATGATGTGTCAGAAGCTCGAAGGTCAGATGATGCACCTTTATGTAGGACGGCGTTGGCAGGTTTGTTTCCAGACATGGATTCCTTGCTCAAGTGCTGGTGGGACTCGGCCAGACACTCCACTTCACTGAAGCGTGTGTTGAGAGCCATGGAGGGGTGAGAGGGGTCTTCAGTCATGTTCAGATACGCAGCTCTGCGCAGCTGTTCTTCAATCACCAGAGCCTGCTCAAGCAGCTTCAGGAGACACATAACAACGGTCTTACCAACATCTTCACTTATGTACGAGAAAAAGTCAGTTCTTTTCATAATACCTTGAATCTCCTGGCCAGAAACTTGTTCTTGATCTCCAGGAAGTTTCCTCTGTTGATCTCTCCCTTGAAGGGTTCGTTGAGAATGGCGTATCTGATGTCATTCTGAATATCTTGCCAACGAGCGTAACCGTGTCTGAGACAGTGAGTTGAGGAAGATCTCATGCTCTGCTCGTCACTCAACAAATCTGAAAGACACGTGTACACTGAAAGCAGCGTTCATGTTTTCTTGTGTTTAAGGATACTGTATGATGCCAGCGAGTAGCCAGTAGTCGTGGCGGCGATGCCAGATCTCATTCGTCTTCTTGGTGACTGTAGCGGCTCGTTCCTCATTCTGCCACAGGCAGTGTAATTCTGGAACAAAAAAAGAGAATATAGTACAAATGCTCAAACGTATGGCATGTTGGCATCTAATTATGTCATGACTGATAGAATTCTGCCTTTTTAGCATTTAATAATAATATTTAAAAGTAAAAAAAATGTTTTGGGTTCATTTAAATTATGAATATTAATAGTGATTAATAAATGAATAGCTCAAATAAATAGTTAAGATAATAAAATAGTTACAATATTTAAAAGTTACAATAAATTAATCAAATTCAATTAATAATATAAAAACATTAATAGTTAATTAATAGGTAATATATTAATTAATGGCCAATACAACACTAATAGCTAATGTAAATAGTAAAAAAAAATTAAGTTGAAGTAGTTAAAAAAAAATTCAATTGTTTAAAAAAAACAAAAGATTAAATTAAATTAAGAGTTAATAAATAAAAATTAAAAAATGCTAACTTAAGCTACTTCTCCAAAAACTAGTCAGCTAATCAATTCCAAATTTTTTGGGTCATTGACTAAAACATCTTCACATTAATCACTTGCGTTTTAAAACTAGTAAAAAACCTGAGACAGACAGTCTGAACAGGAGATCTTACCGGTAAATCCTCCATCTGCGATGTTGAACATGAAGCGTGTTTTGGCTTTCTTCCTCTCTTCAGCTGCTGCTGCTCCTGCGGCGCTGTCTTTGGCATTCTCTCCATTCTGCAGTTTTCCTGCTTCCTCCGTCTTACCGGATTCTTTCTCGTCCTTCTGACCTGGAGCCATTTGAATGACAAAGTTAATAAAGTGTTTTGGTCAGATCCAGAAACTTCCTAAAATTTCAAATCCATTCTGGTGGCACAGACCTTTCTTCTCATCTGTAACAGGGGTAGTGTCCATCTTTTCAGGTTCATCGTCCTTCTTTTCTCCTGAAAAAAAAAACATGAAAAAAAAACTGCTACTTTATGTTCAGACCAAATACATTGACCCCATTCAACCCTGAAAACCCATATTGTTACAGGTTTGAAATGCCATTTATGTTCACCTTTGGCGTCTGAAGTTTCTTTCTCGGCCTCAGATTCTTTGGGCTTGCTGTCGATGGTCTTCTCATCAGCGTCTCCAGACTTCCCTTTTTCTTCCTCATCTTCCTTCCCATCTGCCTTATCTCCCTCTGAAGAGGATTCAGGTGTTTTGTCCCTCTCCTCTTTGTCTTTGCTTTTGTCTTCAGAAGCAGAGGAAGCTTCTTCATCTTCATCAGGAATGGCAATGACCTTTTGATAAAAAGAAATAGAATTGGCTTATTAACAATCAAAATCATCTAACCTCACACATTGAAACAATCAGCGAAATCAAAGTTTCAAAAATCTTGACAAAACAAACTTCCCAGATAAATTCATTCAAGCTGTTAAACATCTTCAAACTACCATTGGTCCACGACAAGCTCTCTTTCCAATTGAAACAGACAGTTTTTTATGTTTAATACTGCTTGTTTTAAAGCAATCTATTGCATAAATACAAATTATGTGATGACTGGATTGCTGAATTTCAAGCTGCTGCAATCGCATCAGATCGCAATCAGATTCTTTCTTAACTGCTGTTTTCTCACCAGTCATATTTGTTGTGCATTTATTTCATTAGTGAGTCAAGTTGTTCGCTAACAGTTATCACAGCTTTTTATTTTAATCCCAAAGTGAAGGACAAATAAAGAACTTCATGACTGTATCAGGCTTTAAACAGATCCAGACTGTTTGTTTGTACTCACTTCGTTGTTTTTATTCTCACTTGCGTCCTTCTCACCGTCTCCATTTTTCTCCTTTTCTTTATCGTCATCTTTTCCACTATCTTCTGCTTTGGAAACACCTTCTGTAGAACAAACAGGCAAAGGTTTAACAACGTGCCTTAAAGCCGGTTCACACTGAGAGTGATGCTAAAAAGCAGCTGCTCCACGCACGTGATCTAAGCTCAAATCTGATTGGACGGCCCGTTTCATCGTGGAGTGACGGTAAAAAAATAAATAAATCAATAAAATCGACAAAGGACGGGGAAAAGATTCCTCGCTTTTTAATGCCACAAATGATTGTGCCTGGTGTGAATAGGCCCATAGGGATCTATTGAATCTTTTGAAAAGAGTCATCGCGTCAAACATTCGCATCCAGTGTGAAAAGCCCTTAAGGGTGTATTCACACCGGTCTTGTTAGGTTTGACTGAATTTAACACAAGTTCGCTTCCCCCTTTGGTACAGATCTTTTGGGCAGGTGTGAATACAGCAATCACACTCAGGTGCTCACCAAACAACTGAAAAGGTGGTCTCGGTCCAGTTCCAAACAAACTCTGGTACGGTTGAATGGATAAACCAATGAATGGATGGTTTTGTTTACAGTTTCTGGTTCACTTGCTAAAACAGCAGTGTGAAAGTGAACCGCACCAAAAAAAAAAATTCAACATTGTATTTGATCCAGACCAAAGCAAGTGAACTATCGGACTTTCCTGGTGTGAATACACCCTTATATGTGGCATATGTGGTACCTGGAGCAGGTGTGTTGGGCTGAGTGTCCGCTGGAGTGCCAGTAGAGGGCGTTTTGCCTGGGGAATCAGGCTGACTGCTGGAAGTGGACGCTACTTTATTCTCATTCAGCTCCATCATCCAGGGCAGTGACCACTGACCGTTCACATGCTCGAACTCTTGTACCTGAAAAAAGAAGTTATCCAAACACCAACAGTTAGACGTCTATGCAAAATGGATTTTGCCATTCATGAATCTTGCACATTTCATATGATCTGTTTGAAAACTTGGCATTTGGACCGCATGTTAACTTCAATACATTACTTATTTACCTTCTTTCTGATCAACGACATCACACCAATACGAGTAAGAACGTGTTGCCGCGACAGTCCCTCCCGGGGAACGCCATCGGCAAAGCTTTCAGCACCATCTATACCAGGCTCACACAAGTGACGCATAAAGAGCGAGACGTAAGCCCTGAGAGAAAGTAGACATGGACAATACCATTAGAACAAGTTCATACATCCAAGACACCCAGAGTATGAATATTTGGCTAAGATTTTATGTATGTATTTTTTATTAGGAGCCTTTTGCTCATTGATAAAGGTCTAAAAATTATTAACCTGAGTGTAAAGTAAAATACATATTATATTCCATTAAATGTAAATGTATTCTTATACACTACTGTTTATAGATTTTTTTGTGTTTTCAAAAGAAATGTATTTTATGCACACAAAGGCTGCATTTATATAATTAAAAATACAGTAGCAAAAATATAGCAATACTGTAAAATATTTCAACTTAAAGTAACCATTTCTAATTGGACAAATCTTAAAATAATTTATTAATGTAATGCAAAGCAGAATTTTTAGAA